>NC_136490.1:77176292-77726130 GCF_053919585.1 Euprymna scolopes
TAGAAGCTATTTCGGCTTATCAAACATGGTAACATGGCTGACTGGAGACTCTCAACTCAGATGTTGAGACCCTTCATTGGGGAGCGTGACCTAATTAAATGGCTGGAAAAATTAAAGATGGTAGCAAGGTTGCAAAAAATCGAAGACATGGTCACCCTGATGCCGCTCTACTTAGAGGGGGAAGCCCTCACTATTTACCAGCAGATGCGCGATGAAGATAAGGGAGACCTTGCCTCAGTGGAGCAAAGACTGAAATTGGCTTTCACCGAGAGTCCATTTGAAGCACTCGGCAAGCTTGCAAGTTTGAGGTGGACTAGCGAATCTGTTGACGTCTTTGCTGTGGAGATCAGGAGACTGGCAGGATTGGCTGGCTACATGGGGAGGAGTCTGGCGATGACGGTAAAGCTATACCTAGTTAATGGCTTCCCAGAAGAAATCTCCGCGAACATGCAGAGAATCACTGAGATCAATACAATGGAAGTGGACGATCTCTTGGTCCACGCCAGAGTCCTAGTCAAGAATGTCAAGGGCCCAATCGTGGCTGCAGCTGTGAGTGGAAATAAGTGCATGAGGCCCCACTTGAATGACGAGAGACAGGCAGCGAGGCGACAGGGGGGGAGACCTGCCATCAAGTGCTTCCGGTGCCAGGGTCCTCACCTGCTCAAGGACTGCAAAGAGCCGAGACCGGGGGTCATCTGCTACCGATGTGGACGAGTGGGGCACATTAGCCGCTATTGCGTTGCTGCATGGGACCAGGGAAACAAGTGAAGGGGAGCCATTGCATCAGTGGCTCCCCCTTCTATGTGGAAATGGCGCACAACGAAACGTTGCCTCAGATACCGGTAGTAATCAATGGAAAGAGAGCCATGGCCCTTGTTGACTCAGGCTGCACCACGACGTTGGTAACAAAGAATGTTGCTAGATCATGGAGTGGAGCCAGGAGTATTAAGACAATAGATGGCAGGGAGGTGAAATGACAAGTAGGGACAACAGCAGAAGTACTGGTGCAAGGTGTGCCTATCGGACTACGAGCCCAGTTGTTGGATCATCTGGTTGGTGATGTTGATGTGGTTTTAGGTGTAAGTGTAATGTGCATCCAGGAGTTAAGCGCCCGCGTGTTTGTGTGTTGTGTGGGTGCGTAAGAGAGACGGATGAAAAGAAAAGACTTACCTCGAGACCGGCTCGGCGTCGCTGACCGAAAATAGATAAAGAAAGATCAAGATGGCGGCCGCCGTCTTTTGTAAAGGATGATATCTCGCAAAGTCACACGAATTCTCGCAATATGCAAATTTAGCCGGCCTACAACGACCATAAAACGGGTGATGGAAAAGACGTGGGGAGAGCGACGATTGAGTTGGTCGGGGAATCGTGTTGCTGTTGCTTCTCGTGCCGTGTGAGGATATCTTACCGTTGTTGGGTCCGGTCTGAGTAACCGTTCGCGTCCGTCTAGGCACCTTGCTAGTTGGATTCCGTGCAGAACCGGTGTTTACTGGTTATTGAATTGCTGCAACATTTATAACATCTTTTCCTGAACTTACCGTGTTAAAGAGAGAGTCGGGCGCCATCTTGAATTTTTCCTTATACATCTACAGAGGGCGCAGTAATTTTTTTTTTTTAAAGGACTTTCCTTACACATTTTTCTACAAGCTATCTCGGCAATTTGGCCTCTAGGACTATGACCGAGTCGAAATTCGACTTAAAGCTCATACCCGAGTTTGACGGGTCCACGTCCATTGTCGACTGGGCTGAAAGGGTCAAGCTGACGTGTGACCTTTGTGAGGTAAAAAGGGTACACACTGTGATTCCCCTGAGATTGGCTGGGGGTGCCTTGAGTGTATATCAGCAACTCAGTGCTGCCAAAAAGGGAGATGTCACCGCAATTAAAGCTGCGCTGTACAAGGCATTCGCTATGGATCCTTGTACGGCCTATGAAAAATTTGCTTCCTGAAAACTTCTACCGGAGGAAAGCATGGACGTTTTCTTCACGGAGTTAAAGAAACTCGCAGTCCTGTTCGGTGGAGGGGTGTCGGAGCGGACGCTCGCGTACGCGTTTGTGGCGGGCCTTCCCACTCGGGTGAAGCAGCTACTGAGAGCCTCAACCAGCGTTTCAACAACGACCATGGAACACTTGATGGAACGTGCTCGATCCACCATCAAAGATGAGGAGGACCTGGGGGAACCAGTTGTGATGGCGACACAGACAGGTCAGATTGGCGCTTGGGAGATTCCGAATCAGAACCCTGCAAGCAATGGGAAATGTTTTCGCTGCGGCCGACGCGGACATTTTGTAAGGAATTACACCAACAGGGGGCGTGTGCGCTGTTTTAATTGTGGCGGTTTGGGGCATCTAGCCCAAAACTGTACGGGAAACGTATCAGGGGAGAGGACGTCAGCGCCGCCCTGCTCCCCGAGCAAAATTTGAACAAGGCGCAACCAGTGATGACCGTCTACGTAAACAGGATACCCTACTCAGCACTTCTCGACTCAGGCTGTTCGCATACTATAGTGAGCGCCAGGCTATGTCCAAGTCACCACGATAGGAGGCGAGACCCAGACATGCTGTGGAGCTGGAACTGTCGAGATCTACACGGACACCGGTACAGCCACTAAGATCAATGTGCTCGTGACCCAAGGAAATCTCCTGGGGTTTGACCTGTTGCTCGGATACGATACCATCAAGGCTCTGGGGGGAGTCACAATTCATCGGGATGGAAAGGTGCGATTCTTGGAGGCCCCAGTGTGTGCAGCGCTCCACATCGATCGGCCGGATTTTATAGTGGACTACGACTCTCGCAAGAGGGCCTGGATTGCATCTTGGAAGTGAACCGAGGGAATGGCACCAACTAAACTCAAGAATGGGGTTGCAGAGTACCCTATACCCAGTGAGGCCCGAGCAGAATACGAAAGGGAACTAAAGGCGTGGATCCAAGATGGCTGATTAATCCCCTACCCTGAGGACAAGCTTGGGCCTCCCAAGGGTCTAATACCCTTGATGGCAGTAGTCCAGCATAACAAGTCGAAAGTACGGCCTGTGCTGGACTATAGGGAGCTTAACAAGCATATTGAAGCCTACACTGCCGATGCTGACGTATGCGCCAGCAAGTTGAGGGAATGGCGTCAGAAAGGCACTAATGTCTCGATATTGGATTTGCGAAAGGCCTATTTACAGGTGCGAGTTGATGAGATGTTGTAGCCATTCCAGACAGTTTGGTTCCAGGGGCAAAGGTACTGCCTTACACGCCTCGGCTTTGACCTAAATGTGGCACCACAGATCATGAAGACTATTGTCAACACAGTATTGTCCCAAGAAAAGCCCATGAGGGACTCAACGTCAGCTTACATTGATGACGTATACGTCAATGAAGATGTACAGTCTGCGTCGTGTGTCAAAGAAAAGTTGGCTCAGTTTGGTCTGGAATGCAAGAATCCCGAACGTTTAAGAGAAGGAGCACGTGTATTGGGATTGGATGTTTATGAAGAAGATGGCACCCTACAATGGAGGCGTGGCAGTGAAATTCCAAGCATCCCCAACATCGTTACAAGGCAGACCGTTTTTTCTTGGTGTGGAAAACTTGTTGGTCACTTACCGGTCTGTGGCTGGCTCCGCGCAGCTGTTGGTGTAATTAAACGCAGAGCAAATTTAACAACCACGGGTTGGGATGACATATCCGATGATGTCCTACTAACTCTGATGATTAAAGAGACACTGGAGAGAGTGAACAAGAAGGACCCTGCCTGTGGGCGGTGGTGACAACGTAGGTAGGCGGAGACAACGTAGGTGTGTGGGTTGATGCCAGTTCTTTGGCATTGGGAGTATCGTTGGAGCAAGGAGGAAACGTGTTCAAGGATGCATGTTGGCTGCGGCCCGTAACAGATACTCAGCATATCAACCTGGCAGAGCTGGACGCTGTTGTAAAGGGGATAAATCTGGCCCTGTAGTGGCAGTCTAATTGCTGCCAGGAAGCGATGTACTATTACGAAAGCCACATATTGGTACAACATTACGCCAAAGGACGGGACGTCTCCTTCAACCGCACATGCGAATGCTATTTACACGTACCGAGCCGAAGTGAAGGGAATCAACACTACGCAGCCAGCCGACAAGGAAACATGTAACAGATATGAAGTGGGAGATCCAGTGTGGGTGCGGCCCCCAGGAAATCGGTGCACCGACAAGTTTAAGCGAGGGCAAATATCTGGAGTGATTAGCCAGCAGTCTGTTTTGGTCGATGGAACCCCACGACATGTGCGAGATCTTCGCCCAGCTACCGAAGTACATCACACAACTACAGAAGAAAGCAATGAAGCGTCTAGTGATGAGCTGCCGATGCACGGATTCAGCGAGCCCCCTCCAGAGACTGATAGCGATACTTCATCTGATGAGGTGGAACCAGATCCAGAGCCCGAATCTGAAACAGTGAATGTACCTCTTCGCAGAAGCACACGCACTAAAAGGCCACCTCCCCAGTGCTCTCTATGTGATCATCAGATCAGGGGGGAGTGTAATGTGCATCCAGGAGATAAGCGCCCGCGTGTTTGTGTGTTGTGTGGGTGCATAAGAGAGACGGACGAAAAGGAAAGACTTACCTCGAGACCGGCTCAGCGTCGCCGACCGAAAATAGATAAAGAAAGATCAAGATGGCGGCCGTCGTCTTTTGTAAAGGATGATATCTTGCAAAGTCACACAAATTCTCGCAATATGCAAATTTAGCCGGCCTACAACGACCATAAAAGCGGGTGATGGAAAAGACGTGGGGAGAGCGACGATTGAGTTGGTCGGGGAATCGTGTTGCTGTTGCTTCTCGTGCCGTGTGAGGATATCTTACCGTTGTTGGCTCCGGTCTGAGTAACCGTTCACGTCCGTCTAGGCACCTTGCTAGTTGGATTCCATGCAGAACCGGTGTTTACTGGTTATTGAATTGCTGCAACATTTATAACATCTTTTCCTGGTGAGGTTCGATGGTGAGAGGTAGACGGTGGAATGGAAATGGATCACCGGGCCTCAGGAACTACGAAACAAAGTAAGCTGCAACAAAAAAACACTGCGACGAGAAATAAGAAAAGGATTCAAGGAAGAAGTGGAGAGGTGGATAGAGGAGGCAATTCTGAAACCGTGAACAGGGGAAGAAAAAGGAGTGCTACCATTACTGGCGGTTGTTCAACCCACAAAGAATAAAGTTAGACCGGTACTGGATTTCAGAGAATTAAACAGATACGTAGCCTGCTACACTGGAAAGGGGAGAACTTGAATGCCTACTAGATACTGTCCTCGAGTGTCTAAGGTCTCTCTGTACAGGGTTTTGTCAGAACAATCTGGTATGAGGATACTTTTTCCATAGAAGTAAACCCTGACCAAATATTCAAAATCACATAGTATTCGCAGCCCAAATAAGATCTCTTCACTACGACTACCCACAACTTTCCGAGGAATGGTGCACCTTCTCCAAGTGATATTACCTCAAGTAATAGCACGAAGCTGGATACTCCACCAGACTAGATAAATTCTTGTCCTGGAATCCAGTAAGACCAAGAGACCAAAACAATATCCTACAACGTATAAAAATGGTTAATTAGGGAGAGGAAAATTATGTTCTCAACTTCTTTACTAACTCAGTTTTTGAAAGATAAAGAACGTAAATGGAACATTCGAATATCTATGTATCTCATATAGAGTTCAAGTGTTAGCCCCAGGTCGTGGGCCCCTTGATTTCTGAGGACTTCAACTGAAGTAAAATAAAACAAGAAAGGGGATTGATGTATGCGAAGAGGTGATGAGGAAATGGAGGAGGATGAAGTAGGCCACTAAGATTGTTGACCTGAAGTCGGCTTATCTCCAGATCCATGTAGATGAAAAACTCTGGAAACATCAATTGGTCCGGCACAAGGGGAAGTTATATTGCCTGACGAGGTTAGGCTTTGGGCTGAGCTCAGCCCCCAAAATTATGACTGCCGTGCTGGAGACGGTGCTGAGTAAAGACTGTATAGTGGACAAGGCCCCTAGTTTGTACATTGATTGTATTGCGATAATTTGTTTACGACGCATGAAATATCAGGCCTGATGCAAGTAGATAGATAAACTAAGCTTCCTACAGTCTTTCTGTACTTTGTAGAACCCAAAGGCATTTGCTTCTTTAGAAAAAATTAATTTCTGTTCACAGGTTGTTAGTTTGGGCTTGCAGTCTAGTATTTTTTTTTTTTTTAGTATTTTCTCAGCATATGCCTGTTGGTTTATTTGTATTTCATTTGGTTTGACTATGAAGTTCACACCAAGAAATTGTGAGATCTGACCGAAGTCTTTCATGTTAAACTTTTGCTTGAGTAGGGTCTTGATTTTTTGTGGCAATCAAGATATCATAAACACATACTAGGGTAATAATTATTTTATTTTCATCAGCTTTCACAAACATGCATAGGTCGATAAAGTTTGGATTAAAATTTTCTTGTAGAAGTTCTTTACTTAGTAGGTTGTTCCAATTTTTTCCATTCATAGAATGACTTATTTAATTTTCATAATTAATAATTATTTAACTTGCCTGGAACAATGTATCCTTGAGGTTGTTGAGTAAAAATATTGCATTTGGCATTTAGCTATGCTGATTTAACATCCGCCTGAGGAATAATTTCTGTTTTATAATAGACTGCATCTTTTATCTGACTGTATCCCTTGGCAACATATAGAACTTTATATTCAACATTTGTTTTGTCATTTTTTTAATATTATATACCTACCAACTACATTTTTGTTTTCAAGGAAGGTTGTTAGAGTGAAAGTATTGTTTTCTGTTAAGAAATTCATCTCCTTCTCCATTGCCAATTTCCATTTATCTGCATCCAGGAAATTTATTGCTTCATAGTAAATCCCAGAGATAATTTTTATTTCACAGGAATTTATACCTTCTTCTGCCTGTGGCATAATTTTTAAAAATAAGTGTGTACTTTTCTCTGTTTTCACAACTGTCATTTATCCTCACAGCCTATTACAGATTCCATTTCATTGAAATATACAAAATAGACTGTATTTATCATATCCTATGAAAATCCCTCTTTTTGACCTAATTTTGTACATGGGTGTAATATGTCAAAAATGTTCATATTTTCAGCATTTATTTGTCTTCCTTTTAATGCCTCATAAGATTTTAATTTCATTCAGTGATTGTAACATCTTTTACGTATGTAATAAGTTGCACACATATGTATAAGTAGCACAGAGAAAAGTGTATGGCCACAGCTTATGAGTTAAATGAGACTCAGTTAATATGCATCTTGACATTTCAAATAGCGTTCTCCACCGTGTTCAGTGCTCCCATTTTGGTGTGGTGAATATGGGCTGATGTTCCATGTCGGATTATATGTTGAACAAGTAATTTGAATTCTCTTGATATAAACTCCAAACCAACTCTAAAGATTTTAACATTTCCATAAGGAGCACTATGGGCTAATAATTGCTTTGTAATGATAACTGTATTGTTTTTTTCTTCTTGAGGAAATATGCAATCACATAGCAGGAATAGTCGTCAGTAAATGTTATGACATACTTAAATATATCCATACTAACGGGCTCTATGACCGCAGACAAATCACAATGCTCTACTGGGTGAAACAATAAAAGTGTTGCCCTTACAATTTATTTTAAAATTTTTATTGAAAAAATCAATTCAGGTAATTTCATTATGTAGTAGAGCTGACACCTATTCAATGTAGCCGCCTTCAGCCTCAATCCTGCCTTGATACGGGTCCAGAACTGGTAGCATGTCTTTTCCATAAGCGCTGGCCGGTGCTCAGTGAATACTTAGCAGATGATGCCAATTAGGCTGGCTTTGGTGTCGTGGAGGTCATGTAGGTAATGTTCTCGATGTATGACCAAACAAAGTAGTCCAGTGGGTAAAGATCGGGGGAGGAGGAGGAGGGCCAGTGAAAGAAGGATATAAAGTCATAGCACTCCTTCTGAAGCCAAGCCTGGGTTTCTTTGGATTTGTGGGCTGGCATTGTCCTGCTGCCACACCCAGGGTCTGCCAACGGCCACCTGATTGCACCAGGGGATCACAACACTCAAACACATCCAGGTACACTTTGGTGTTGATTTTTAAACCGACTTCGAAGATGTGAGGTGGCATGATGTGGTCCTGATTTGAAACTACAGCAAAGACCATAACTGTGGCTAGAAACTTCATTGAGCTGTGCCCTCAAGCATTGAATCGTCCAGATTTCCATCTTGAGGGTGCTGGCAATGGTCGTGTTGTCATAACTTGGAACGCTAGAGAGCATGAGTTATACAGCGGCGCATCTCCGATCTTGCTTGTTGAACATTGTGTCACTTTCAGACATGATAGAAGACTCCTATCGCTCTTGGGATTTGTACACAACTGGCCAACTAGTAAATGGTCTGCAACAAAAAAAAATCGGTTTTTATCAAAGGGAAATGTCATAAACGAGATCAAAAGGGCAGTAATTTGTATCTGTGTGTTCGCGCTCCATGTACAAATCTGAAATAGCAGTTGTAATAGTTTCTATAAATGTCATCTTTTCTAAGGCGAAAAATTTATTGCTTCACCCTGTAGTTCTAAAGGAAATCTAGCCTTTTTGTCTGGTTTTCTTGATCGTATATTTTGCAGTTTCCCAAGAGTACAAGTTTCATGTGGTATTGTCTTTTTCAGTAGTGGTAATTCCTTCAACAATAGTCAGCATTTAAAATATAATGTGCCATATGTTCAGGTTGTGCCTTGTGTTGTTAACACCCTTTCTTACACATTTGTAAGTAATGCTCTCTTAAAATTTTTAATGCTTTTCCCCATCTTTTGTGCCCCCGGATGATTAATGCCAAGTTTCTGTCATCCAAAACTTGGATTAGTTCCACGAATATCTCCTCATTTCTCTATGAGTAGACTTCATCATCTTCCTTTTTACAACTTGGCTTTTAGTTTAAACCTGTGTAGATGTTCTGTAAATTCAATTTCAAATATCTTATAATTGTTTGCATCACTGCGAAACATGTATATATATATATATATATATATATATATATATATATATATATATATATATATATATATATATATATATATATGTCGAAAGATAATTCTATTGTCATTAAGGATCCAGCAAAATATTTTGAAAAGATGGCAGGATGTGTTTCACAATCCCTCGGCAGTGGATGCTGATGCAATTGATGTCATATTCAGAATGGATCGTTTGCCTAGTCTGGCTATCCCACAAGTCAGCAGTGGCTTAGATGGTCTTCCAGTGGAACTTCTTGAAATTGGAAGTGCTGATACTATCCTTGGTTTTGTTGAGGAGATCTGGACAGGTGATCCAGTTACACAGGATTGTATTGATGGTGTCTTAGTGACCCTATTTAAAGGAAGAGGAGAGAAGAATGTTTGTGACCACTACCGTAGGATCACACTGTTGGAAGCTGCTGGGAAAGTTCTTGCACAACTTCTGTTAAACAAGCTACTGGAATATGTGTGTCTTAATGCTATTCCAGAGTCACAAAGTGGCTTTAGGTCTGGCAGAGGGACTATGGATATGATTTTTTGTGCCTGGAAAGTCCAGAAGAAATTCATTGAGCAGCAGATACCGTTGTATCAAGTGTTAGTGGATCTGACCAAAGCATTTGACATCATCAACAGGGATGCTCCCTGGTTGATCTTAGAGAAAGTAGGGTGTCCTTTAACCTTTGTTAGAATATCCAAGAAACTGCACAGGGACATGAAAACTCGTCTCATTTAACAGAAAATTGTCTGATGAAATCCTAGTTGACAATGGTGACAAACAAGGTGATATTCCTGCCCCCACTCTGTTCTCTACACATTTTGCTCCTCTACTTGCTCAAGCGTTTCAAGATGTTATGTTAAAGTTTTGAACATTATTAATCTTAGAAGGTTTAATGTCAAGACCAAGCTGCATCATGTCTTAGTTAAGGAGACGATGCTGTTTTTTTTGTTTTTTTTTTATCACACACCGAGGCTGATATGCAGCATATGTATATATTTGCTTTGCTGATTCCTGCACTGCCTTTAGTCTGAAGATCAGTCTGTCTAAAACAAAGGTGATGTTTACTCCTACACTGGGCGAGTCATGCACAGAGCTGAAGATCATGGTCTGTGGTGCTAGGCTAGGAGTAGTTGATTCATTTGTCTACCTTGGTAGTTCTCTGTCAAGGGATGGCTCTCTCGATACTGAAATCCACAAACGAATTCAGAAGGTTGCTGTAGCTTTTAGAAAGTAGGAGAATAAAGTGTGCTCTGACCGTGGCATCACAGGCAGAACAAGGATTTGCGTTTACAAGACATGTGTGCTAACCAGAAAATAGCAAGCACTTTCAACATAAGCCTAGGAAGAGGTTCAGAGACTGTACAAAGAACGATCTAAAAGTCCTGCAAATCAACATCGACATGTGGGAAGAACTTACTCTACCAAAATGGAAGTCATAAAAGCTTGTACGTGAAAGTTGTAATGCTCTAGAGAAAAGAAAGCAAGCCCACAGCAATCTGAAGTGCGAGCTTTGCAAAGGTTTAATTGATTGTCTTAACCATGACACACAGAGCTAGAAATGCGACACTTGTGAACGAGTCCTTCTGACAAAAAGCTGGCTACATCAAACACCATAACTCACACAAATCTTCTGTTCAGGTCAACTCTGTACCTATTAGTCTGGACCAAAAGATCTGTTAAATATGTAGCAAAGTTTGCAAGTCTACTGCTGGTTTTGAGAAAACATATGATTGTTCATAGGAATACCCTTCAGCTTCCAGAGGAAGTTAACTCAGTGGAAATTGCTCAATTTGTATGTCACATCTAATTCAAGATGTGAAAATCTGCGGCAGAAGTGCAGTTATTTAAATGGCATGGATGACAAGATGGAAACTCAATATAACGGTGATCATCTGAAAAGATGCAGCAATCATCATATATATATATATATATATATATATATATATATATATATATATATATATATACATACATACATACATATATATATATATATATATATATATATATATATATATATATTTAAAAGAGTGGAGCCATCAACAATTGTGGGTTTTTCAGCCTTTTATCATATTTATATTTTAAAATATTTTTATAACGCGTTTCATGCTTTGTTTCGCTCTCTTCAGATATTTTCGTAAAAGGTTTTTTTTTAAAATGAGAGTTTGAAATGTTATTTTTACATCTGCTGATACTAAATGTGTTTTTCAGAGTGATGTGGTCTCAGACATTCTGTCTCCAACAGTAAGTGTTGGTAGTGTCCAGTCAGAGTTAAGTTCAAAAAGGGGCTTTTGGGTCCATTTGGTGAAGGTTTTTATGGTTTTTTTATGACTTTCTTTTTTGATGTATAGCACACACTCACACACAATCACACACACACACATACACATACATACATGTACATATACTCACGCATATGCACGCAGGTATATACACATATACACACGCATATACACAGAAATATATGTAGGAGCATACATATATACATACCCACCTATACACTCACACACGTACTCACACACATATTGGTTCAATTTTTTTTTTTGTCTTTCCCAATCAAAACACACATGCATACATGTACTTAATCATTCAAACATAAGTACACGCACACACACACAAATAAGATGGAGAATAGGTAGGAGGTGATATGTACACACACACACGTACACACATACATATACATGCACACACATGTATGATCATACACACTCACATACATATGCATACGTATGCAGGCACACACATATACATACACACACACACATATATATAGAGAAATGTAGGGGCTCACACATACGCATACATTCATATACACACATACACACACGAATACATTTACCCACCCATATATATGCATACATATATATATATATATACACACACATATACAGATGCGTATACATTCACCCACCCATATATATATATGGACACACGCACCCACCATCACACACACACATACATATTCATACACCCATACCTCACATATATTGGTTGAAGTTTTCTTTCTTTCCTAATCCAAGCACATATGCTTACATGTATTCAGTCACCCAAACATAAGTGAACGCACACACACAAACAAGATGGAGGATAGATAACAGATGATATATATACGCATACATGCATACATACTCATACACACATATATATACACACACACATATGTGTGTACATACACATACACACGTATAATTTCTAATTGTTTGTTTAGTTTAGGGAAATGGTATTATACTGGATATGGATGTGCGCGCCCGTGAAAGTGTGCGCATGCTTTATTGTGCTTGTTTTGTTACGTGTGTGAAGGTGCACATTTAAGTAAGTATGTGTTTTGCCTATTTATGTGTATAATTATTGAGAGATGTTCAAAGTGGGGTTGAACTTTGCTATGAAGTTTTTTTCTTGTGTTAATAAGTAGAAGTTTGGAAGATGGACATTATCTCGAATTTGCCTCCACTGCATGTGTGTATATGCTGTGATACATGCAGGTGTCTATTTTCTGTGATTTTGATGTTGGATCGGTGTAGGGCTACTCTATTACTAAGGTTTTTTGTGGTGCCTATGTAGGATTTATCGCATGCTGCACATTTTATTACTTAGACCACGTTTTTTGAGGTGCAATCTAGTTTTTTTTTATTCTGAATGTTTGTATGGGGTCTGTGAATGTGTATGTGTTTCCCTCTAATATTATGTTGCAGACTCCACATCGTTGTTTGTTGCATTTTGTGACTCCTTTTGTTGTGTCTTGATTGAGTTTGGATGAAGTAAGAATGCGTTTTAGGTTTTTGGCTTGGCGTTGCTTTTTATTATTTTTGTTGTTTTAAGGAAGTTGTTTAGTTTGCTGTTTTGGTTAAGTAGGACGAGGTTTTTCATTATCTCTGTGAAAAGCTCTGGGTTGTTTGTGTTGTGTGTGAAGACATATGTTAGGATTTGTTCTTTGTTTCGTTCTTTAGGGGTTCTCAAATCTTCTACTGGTATATTTATTGCAAGTTGGATCCCTTTGTCTATAGGTTGTGGTGGGTATTTTCTTTTTCTTAGATTTATTCGTAGTTCCTTGAGTCGGATTGTCCGAAGGTTTTTGTTCGTGATTATGGTGAATATTCTACGTGCTAAGGTGTAGGGAATGGCTTTTATGCAGCTTTTAGGGTGGTGACTTTTAAAGTGTAGGTATTGTTGGGTGTCTATAGGCTTGCGGTAAATGCCTGTGATAATGTTATTGTCTTTAATCTTTATCAGTATATCTAGGTAGGGTAATTCTGTAGAGCTTTGTTCTATGGTGAATTTAATTTTGGGGTGTAGGTTCTAGAGTATGGTGTGTAAGTCTGTGACGTCCCCCCATGTGGGTTTCCACAGAATGAAAAAGTCATCAAGGTATCTTTTCCAGGATTCTATAAACAGTTTTTTAGTGCTGTGGCCAAATTTTTGTTCTATCTTTTCATATAAGGTTTCTTCTAGGTAGGGTAATGTAAAGGTTGCATAAGTCGGTGCCATTTTCGTTCCCATTGCTGTACCTAGTGTTTGGATGTAGTTGCCATTGTTGAATTCGAAGGAATTATTATTTAGGATTATGTCTATACTATTGATAATGAATTGCTTTGTGAATCTAGGGTGTAGTGTTTGTGCGTGTCTGTTGATTCAAAATGTTATTGCTTTTTTTCCTAATTCATGGGGTATATTACTATATAAACTGCTAACGTTAAATATGACTAATAGTGTCACATTTTCTACTGTATGTGGTAAGGTAGTAAGAAAGTGAATGTTGTCCCTTATGTAGCTCTTAACTTGATCTATGAAAGGTTGCAATAAGATTAATTGCTAAGTCTGCTTGTCGGATAGGCTAGTCCTGCTACAATGGGTCTAAATGTAAAGTCACTAGGGTTTGGGGCGCTAATATATTCTCAGTTTTGTGTATCGATGGCAAGTTTTATTACGTCAGATTTATGTATTTTGGGCAGTCCGTAGAAGTTGTTAGTCTTTGTAATTAAATTCGTGAGGAAGTCCTTTTCTTTCTTTTTTTAATATTTTGTTGTGTGTTGTACAAAGTTTTGTGATTTTTGAGATGGTGGTGTTATCTATGTTGGTACTAATGGGTTTATAGTAGTGTTTGTCATCTAGTAATTCTGTAATTTTTGTTTCATAATAAGTTTTGTCCATGATTACTACGGCACTGCCTTTGTCTGCTTCTTTTATTATTATGCCATTATTATTACGGATCTTTTCGAGTGCTTGGTTTTGCTTATGTGTGAGATTGCTTGTGGTTTTGTGTTTTTTTTTGGAGGTTAAGGTTCCAGAGATTTTTCGAAGTAGCTGTTTAGAATTTGAGGCCAAGCTTCAGTATTTTTGTTTCCTTCGGTGCATGTGGATAAATTGATGATTTTGGGTCTAATTTTTTCTAACCTGGAATTGTTGTTCCGTGGGGGTTTCCTAAAATATGTTGGCGGTTGTTTGTTTCCTTGTTTTGAGAGGTTGTGTGTTTTAGGGTGATGCGATGTCTCCTTATAAAATAAGTGTTGTGTGCATTATTGTGAGGGTTGAGTGATAAAAGATTGAATGGGTTGTCATTATATGTTGTTTGTATTGGATAGTTGTGTTTCAGTTGGAATTGGTGTTGCTGTTGAGGATATATGTATTGTTGTATAGGGTTGTGTTGCCGGGGTTTGTTGTAGGGTAGGATTTCTTTCTTATCCTGTTGGTTTGTTGGGATTGGTGTTGCATGGGATATTCTAATTGTTCCCATTGGTGGGGGAGGTGCCTTGGGGGTTTGCTTCTTAGTGTGGAATATGAGGGGTGAGTGTTGTAGGCATTGTTTTGAATTATGTGATGTCTGTGGTAGTTGTTTTGCATTGTGGGGATATTTGGTAAGGGTTGTTTAGTAAAGGTATTCTTTTGGTTGTTTGTGTTGGCGATATAGCGTCTGTGGAAATGGATTTTAGATTGTGTTTGCTGATGTGGGTGATAATAGTTTGGTTTGTATTGCTTAGGATTGTATATATGGGGGTATTTTGGTATGTTGTCTGGTGTGTTGTGTTTGTTAAGGGCGTGGGGTCTTGTGTAATTTTGAGGTGTTATTAGTGTGCGTTTTGGCTGGGTTTGTTGTTGGGAATTTGTGTATGATGTGGATATATTGTGGTTGCTTCTTTGTGTGTAGTTGTATCTGTTGTGTGGATGTGTTTGTGTATAGTTTATGTTTCGTTTCTTATGTGATCTCTGTGTTTGTGGATATCGTGTAAGGGTGTTCTGCTCCTGGTTGTCCTTGTAGGTATTTATCTTCTACCTATTCTCCATCTTACTTGTGTGTGTGTGTGTGGGTGCGTGTACGTATGTCTGAATGATTAAGCGCATATATACATGCGTGTTTTGGTTGAAAAAAAAAAAAAAAAAAAGTATATATATATATATATATATATATAAAATAAAAAATAAAAAAATAAAAATAATTGTTAGCGGTGGATGTATGCGTGTACGTGTGTGGGTGTGTAGGTGGGTATGTATATGTGTATATATGTATGCTCCTACATATATCTCTATGTATGCACGTGTGTGTATGTGTGTGTGCCTGCGTACGTGTGTGTGTGCATGTGTACATGTACATGAATATATATGTATGCATATGTGATTGTGTGTGAGTGTATGCTATACATGGGGAAAGAAAGTCTTTAAAAAGAACCCTAAAGAAGCCATAAAAACCTTCACCATATGGACTAAAAAACACTCTTTGAAACTAACTTTGACCAGTCACAGTGAACAACTTACAGTTGGAGACAGAATGTCTAAACACTGAACACACGCATCGCATCACTATGAAAAACATATTTAATATCAGCGGAGGCATATCTACAAACTCCCATTTTAAAGAAAAACTTTTTACGAAAATATCTGAAGAGAGCACACCCTAAGCTCGAAACGCGTTATAAAAATATTTTAAAATAAAAATATGATGAAAACCTTTAAAAAAAAACCACAATTGTTGATGGCTACACTCTTTTAAATATATATATATATATATATATATATATATATATATATATATATATATATATATATATATATATATATATTTACTAATTATTAAATAGAACATTTTATTAGAAAATTCATAAATTAATTAAAATTGTAAGTACGAATAATTGGGTTTTCCTTTTTTGTAGCTTAGTTTAGTTTCGTACATACAAATATATATGGTGGTTTATAATTTTGTTGATATTATTTTCATAATATGTATACATAACTTAGAATTAATAAATTTACTAAGTATTAAATAAAACATTTTGGTAGAAGATTCATAGGTTGATTGAGATTGTTAGTACGAATAGTTGGTTTTCCTTTCTTTGTAACTTAGTTTAGTTTCGTATATACAGGCATGTATATTAATTTATATTTTGGTAATATTATTTTCATAAGTATATATACGTAACTTAGAATTAATAAATTTACTAATTATTAAATAGAACGTTTTGATAGAAGATTCATAAATTAATTAAATTGCTAGTACGAACAGTTGGGTTTAATGACTTTGTCTGATAAAATTCGTAATGGAAAAATATAACGATAACTGCAGCTTCTATTCCAATTTTCGGATTTTGACCATATCAAATCACATTTTAATTCCTTTTGACGGATTGATTGTTGCTTTCTGATGAGTTAAGGGCATAATAGATTCACTAATTGATATAATAATTAAGTGGTTGATTTTGTGCTACGAAACAGATACTGTCAAGAATTGTATAAATCAACTGATTCAAAGGAATAAACTATAAGATTGTCAACATCATGAATTTTGGAATATAATTTTTTTTCATTTATTCTATATATTGCTCTGTTATCACATTGAGCTTCTTATATAAGGATTGATATATAATAAGAAAAATGTATTTGTACAGAAATATATATATATAAATATATGTATTATGTATATATATATATATATATATATATATATATATATATATATATATATGTATGCATGTATATATATCTATGCATGTATATATATATATATGTGTGTGTGTGTGTGTGTGTGTGTGTGTGTGAGGAGATAAGGATTACAGTTGTGTAAGAACTTTATTACATTATCATGTCAATAAGGATAAAAATAGTTAAAGTAAGGGAAAAAAACGCAGGAGATCTCTATGGCATTCCAAAGCTAAATGCTTCTTATCAGAAAAAGAGAGAAAATAGGCATATATAAAAGTACTAGCCTGGATTCCTGGCGTTGGAGGTGTTGAAAAAAAAAACGGCAGGCTCGAACCCGTACCGAAAAGGAGGAAAAGAATGTGAAAAAAAAAATGTGATGTCTTTGCCGTTGCATCCATCACCAAACCAGAAGTGGTGAAGGTTTAAATTAAAGCTAGTCAATCGAAAAGAGGGGATGACTTTCGAAAATATCGGCAATAAAAGCAACCCCTTCCTGTAAAAAAGTGGCCAGTTGAGGAGGGAGGAATTAATGTTTTTGGCCAATTTTTCAATATTTGTCGTCCGAAAGGCCGGTCTTCAAAACGATACTGATCTTGTGAAAATTCGTCGCCTGTGTCAAAAGTTTTAGGCAGACATACAAACATACATACATACATTTAAACAGACAGGTGAGATTTATATTATACAGGACTAGCCCGGGTGCTTGGCTCGAACCTGCGACGCAAAGGCAGAAAAGAAAGCGAAAGAAAATCTAACCGCTATGCCATGACGCCAGCAGAAGTGTAAAGTGTTCAAATTTAGCAATGTCAACCATAGTGGATAGCGAAATGAAATAACACACTTAAGTCTGGCTGTAGGCCAGTTAAACTTTCTGCTTTCTGCCATATTTTTCCCCCCACGATGTTGGGGAAAACCAGCTCCCCATTTTGGGGGGAGCTCTGGCAGTGTGCAAATGAATAGCAATTGTCTGATATGAAGGGGTTCCCCCACATTGATCAAAGCTAATTGCCTTCAAGACGTCCTTGCCCTTCAATTTACTTTCACTTTATTTATACAAAAAAGACAAACAAGCACTGGGAACCAGGGATTTTTTTAAAACTCGATCAAATAAAAGATAGAGACAACGTCCGTTCGCAAATCAGAGATATTACGATCTAGGAAGTATAAGGAAAGTAATGTAACCTTGTCGAGAAGGCAGACGAAAAACGCCTTTCTTGAACATATACGAATGCGCGCGCCCATTTTGCCTTTTATATAATAGACTAGCGAGGGGTACCCGGCGTTGCCCGGGTGTTTGTAGGTGTGTGTGTGGTGTTAAATAAAAATGAAACCGGGGGGGGGGGGTAAAATCGAAGCTGAAGCCCTGAGGCGAAGTTTGAAAATAAAATCGGCCAGCCAGAATGAAGCATTGTTATAAGCGAATAAGGGAAAGATGTTTGAAAGTCGTCGAGCGTTACGACGATGACGATGTAAGCATTGTTATAAGCGAAGTAAGAAAAGAAAACAACGTTTTAATTAAGCGGGGGGTAATCAAAACATCGAAAAAAAACGCTAAAAAAACTAGCGTAAGGCAAACGAACGATGAAAACAGAAAACGAACACGTGAAAAATGGCTTAAATAAGCCTGTTTCGATATTAAAATTTAAAAATCGGTGGGTACCCGGGTGTTTTTGGGTGTCGCTAAGAATAAGCGAAGTAAAAAAAAAAAACAGGTGGGTACCCGGGTGTTTTTGGGTGTCTCTAAGAATAAGCGAAGTAAAAAAAAAACAAAAAAAAAAACAGGGAAACGAACGTTACGTGAAAAATGGCTTAAATAATACAGGGTTCAATATTTAAATTTAAAAAATCAAAAATAAAAAAAACATCTCACACTACGATTCGAACCCAAAACGTTTAGATTATGAACCAAGGCCTTAACTATCTGGGCTAAACCGACGCATCTGAAATTTGTTCGGTTTTTCAACTATTTAAAGGAAATCAGGTCACGACGTCATGACGTCATCTGACGCATGCGTTGTTGTCGAAAATTGCCGATTTTGGGGTGAAAAAGTTAACGTTTTTCTTTCTATCTTTCTCTCTCTCTCTGTTTGCGTCTCTCTCTCTCTCTCTCTCTCTCTCTCTCTCTCTCTCTCTCTCTCTCTCTCTGTTTGCGTCTCTCTCTCTCTCACTTCGTCTTCCTTACTCTAAAGACTGTTACTAAAAAAGAAAATGGCGTCTGCCTGTTTTTTTTTTGTAAAAACTTCCATCGTTAATATTTTTTGTAAGCATATTTTTTTTTTTACTTCACATTTTTGGCTCGTTCTTTTTCGTTTAACTATCGTATCTAACTATTTTGAATGTGCTAATAACTTTGGTAACGTTGTCATAGCGTAGAAGTTCATAGTTTAGCTTGTGTGAGGGTTAAAAAATTTTTTACCGATAACAACAATTTTTAAATTCAGACTGCCATTAGAGCTTGCTGACGTCAAGATCATGTGACATGACTCAGCGGGTTTTAAATACAAGTTGACCCAAAATAAACGGCCCCGTGTATACTTTATGTAGAAGAGTTGGCGCCGGTATTTTTGGGGGCAGTTATAAATCGATTTAAAAATATGTAATATTTAACATTAAAATGTCACTTTTTTTGCCCCCCTCCCTGCAGAAAATCGATCAGTTGACGCACTTCTGATGGTCTTTTTGAGCTAACTTTTCGATATTTGTCGTCCGAAGGGTGGGGCTTTAATATGATACCAAGTTTGTGAATTTTTGTTCCGTCGGTCAAAAGTTTTTAGCAGACACACAATCATACATACATACATACATTTTTGCTTTTATATATATAGACTAGCGAGGGGTACCCGGCGTTGCCTGGGTGTTTGTAGGTGTGTGTAAAAAAAAAACAGGTGCTCGTTTTTGATTGACGGCGATAAGTATTCAGCAGTCAGCATTTTGTGCGGGACAGTTTTTAATGAGGTCAATAAATCGGTTTGTTTTTTTTCAAAAACCCTTCCCCCGTCTGATATGACGAAGTCGACATTGACCAAACGTTCACTGGCTCTAGGCCTGTGATTAGAGTCGAGTTTCGCTTTTTTTCATACCGAAAACCGAATGTAACGCGTGCCAATGCGGGAAATGTGGAATAATTGACGTTTGAAAGTCAATAAAATTAAATAGATAGGCGAGCTCCATGGTTAAGTGTGAGATATTACAATTTATGGATGATATAAAAAGTTTTAAGAAGTTGTGACGCGAGCGAGGAAAAGCGAACATACATACATACATACATACATACATACATTTTCGCTCCCACTACTGATTTTAAGTACATTTAAGACTAGAAAAGAAAAAGTTAGGAAAGGGGGATCATATGAAGGGGACGGGACGTGGGGTATGTGAAAAATAGGAAAAACTTCAAAGGCAGAAGAAAAGAGGTTCTCTGTAGGACGGGAATTGGGTTAAAAAAAATAAAACTGGTTAAAAGGTTTTAAACAAGGTTTTAGAAGAAAAAAAAACCGTATGCATATAAACTTCGGTTTAATCCAAAGAAAAAGAATAGCAATTAATAAATTAGTTCAGTGAAAAGTACAATAGTGTTAAAAACTTTCTTAGAAAGTCCCCCCCCCCCGTAAGTCATCCGAAGAAATAGGTACAGGCAAAAATGGCGAGAAATAAATAGGGAATATAGTTTTGAAAGCCGGTTTATCATTATTTTTTGTAGGTTTCTGACTACTTTTTGATTGTATTTGAAAGATTAAAGCCTAAAGTTAATTTCCAAAAGGAAAAAATATTTGTACACGTGAATAAAAAGTTATAATGAAAAGAATTTTACGGCGACATAGTGAACTAACAAATTCAGCTAAATTTTGAAGCTAAATAAATTCATTGTAAAAAATCCTTTGAAAGTGTTCTGGGTCTATTTCCAAGATAATTAGTAAAATAAAGTTCTAAAATATTTAATTAAATAATAAAAAAAACACCTTGTTTATACAAAAAACATGGCTTAATTAGACACCTGTGAGAATTTAATTCGAAAATAGTTTAGAACTCTGGCAAAGTGAAAAATAGACACGACATCGAAAAGAGCACTTACCAGGTCGTCTCATCTTCTCGACTGCAAAATTATGTTGCGTCATTTTGTTGTTCAGCCGAGCATGGAAGTTAAAACTTCATAAGAAGTGGAAGGGTAAAAATCTTCTGTGAAGATTATCATTATTTCTTGGTTTTAGGTCCATTTGAATAATATTCCGACGACGAATAATTTCGTCGAGGGAGATAAAGCCAAAATCAACATTCTTAGCTAATTAGAAAGACGATATTACATCATGAAAACTTAGTACGTTAAATTGTCTCAAATGTACCATGACAATATTGAATGCCAAAACCTTTAAATTAATTTTTTTTAAATATTAAAAATGAGTCCGTCACGCATGAAAGATTTGCTAGGGCTGAAGTTTTCAATTTAAACATGTCCGAGTTTGCGAGTGAAAATTCAAATCAACCAATGAGAAAACTGTAATTAAAACAATATGTTAAACCAATCAACCAATGAAGTGACACGATTCAAGTCATGCAATTTCTCACGCCCCCAAAAGCGAAAAATTCTAGCTTTGTTAGGAGTAAATGAACGAAGTCGAATGTGATGATTTTATGGAAGCCCAAAATGTCAGAAAGTTAAAAAGCTGTCTTAAAATGATGTCAGCTAGTTAGGAAGGAAGTGCTCCCCCCCCCCGCCGTGCATCCATACATTCCTATCATGAACGTTTGTATTATTTTTACTATTTTTTAATTTTATTATTTTTCTGTGTGCCTGCTTTTAAATAAAAAAATATTATTTTCCAAGATTATATAAAAATTGTGTTATGCCGAAAGTTTGACTTCATTCAAACGAGGAAAATATTAGAATCTTACCTATAGAAATTTCGTGAAACATGTAATCTATAAAAAAGTAGAAATATTTTTTGCAATTATAATTTTTTTTTTTGCATGAAAATATTAAATAAACAATGTTTAATTTAATGATAATATCGGTAGTTTGAGAAATTAATTTTTATTTGAGTTATATCGAATTCATAAAAACGGACTTTACAGGCATTTTTCGTGAAGTTCTTGAAAAATTATTTTTTCTTTTTTATTGTTACAATTTACGATGCTTTATTTTCATTAAAAAAAGCAAAAATAAATTCATTCATTTTCTTTACTACTGAAAAGCATAACTTTAGCAAAGGTATTTTTTGTTTAAACAAAATAATACATTTCCACTAAGATTCAAATAAAAATAATTAGTTCATTATATTCCATGATCATTATTTGATAAATACTGAAAATTTCATTAAAATTAGTTAATTTCCTGATTTTTTTTTGTGAATTTTAAAGTAAAAGAAGTCAAAATATTTATACATTTTGAGTATCGGCATTCATTTTGCACAGACCTAGAAGAAAAGTTGCAGATGTAATTTGGTTCTATGATCTTGATTGAAGTCTGTAGTTGATTTGAAGAAGTGCCGAGTATGTAAATTGGTTCTGGGTTATTGATGAAAGGATTTTTCAAGAAAAACTCGAGTTTCGATTTTCTGTTTGCATAAAAAATATGCTGGAACATGTCAACAAAACTTTTAAAAGTTTAGCAGCAATCTGGAGAAAATATTGCTCAAATTGAAGAGTAAGATGTAGAAAAGAGAATTCAGGTTCTGAAAATAACAATAAGCCGTGTTTATAATTTTTACTTTAATAAGTTGGTTATTGAAATATAGTATAATTATAATTACAATAAAAATTATGCTCAGAACTGAGAGATAATAAAGAGAGAGCAAAGAGGCATCAGATTGTATCAACCAAATATGGTAATGTGGTGTGGTAATGTGGAGGACATTAGAAAGAAAACGTTAATAAGGATGGAAGGGTTTAAGCATTAATAAAATGGAGGTTATTTGTAGGGAAATAAGATGCAAAAACAAGGGGTATATATAATAGTAATGATGGGACGATCCAATATTTTCCCGATTCCGATACAATTACTGATTTCAGACTAAATTTCTGATCCCAATATAATTACCGATTCTGATTCTTTTTTAAATCTCTAAATATTTAACTATAAAGTTATTTTTCCCGATTATCATAAAAATATATATTAAATGTGCAGATATTTTCTCAAACGTAAAAACACACTTGTGAGCAGGAGGGGTTTATGTATAGATTTTAATTTTACTGGTCGTTTAAAATCAACAAATATTATTATTTCAACAGTGGAAAGTTTTGTTTTAAACAAAATCAAATAATTAAATGGAATCGTTTTTGGCATTGGAAAATAGATACAAATTTTCCTGATTCCGATACCGATTCCAATACCCACAAAAGTCCTGATTTTTCCGATTTCTGATTCCAATGAATCATCCCAACTCTAGAATATAGATAGAGATAGAATAAAATCTCATTGGTATTGCTAACAAAAGCTGGATAGCTCACAAAGAATGATGCACCTTCTCCAAATGATGCACCTTCTCCAAATGATGTTACCTTAAGTAACAACACGACGCGCTGGATATTCCACCAGATTAGATGAATTCCTGTCCTGGAATCCGGTAAGACCAGGGGATCCAAAAAAAATAAAATAAGAAACACACTATAATATATTTAAATGGTTGACTAGGGAGAGAGAAATTATGTTTTCAACTTCTCTACTAACTCAGTGTTTAAGAGATAAAGGAGAACTTTAATGGAACATTCGAATATCTATCTATCTATCTATCTATCTTCTATTATATAAAAGTAACTGTGTGTGTGAGGGAGGAGTTCCTTCCCTAAAGGTTCCGAGCTTATCTTTTGCAAATTTCACACAATTTATATGTCTGGCAGTGTTCTTAGATATGTTTTGTACAGAAATCATCCGATAAGTAACAAAATCAAAAAAATCTGATCCTAAAAATAGTCTTTCTTTCTTAGAGATAAAAAAGCATGCTTTACAGGGGAATTTTGTACGTTACACCGGCCAAGGGAGATTCAATTCTCTGCAAATCATTTCTTCTTAAAAAAAAAAAAAAAAAAAAAAAAACAGAACTATTGCTATCTGGCGATATAGCTTAGTGGTAGAGTATTCGACTACAAATCGAATGGTCCCAGTTCAAGCCAGAGTGTACCTCACCATTTTCTTTTATTTTTTTCTTATTAATGAGTTCCATTTATGATAAAAGAAGAGGTACCATTTTAAATCGCTGCAAATCATTTTTTCGTTTGCATATTTTAAAAGTAAACATTAATCAGAAGTGACTTTTCCAGGGCATTCATCGTCTTATGCTGACGTGATTGTAAACAAGCATAGACGGAATTTGATGAACAACATTACCATTATTTTTTTTTTATTATTTTCTTTGTGAATTAGTTCACCGGGTAAATTATTGCTCATAATACATAATATTCAATAAATTTGATTCTATAAAAACACATACGCAATCATAAATTTGATTCTATAAAAACACATACGCAATCTGCATGAATTAAAATATCATGTTTAAGTGTATTCTACGACTGGGCAACGCCAGGCGTCTAACTAGTCTCATAGAGATCATGTGCTAGCACCAAGAAGGGGGTCTCTTGATTTCTGAGAACTTCGACTGAAATAAAATGAAACAAAAAAAAAATAAGTAAAAGCCATATTTTTGTGAAATATGTGAATATTTTTGTGAAATATGTGAAATATGTGAATATTGTTCTTCCCCAAAATCAAGAACTCATATTGGGGAAAACCATATTCCCATAAAATATGTAATGTAATTTTAAGATGCACATTTACAAAAGCACTTTATTAAAACTTATTTTAGACATTATTTGTTTACAGAATCACATGCAGGCACACACTGCCACATTTTCATATGGTTCAGCAATTAAAGAGACCACGGCTGTACATATAAAAATGTAGCAAATAATCATAATATTAAACCACACTAATGGAACTGTAAAGATCCCTAACATCAAGATCAGAAGAAGAATCTTCTAAAGGAATAGCTTATCTCCTATACTCTACTGCCTGGCGATAGACCTGCTCTTCATGAATTACTCAAGCTGTATGCCAACTCAGACACTGACTCTTGCAGGTCGTACATAATTTCTCGAGAGATCTTGGAATGAAGTTTGGTTTGGACAAATGTGCCAAATGCTACATCAGAGCTTGAAAGAAGGTCCAAACTGAAAATATACAATTTGATGAAGATACTGACATCAAAGACGTAGGAGAGCTGGAAAAATATAAATACCTTTGCATAGAAGATTCAATTCAACATGTGCAGATGAGAAAAAAAATTGGCAGTGAATACATACGTTGTGTAAAGAAAATGTGTAAAACAGAACAAACAAAAACAAAATCACAGCCATTAACCAACTTGCCATGCATGCGATAACTTTGACATTGTTGATTGACCACAAAAGGACATAAACAGACAGGACACTAAAATGAGGAAAATGTCGACACTGTACAGAAAAACATAAAGAAACTAGTATCTTCCTAGGCTGTATCTGCCCAGAAAAACGGGAGCTACGAGTCTCTCAAGCATTGACCATCAGCACTGTGCAACTCTCTCATGAGAGTTGCACAGTGCTGATGGTCAATGCTTTGGTCTCTCATGAGAGTTGCACAGTGCTGATGGTCAATTGATGGTCAATGCACCGGACAATATCTGATGACAATATCTCAAAATCCAAACCTCAGAATGATGCACCAATATTACAAAACAAGAGCCAGCAGAACAACCTTCATCACAAAACTGGCTAAACATTGTGGACACGACTGTCTTACAAATGAGACCAAATCAGGTTACAGAAATAACCCAAAATAGTCGTCAAAAATAAACCAAGAAATTCCCTGCAAAAAACTGGAAGAATGGGCCAACCAACAGCATGCCAGGTATGTTCTAGATGAATTTACCCAGGACTATATAGATAAGAAAGCCTCTTTAGATTGTTTAAAAACAGGATCGCTTCACTATGACCAAGAGAGAGTTATAATAGCTGGCCAAGATGAAGTCTTGATGTCTAATACTTTTAAGAATATTAGTGGTCTTAGCAATGATAACAAGTGTAGGTTCTGCCACACAGAAATAGAGAGTATGAGCAACCTAACATCCAGCTGTAAGGTTCTACAGGGAACAACTACTATACAATGCGGCACAATAGAATGTGCAAATATCCTTATTGGATGATCTATAAAAAGTTGAATATTGAATGCAGCAGCAAGTCCTGAGAAGATATATCAGTAAGAACAGTTGGAAATAAGTCATACACCATCCACTATGATAATGCAATCCCTACAGCTACGTACCTAAAAAACAGAGCCATAAAACCTGGCACAGTGATATGGACTAAAATTACATTGTATGCGCGGCTCAAATAAGCTTTTACTAGGAATGGTGCAGCTTCTTCTCCAATTGATGTTGTAACATCAATTAACAACATGAAGTTGGATACTCCACCAGACTAGAGGAATTCTTGTCCTGGAATTCAGTAAGACCAAGAGACCACAAAAGAGGTATACTATAACATATTTAAATGGTCAATTCACTACCCGTGACCCGTTGGCTCAGTATATCTTATGGCTAGCTATGAAAATTATGTTCCTAACTTATTTACTAACTCAGTGTTTTAGAGGTAAAGAATAACTTTAATTAAATATTCGAATATTCATGTATCTCATGCAGAGATCAAGTATTAGCTCCAGAAAAGTTTTTTTTTTGTTTTTTGATTTCTGAGAACTTCGACAAAGTGAAAAGACTTTTCTTGTAACAAATATGATTATTTGGATTCTTTGAACTACTATTCTTATCTTTTCATTTTCACAACCTTTCGATCGACATAACCTCCGACCTTTTTCAGGTGTATCTTGTTGAACTTAGGAATCTGGACGGAATTTTGAACGTAACTTTCAATTTACTTTGTGGAAGTAGTATGTTCTCATTCCATCAGCCATGACTGGATAGTGGTTCTAAATAATTTGCAATTGTATTTTTGGATCACCCATACTGAGAATTGAACCTTCAATCTTTAGGAGAATATCACTTCTACAATTGATTTTCTAAGTACTCTAACCACTGTGTCATGGGCCATTGTGGACCAAAACATGAAAATGACACACAAGATGAGAACAGTAGTCCAATGAATCCAAATAATACAAATAACTTATCCTCATCTCAAAAATTCAGAAACGTAATATTCTTGTTCTGTTAAATCAAATGTAGTGATACATATATAGATATGATGAAAATAATGGAAATAGTATTCCGACAAAATAGAGAAAATAAAAAAGGAACAAACCGTATTATGTGTTCACCAACGTTTCGTCTTTATTTATTTCACCCAGAGGAAGTCTCGAAATAAAGACGAAACGTTGGTGAACACATAATACGGTTTGTTCCTTTTTTATTTTCTCTATATATAGATATACGATTGTTGCAGTATTTTTTATATAAAGGAAGGGCATGATTAAAGAAAATTGGAAGGTTCTACTTATAGATAATGGCGATGGGAACTGACCAATAAACCGGATTTGCTCCATAAAAAATTGGATCTTTTAGAATTCACATACATGATTTTTCATGTCCACATGAGAAAGATTTTTGCTCTTTGCCTGCAAATTTTAAAATCAAAGACTTATACAGATCAGCTACCCACTGAAAACTCTTTTTCATCTCCAAGGCATTAAACATGGCTTTCAATTCAAAATATGCAGTGAAAGATATTGTTGTTCTCAAACTCAAATTTTCGTGATTCATATGTTGAAAAGGTATATTCTTGTGAACTCTGTGAATATTCTTCTTCCTGAAAATCAAATTTACTAACACATATGAGAACTCATAAAGGGACGATCAGAATCTTAAAAAGATCTCTCGGTCAGAATATATAAAATAGTGGGTGAATGTTTGGCATCCGATAGGATGCCCCATCCCCAACTTGAACAAACTGATTGAAAAAAAAGAGGAAAAGTCCATTGACAAGCACTACATCTTGCCACATTTGTGAAAGATTATGCAAGAGTGAAGCTGGGTTGAAGAGTCACCTACTTACATACTACTCGACATCAGCCTAAGGAGATGGCAAACTTCTGCCAAGAAGTAATCTTATATATATATATATATATATATATATATATATATATATATATATATATATATATATATATATATATAAAGATTACTTCATTATAGCTATTAAAAAGGGAAGACTGAGTTTTTTTGTATCGATGGTAAAAAGAAGGACGGAGGGAAAACATTCGATGGAGGTTAAAAAAGACGAGAAATAAGGAGGTAGAGTCGGCCGACCAGGTTTCGCCCTCATTCGCCCTCACTTTTCAAAGCCGAATCAAAGTTTGTTTTTGTTTTATTTGGAGGGGGGGCATAGGGAAACAAATTTAAACGGGGTAACGACAAAAATAAAATCAAACTATCAGAAAGAAAAAAAATTGGGGAACGACTAAAACAAATCTATCGTTATGATAATTGTACAATGGAGAGGAAATGCCTTTACTAGTGTTGGTCATCCGAACCTTAAAATTTGTCTTCCGCCGAATAGCTTCATAAACAAAGAAGTGCCACTCTTAACAAAAACACTTATTACAAGTCAATGGCTATAACTTTTGCCGGCGTTGATGGATATGTCGTCACTGATCTGAGGGAGATAACTCTATTTTATAAAGACCTTAGTGCATAATGGTACCTACATTTTGGCCACTTTAGCTCCCTATTTCGTATGTTTGCCTTTTCTTATTAGTTCCTGTGAAAAAGAAAGTATTTTAATTTTATTTAAAAGAAACAAGAAAAAAAGCTGATATTTGGGCTTGACAATGAATTCTTTAGAAAAGTTTGCGACACTAATTGCTTGGTGAATGTATTTAATGCACAAGTTTGACGAAAGTTTTTAGTACGGTTCTTCAATTTCAAAAATATATACTTTTTTCATTTAATTGTTTACTGTTTCTTCCATTTTCCCTTTTTAACAGTTTAAAACATTTTTCAATTAGTTATATTTAGACCATTTTTAATTTAATTATATTTAGAACTTTTTTCATTTAGTTATATTTAGAACTTTTTTCATTTAGTTATATTTAGAACGTTTTTCATTTAGTTATATTTAGAACTTTTTTCATTTAGTTATATTTAGAACTTTTTTTCATTTAGTTATATTTAGAACTTTTTCATTTAGTTATATTTAGAACTTTTTTCATTTAGTTATATTTAGAACTTTTTTCATTTAGTTATATTTAGAACTTTTTTCATTTAATTATATTTAGAACTTTTTTCATTTAGTTATATTTAGAACTTTTTTCATTTAATTATATTTAGAACTTTTTTCATTTAGTTATATTTAGAACTTTTTTTCATTTAGTTATATTTAGAACTTTTTCATTTAGTTATATTTAGAACTTTTTTCATTTAGTTATATTTAGAACTTTTTTCATTTAGTTATATTTAGAACTTTTTTCATTTAATTATATTTAGAACTTTTTTCATTTAGTTATATTTAGAACTTTTTTCATTTAATTATATTTAGAACTTTTTTCATTTAATTATATTTAGAACGTTTTTCATTTAGTTATATTTAGAACTTTTTTCATTTAGTTATATTTAGAACTTTTTTCATTTAATTATATTTAGAACTTTTTTCATTTAATTATATTTAGAACGTTTTTCATTTAGTTCTATTTAGAACTTTTTTCATTTAGTTATATTTAGAACGTTTTTCATTTAATTATATTTAGAACTTTTTTCATTTAATTATATTTAGAACTTTTTTCATTTAGTTATATTTAGAACTTTTTTCATTTAGTTATATTTAGAACTTTTTTCATTTAATTATATTTAGAACTTTTTTCATTTAATTATATTTAGAACGTTTTTCATTTAGTTATATTTAGAACTTTTTTCATTTAATTATATTTAGAACTTTTTCATTTAGTTATATTTAGAACTTATTTCATTTAATTATATTTAGAACTTTTTTCATTTAGTTCTATTTAGAACTTTTTTCATTTAGTTATATTTAGAACGTTTTTCATTTAGTTATATTTAGAACTTTTTTCATTTAATTATATTTAGAACTTTTTTCATTTAATTATATTTAGAACTTTTTTAATTTAATTATATTTAGAACGTTTTTCATTTAGTTATATTTAGAACTTTTTCATTTAGTTATATTTAGAACTTTTTCATTTAGTTATATTTAGAACTTTTTCATTTAATTATATTTAGAAGTTTTTTCATTTAGTTATATTTAGAACGTTTTTCATTTAGTTATATTTAGAACGTTTTTCATTTAATTATATTTAGAAGTTTTATTCATTTAATTATATTTAGAAGTTTTATTCATTTAATTATATTTAGAACTTTTTTCATTTAGTTATATTTAGAACTTTTTTCATTTAGTTATATTTAGAACTTTTTTCATTTAATTATATTTAGAACTTTTTTATTTAATTATATTTAGAACTTTTTCATTTAATTATATTTAGAACTTTTTTCATTTAGTTCTATTTAGAACTATTTTCTTTTAGTTATATTTAGAACTTTTTAAATTTAATTATATTTAGAACTTTTTCATTTAATTATATTGAGAACGTTTTTCATTTAGTTATATTTAGAACTTTTTTAATTTTATTATATTTAGAACGTTTTTCATTTAATTATATTTAGAACTTTTTTCATTTAATTATATTTAGAACTTTTTCATTTAATTATATTTAGAATTTTTTCATTTAATTATATTTAGAACTTTTTTCATTTAGTTCTATTTAGAACTATTTTCATTTAGTTATATTTAGAACTTTTTTAATTTAATTATATTTAGAACGTTTTTCATTTAATTATATTTAGAACGTTTTTCATTTAGTTATATTTAGAACTTTTTTAATTTTATTATATTTAGAACGTTTTTCATTTAATTATATTTAGAACGTTTTTCATTTAGTTATATTTAGAACTTTTTTCATTTAATTATATTTAGAACGTTTTTCATTTAGTTATATTTAGAACTTTTTTCATTTAGTTATATTTAGAACTTTTTTCATTTAATTATATTTAGAACTTTTTTCATTTAATTATATTTAGAACGTTTTTCATTTAGTTATATTTAGAACTTTTTTCATTTAATTATATTTAGAACTTTTTCATTTAATTATATTTAGAACGTTTTTCATTTAATTATATTTTAAACTTTTTTCATTTAATTATATTTAGAACTTTTTTCATTTAATTACATTTAGAACTTTTGTCATTTAGTTATATTTAGAACTTTTTTCATTTAGTTATATTTAGAACTTTTTCATTTAGTTATATTTAGAACTTTTTTCATTTAGTTATATTTAGAACTTTTGTCATTTAGTTATATTTAGAACTTTTTCATTTAATTATATTTAGAACGTTTTTCATTTAGTTATATTTAGAACTTTTTTCATTTAGTTATATTTAGAACTTTTTTCATTTAGTTATATTTAGAACTTTTTTCATTCAGTTATATTTAGAACTTTTTCATTTAATTATATTTAGAACTTTTTTCATTTAGTTATATTTAGAACTTTTTTCATTTAATTATATTTAGAACTTTTTTCATTTAGTTATATTTAGAACTTTTTTCATTTAGTTATATTTAGAACTTTTTCATTTAGTTATATTTAGAACTTTTTTCATTTAGTTATATTTAGAACTTTTGTCATTTAGTTATATTTAGAACTTTTTTCATTTAGTTATATTTAGAACGTTTTTCATTTAGTTATATTTAGAACTTTTTCATTTAATTATATTTAGAACGTTTTTCATTTAATTATATTTTAAACTTTTTTCATTTAATTATATTTAGAACTTTTTTCATTTAATTATATTTAGAACTTTTTTCATTTAATTATATTTAGAACTTTTTCATTTAGTTATATTTAGAACTTTTTTCATTTAGTTATATTTAGAACGTTTTTCATTTAATTATATTTAGAACTTTTTTCATTTAGTTATATTTAGAACTTTTTTCATTTAATTATATTTAGAACTTTTTTCATTTAATTATATTTAGAACTTTTTTCATTTAATTATATTTAGAACGTTTTTCATTTAGTTATATTTAGAACTTTTTCATTTAGTTATATTTAGAACGTTTTTCATTTAATTATATTTAGAACTTTTTTCATTTAGTTATATTTAGAACTTTTTTCATTTAATTATATTTAGAACTTTTTTCATTTAATTACATTTAGAACTTTTGTCATTTAGTTATATTTAGAACTTTTTTCATTTAGTTATATTTAGAACTTTTTCATTTAGTTATATTTAGAACTTTTTTCATTTAGTTATATTTAGAACTTTTGTCATTTAGTTATATTTAGAACTTTTTCATTTAATTATATTTAGAACGTTTTTCATTTAGTTATATTTAGAACTTTTTTCATTTAGTTATATTTAGAACTTTTTTCATTTAGTTATATTTAGAACTTTTTTCATTCAGTTATATTTAGAACTTTTTCATTTAATTATATTTAGAACTTTTTTCATTTAGTTATATTTAGAACTTTTTTCATTTAATTATATTTAGAACTTTTTTCATTTAGTTATATTTAGAACTTTTTTCATTTAGTTATATTTAGAACTTTTTCATTTAGTTATATTTAGAACTTTTTTCATTTAGTTATATTTAGAACTTTTGTCATTTAGTTATATTTAGAACTTTTTTCATTTAGTTATATTTAGAACGTTTTTCATTTAGTTATATTTAGAACTTTTTCATTTAATTATATTTAGAACGTTTTTCATTTAATTATATTTTAAACTTTTTTCATTTAATTATATTTAGAACTTTTTTCATTTAATTATATTTAGAACTTTTTTCATTTAATTATATTTAGAACTTTTTCATTTAGTTATATTTAGAACTTTTTTCATTTAGTTATATTTAGAACGTTTTTCATTTAATTATATTTAGAACTTTTTTCATTTAGTTATATTTAGAACTTTTTTCATTTAATTATATTTAGAACTTTTTTCATTTAATTATATTTAGAACTTTTTTCATTTAATTATATTTAGAACGTTTTTCATTTAGTTATATTTAGAACTTTTTCATTTAGTTATATTTAGAACGTTTTTCATTTAATTATATTTAGAACTTTTTTCATTTAGTTATATTTAGAACTTTTTTCATTTAATTATATTTAGAACTTTTTTCATTTAATTATATTTAGAACTTTTTTCATTTAATTATATTTAGAACTTTTTTCATTTAATTATATTTAGAACTTTTTTCATTTAGTTATATTTAGAACTTTTTTCATTTTATTATATTTAGAACTTTTTTCATTTAATTATATTTAGAACGTTTATCATTTAGTTATATTTAGAACTTTTTCATTTAGTTATATTTAGAACTTTTTTCATTTAGTTATATTTAGAACGTTTTTCATTTAATTATATTTAGAACTTTTTTCATTTAGTTATATTTGGAACTTTTTTCATTTAATTATATTTAGAACTTTTTTCATGTAATTATATTTAGAACGTTTTTCATTTATTTATATTTAGAACTTTTTTCATTTAATTATATTTAGAACTTTTTTCATTTAATTATATTTAGAACGTTTTTCATTTAATTATATTTAGAACTTTTTTCATTTAATTATATTTAGAACTTTTTTCATTTAATTATATTTAGAACTTTTTTAATTTAATTATATTTAGAACTTTTTTCATGTAATTATATTTAGAACGTTTTTCATTTATTTATATTTAGAACTTTTTTCATTTAGTTATATTTAGATTTTTTTCATTTTGTTATATTTAGAACTTTTTTCATTTAATTATATTTAGAACTTTTTTAATTTAATTATATTTAGAACTTTTTTCATGTAATTATATTTAGAACGTTTTTCATTTAGTTATATTTAGAACTTTTTTCATTTAGTTATATTTAGATTTTTTTCATTTAGTTATATTTAGAACTTTTTTCATTTAATTATATTTAGAACTTTTTTCATTTAGTTATATTTAGAACTTTTTTCATTTAATTATATTTAGAACTTTTTTCATTTAGTTATATTTAGAACTTTTTTCATTTAGTTATATTTAGAACTTTTTTAATTTAATTATATTTAGAACTTTTTTCATTTAGTTATATTTAGAACTTTTTCATTTAGTTATATTTAGAAGTTTTTCATTTAATTATATTTAGAACTTTTTTCATTTAGTTATATTTAGAACTTTTTTCATTTAGTTATATTTAGAACTTTTTTAATTTAATTATATTTAGAACTTTTTTAATTTAATTATATTTAGAACTTTTTTTGATTTAGTTATATTTAGAACTTTTTTCATTTAGTTATATTTAGAACGTTTTTCATTCAGTTATATTTAGAACTTTTTTTGATTTAGTTATATTTAGAACTTTTTTTGATTTAGTTATATTTAGAACTTTTTTCATTTAGTTATATTTAGAACTTTTTTCATTTAGTTATATTTAGAACGTTTTTCATTTAGTTATATTTAGAACTTTTTTCATTTAATTATATTTAGAACTTTTTTCATTTAATTATATTTAGAACTTTTTTCATTTAGTTATATTTAGAACTTTTTTCATTTAATTATTTTTAGAACTTTTTTTGATTTAGTTATATTTAGAACTTTTTTCATTTAGTTATATTTAGAACGTTTTTCATTTAGTTATATTTAGAACTTTTTTCATTTAGTTATATTTAGAACTTTTTTCATTTAGTTATATTTAGAATTTTTTCATTTAGATATATTTAGAACTTTTGTCATTTAATTATATTTAGAACGTTTTTCATTTAGTTATATTTAGAACTTTTTTTGATTTAGTTATATTTAGAACTTTTTCATTTAGTTATATTTAGAACGTTTTTCATTTAGTTATATTTAGAACTTTTTTCATTTAGTTATATTTAGAACGTTTTTTGATTTAGTTATATTTAGAATTTTTTCATTTAGTTATATTTAGAACGTTTTTCATTTAGTTATATTTAGAACTTTTTTCATTTAGTTATATTTAGAATTTTTTTCATTTAGTTATATTTAGAATTTTTTCATTTAGATATATTTAGAACTTTTGTCATTTAATTATATTTAGAACGTTTTTCATTTAGTTATATTTAGAACTTTTTTTGATTTAGTTATATTTAGAACTTTTTTCATTTAGTTATATTTAGAACGTTTTTCATTTAGTTATATTTAGAACTTTTTTTGATTTAGTTATATTTAGAACTTTTTTCATTTAGTTATATTTAGAACGTTTTTCATGTAGTTATATTTAGAACTTTTTTTCATTTAGTTATAGTTAGAACTTTTTTCATTTAATTATATTTAGAACGTTTTTCATTTAATTATATTTAGAACTTTTTCATTTAGTTATATTTAGAACTTTTTTCATTTAGTTATATTTAGAACTTTTTTCATTTGGTTATATTTAGAACTTTTTTCATTTAGTTATATTTAGAACTTTTTTAATTTAATTATATTTAGAACTTTTTTCATGTAGTTATAGTTAGAACGTTTTTCATTTAGTTATATTTAGAACGTTTTTCATTTAGTTATATTTAGAACTTTTTCATTTAGTTATATTTAGAACTTTTTTCATTTAGTTATATTTAGAACTTTTTTCATTTAGTTATATTTGGAACTTTTTTCATTTAGTTATATTTAGAACTTTTTTAATTTAATTATATTTAGAACTTTTGTATTTAGTTATATTTAGAACTTTTTTCATTTAGTTATATTTAGAACTTTTTTCATTTAGTTATATTTGGAACTTTTTTCATTTAGTTATATTTAGAACTTTTTTCATTTAGTTATATTTGGAACTTTTTTCATTTAGTTATATTTAGAACTTTTTTAATTTAATTATATTTAGAACGTTTTTCATTTAGTTATATTTAGAACTTTTTCATTTAGTTATATTTAGAACGTTTTACATTTAGTTATATTTAGAACGTTTTTCATTTAATTATATTTAGAACTTTTTTCATTAAGTTATATTTAGAACTTTTTTCATTTAGTTATATTTAGAACTTTTTTCATTTAGTTATATTTAGAACTGTTTTCATTTAATTATATTTAGAACGTTTTTCATTTAGTTATATTTAGAACGTTTTTCATTTAGTTATATTTAGAACTTTTTTCATTTAGTTATATTTAGAACTTTTTTCATTTAGTTATATTTAGAACGTGTTTCATTTAGTTATATTTAGAACTTTTTTAATTTGATTATATTTAGAACTTTTTTAATTTAGTTATATTTAGAACTGTTTTCATTTAGTTATATTTATAACTTTTGTATTTAGTTATATTTAGAACTTTTTTCATTTAATTATATTTAGAACTTTTTTAATTTAATTATATTTAGAACGTTTTTCATTTAGTTATATTTAGAACTTTTTTCATTTAGTTATATTTAGAACGTTTTACATTTAGTTATATTTAGAACGTTTTTCATTTAATTATATTTAGAACTTTTTTCATTTAGTTATATTTAGAACTTTTTTTGATTTTATTATATTTAGAACGTTTTTCATTTAATTATATTTAGAACGTTTTTCATTTAGTTATATTTAGAACGTTTTTCATTTAATTATATTTAGAACGTTTTTCATTTAGTTATATTTAGAACTTTTTTCATTTAGTTATATTTAGAACTTTTTTCATTTAATTATATTTAGAACTTTTTTCATTTAATTATATTTAGAACGTTTTTCATTTAGTTATATTTAGAACTTTTTTCATTTAATTATATTTAGAACTTTTTCATTTAATTATATTTAGAACGTTTTTCATTTAATTATATTTTAAACTTTTTTCATTTAATTATATTTAGAACTTTTTTCATTTAATTACATTTAGAACTTTTGTCATTTAGTTATATTTAGAACTTTTTTCATTTAGTTATATTTAGAACTTTTTCATTTAGTTATATTTAGAACTTTTTTCATTTAGTTATATTTAGAACTTTTGTCATTTAGTTATATTTAGAACTTTTTCATTTAATTATATTTAGAACGTTTTTCATTTAGTTATATTTAGAACTTTTTTCATTTAGTTATATTTAGAACTTTTTTCATTTAGTTATATTTAGAACTTTTTTCATTTAGTTATATTTAGAACTTTTTCATTTAATTATATTTAGAACTTTTTTCATTTAGTTATATTTAGAACTTTTTTCATTTAATTATATTTAGAACTTTTTTCATTTAGTTATATTTAGAACTTTTTTCATTTAGTTATATTTAGAACTTTTTCATTTAGTTATATTTAGAACTTTTTTCATTTAGTTATATTTAGAACTTTTGTCATTTAGTTATATTTAGAACTTTTTTCATTTAGTTATATTTAGAACGTTTTTCATTTAGTTATATTTAGAACTTTTTCATTTAATTATGTTTAGAACGTTTTTCATTTAATTATATTTTAAACTTTTTTCATTTAATTATATTTAGAACTTTTTTCATTTAATTATATTTAGAACTTTTTTCATTTAGTTATATTTAGAACGTTTTTCATTTAATTATATTTAGAACTTTTTTCATTTAGTTATATTTAGAACTTTTTTCATTTAATTATATTTAGAACTTTTTTAATTTAATTATATTTAGAACTTTTTTTATTTAATTATATTTAGAACGTTTTTCATTTAATTATATTTAGAACTTTTTCATTTAGTTATATTTAGAACGTTTTTCATTTAATTATATTTAGAACTTTTTTCATTTAGTTATATGTAGAACTTTTTTCATTTAATTATATTTAGAACTTTTTTCATTTAATTATATTTAGAACTTTTTTCATTTAGTTATATTTAGAACTTTTTTCATTTAATTATATTTAGAACTTTTTTCATTTAATTATATTTAGAACGTTTATCATTTAGTTATATTTAGAACTTTTTCATTTAGTTATATTTAGAACTTTTTTCATTTAGTTATATTTAGAACGTTTTTCATTTAATTATATTTAGACCTTTTTTCATTTAGTTATATGTGGAACTTTTTTCATTTAATTATATTTAGAACTTTTTTCATGTAATTATATTTAGAACGTTTTTCATTTATTTATATTTAGAACTTTTTTCATTTAATTATATTTAGAACTTTTTTCATTTAATTATATTTAGAACGTTTTTCATTTAATTATATTTAGAACTTTTTTCATTTAATTATATTTAGAACTTTTTTCATTTAATTATATTTAGAACTTTTTTAATTTAATTATATTTAGAACTTTTTTCATGTAATTATATTTAGAACGTTTTTCATTTAGTTATATTTAGAACTTTTTTCATTTAGTTATATTTAGATTTTTTTCATTTAGTTATATTTAGAACTTTTTTCATTTAATTATATTTAGAACTTTTTTCATTTAGTTATATTTAGAACTTTTTTCATTTAATTATATTTAGAACTTTTTTCATTTAGTTATATTTAGAACTTTTTTCATTTAGTTATATTTAGAACTTTTTTAATTTAATTATATTTAGAACTTTTTTCATTTAGTTATATTTAGAACTTTTTCATTTAGTTATATTTAGAAGTTTTTCATTTAATTATATTTAGAACTTTTTTCATTTAGTTATATTTAGAACTTTTTTCATTTAGTTATATTTAGAACTTTTTTAATTTAATTATATTTAGAACTTTTTTAATTTAATTATATTTAGAACTTTTTTTGATTTAGTTATATTTAGAACTTTTTTCATTTAGTTATATTTAGAACGTTTTTCATTCAGTTATATTTAGAACTTTTTTTGATTTAGTTATATTTAGAACTTTTTTTGATTTAGTTATATTTAGAACTTTTTTCATTTAGTTATATTTAGAACTTTTTTCATTTAGTTATATTTAGAACGTTTTTCATTTAGTTATATTTAGAACTTTTTTCATTTAATTATATTTAGAACTTTTTTCATTTAATTATATTTAGAACTTTTTTCATTTAGTTATATTTAGAACTTTTTTCATTTAATTATTTTTAGAACTTTTTTTGATTTAGTTATATTTAGAACTTTTTTCATTTAGTTATATTTAGAACGTTTTTCATTTAGTTATATTTAGAACTTTTTTCATTTAGTTATATTTAGAACTTTTTTCATTTAGTTATATTTAGAATTTTTTCATTTAGATATATTTAGAACTTTTGTCATTTAATTATATTTAGAACGTTTTTCATTTAGTTATATTTAGAACTTTTTTTGATTTAGTTATATTTAGAACTTTTTCATTTAGTTATATTTAGAACGTTTTTCATTTAGTTATATTTAGAACTTTTTTCATTTAGTTATATTTAGAACGTTTTTTGATTTAGTTATATTTAGAATTTTTTCATTTAGTTATATTTAGAACGTTTTTCATTTAGTTATATTTAGAACTTTTTTCATTTAGTTATATTTAGAATTTTTTTCATTTAGTTATATTTAGAATTTTTTCATTTAGATATATTTAGAACTTTTGTCATTTAATTATATTTAGAACGTTTTTCATTTAGTTATATTTAGAACTTTTTTTGATTTAGTTATATTTAGAACTTTTTTCATTTAGTTATATTTAGAACGTTTTTCATTTAGTTATATTTAGAACTTTTTTTGATTTAGTTATATTTAGAACTTTTTTCATTTAGTTATATTTAGAACGTTTTTCATGTAGTTATATTTAGAACTTTTTTCATTTAGTTATAGTTAGAACTTTTTTCATTTAATTATATTTAGAACGTTTTTCATTTAATTATATTTAGAACTTTTTCATTTAGTTATATTTAGAACTTTTTTCATTTAGTTATATTTAGAACTTTTTTCATTTGGTTATATTTAGACCTTTTTTCATTTAGTTATATTTAGAACTTTTTTAATTTAATTATATTTAGAACTTTTTTCATGTAGTTATAGTTAGAACGTTTTTCATTTAGTTATATTTAGAACTTTTTCATTTAGTTATATTTAGAACTTTTTCATTTAGTTATATTTAGAACTTTTTTCATTTAGTTATATTTAGAACTTTTTTCATTTAGTTATATTTGGAACTTTTTTCATTTAGTTATATTTAGAACTTTTTTAATTTAATTATATTTAGAACTTTTGTATTTAGTTATATTTAGAACTTTTTTCATTTAGTTATATTTAGAACTTTTTTCATTTAGTTATATTTGGAACTTTTTTCATTTAGTTATATTTAGAACTTTTTTCATTTAGTTATATTTGGAACTTTTTTCATTTAGTTATATTTAGAACTTTTTTAATTTAATTATATTTAGAACGTTTTTCATTTAGTTATATTTAGAACTTTTTCATTTAGTTATATTTAGAACGTTTTACATTTAGTTATATTTAGAACGTTTTTCATTTAATTATATTTAGAACTTTTTTCATTAAGTTATATTTAGAACTTTTTTCATTTAGTTATATTTAGAACTTTTTTCATTTAGTTATATTTAGAACTGTTTTCATTTAATTATATTTAGAACGTTTTTCATTTAGTTATATTTAGAACGTTTTTCATTTAGTTATATTTAGAACTTTTTTCATTTAGTTATATTTAGAACTTTTTTCATTTAGTTATATTTAGAACGTGTTTCATTTAGTTATATTTAGAACTTTTTTAATTTGATTATATTTAGAACTTTTTTAATTTAGTTATATTTAGAACTTTTTTCATTTAGTTATATTTATAACTTTTGTATTTAGTTATATTTAGAACTTTTTTCATTTAATTATATTTAGAACTTTTTTAATTTAATTATATTTAGAACTTTTTCATTTAGTTATATTTAGAACTTTTTTCATTTAGTTATATTTAGAACGTTTTACATTTAGTTATATTTAGAACGTTTTTCATTTAATTATATTTAGAACTTTTTTCATTTAGTTATATTTAGAACTTTTTTTGATTTAGTTATATTTAGAACTTTTTTCATTTAGTTATATTTAGAACTTTTTCATTTAGTTATATTTAGAACTTTTTTAATTTAATTATATTTAGAACTTTTTTCATGTAGTTATAGTTAGAACTTTTGTATTTAGTTATAGTTAGAACGTTTTTCATTTAGTTATATTTAGAACTTTTTCATTTAGTTATATTTAGAACTTTTTTCATTTAATTATATTTAGAACTTTTTTCATTTAGTTATATTTAGAACTTTTGTATTTAGTTATATTTAGAACTTTTTTCATTTAGTTATATTTAGAACTTTTTCATTTAATTATATTTAGAACTTTTTTCATTTAGTTATATTTAGAACTTTTTTCATTTAATTATATTTAGAACGTTTTTCATTTAGTTATATTTAGAACTTTTTCATTTAGTTATATTTAGAACGTTTTACATTTAGTTATATTTAGAACGTTTTTCATTTAATTATATTTAGAAGTTTTTTCATTTAGTTATATTTAGAACTTTTTTCATTTAGTTATATTTAGAACTTTTTTCATTTAGTTATATTTAGAACTTTTTTCATTTAGTTATATTTAGAACTTTTTTCATTTAATTATATTTAGAACTTTTTTCATTTAATTATATTTAGAACGTTTTTCATTTAATTATATTTAGAACGTTTTTCATTTAATTATATATAGAACTTTTTTCATTTAGTTATATTTAGAACTTTTTTCATTTAGTTATATTTAGAACGTGTTTCATTTAGTTATATTTAGAATTTTTTTAATTTAATTATATTTAGAACTTTTTTAATTTAGTTATATTTTGAACTTTTTTCATTTAGTTATATTTAGAACTTTTGTATTTAGTTATATTTAGAACTTTTTTCATTTAATTATATTTAGAACTTTTTTAATTTAATTATATTTAGAACTTTTTTCATTTAATTATATTTAGAACTTTTTTCATTTAGTTATATTTAGAACTTTTTTCATGTAGTTATATTTAGAACTTTTTTCATTTAGTTATATTTAGAACTTTTTTCATTTAATTATATTTAGAACTTTTTTCATTTAATTATATTTAGAACGTTTATCATTTAGTTATATTTAGAACGTTTTTCATTTAGTTATATTTAGAACTTTTTTCATTTAGTTATATTTAGAACGTTTTTCATTTAGTTATATTTAGAACTTTTTTCATTTAGTTATATTTAGAACTTTTTTAATTTAATTATATTTAGAACTTTTTTCATTTAGTTATATTTAGAAATTTTTTCATTTAGTTATATTTAGAACTTTTTTCATTTAGTTATATTTAGAACGTTTTTCATTTAGTTATATTTAGAACGTTTTTCATTTAGTTATATTTAGAACTTTTTTCATTTAGTTATATTTAGAACTTTTTTCATTTAGTTATATTTAGAACTTTTTTCATTTAGTTATATTTTGAACTTTTTTCATTTAGTTATATTTAGAACGTTTTTCATTTAGTTATATTTAGAACGTTTTTCCATGCCAATATTTTAATTTATCTGTTTTTATTTTTACTTTATTTTAAAATGTTTCAATGTTGGATTCTGTACGCATATATTTTAGTTTAAAACTTTTTAATCAATTTTTTGATTCAAGAATTTGGGACGTTAAAACAACGCAAAACATTACAAAAACATTTATTGAACAAGTTCGATGAAATTTTTAATGAAACAAAGTTTATAACATTCGGTAAAACAACTTATAATGGCAAGCCCACTAGAGTATTTTTACCTAATACTAGAGCATGGTATATACAAACTGAGCGTATGGAAAGCAAGAAATTGACAAACGAAGAGGGTTAAGTTGAAACATTTATTTAAAGTTTAAACGATCGTGAAACGAACTGTTTGGCGTCTTAGGGTAGTCTTGACGACGGCAGCGGCGGTAGTGGGGCGTCGGTATGAAAGCTGGTCAGGTGTTGATATGACTCGGCGGCGATCTGAGTTAGTCCGACTGGGTGAGAGGCAGTGATGGCAGGAATGTGGTTTAATGCGTGCGGCGATCCTTAATAGCTGGTGTCACTAGCGAGGGGTTGATGAGTGGTGATAATCTGGCGGCGGCAAAGAAGTGTAATCTCCAGGGCTTGTATTAGAATCAAGGGTGAGATTGCGGCGGCTGTGCTGGCTGTGCAAGGGGTAAGCTGCTGCTGAACGGGGCGAAGTTCACAGCTCGCCACTCATAGCCGATCTGCCTGTTTGTCAAGAAGACTGACGCTTTTATAGTCACGACGCGGACGTAGGTGAAGGCAAAGAGAGTTTTTGATCACTGGCTTGTGTTTTGTAAATATGGAGGGATATGCGATATAACCCTCCCCCCTCTCAGATCTCGATCATATTTACATAAAGTTTCTAAAACGCACAGGGAGTTGTCCCCTTATCGTTCTTGCTGAGATTTTTTATGGGAATGTGAAGTAGGCGTGGATATATATGTCGGATATGGCGTGACTACATTTTGGTGCCTGTTACTACTGATGTAGCGGGTGCTGTTGCATCGGTAACTGCTGTAACTGCTGCTGTGATGACTTTGGTCGTAAGATATGGCTGTGTGCGTCGAAACTCCTGGGCGGGTGTTTGTATCTGTATCTGAAGCATGGAAGGTCTTTGAGGTATCTTTGGCATTTGGGGAACTGTTGTTGTTGTTGTTGTTGTTGTTGTTGTTGTTGACGAACGTTGTGTATGTGATAGCTGGGTTGGACGAGGCATCACATCTTGACCTGACCGAAGGGAAAATCCTGGTCATTTGTTGTTGTGGCAAGGGAATGTGCTTGCGTGTGGGCCGGGTGTTGATATCTGCAGTTGCGTCTGAAGCAGGGGAGGCCTTTGAGGTATCTCTGGCATACGGGGAAACTTTTTGTTGTTGACGAGCCTCTCGATGCTGGTGTGGGTCGATCTGTTCGGTAGTGCTCGTACAGTTCGGATGAGGGTGTCTGTTGGGTTGGGTGTATGTGTTCGTTGGGTTTCTCTGACTCAAATGGTGTTTTTTGAGAGAGAAATGTGGTGTCTTGGAGAGTGGCGAAGTCAGATTTTACACCACGATCTAAATATCTTTGGACCTCAGACGCTATGCCAGTTGTGTTGTAGTGGCTGTCCATTGTTTTGACAAGGTGGGGGTAAATGCTTTGACCTTTTCGCTCATAAGCATTGCGCCTATGATTGAAATAAGCCCATCGACGGATAGCTGGGAATTCTTGTCCTTAAATTTTCTCTTGATGCGCATGGCTGCTTCTCTAAGTGTATTTTCAAGCCGGCCTACAAAATCCGTCAGTTTTTCATCTTCTCGCCGTTCTAGGTCCCAGGCTCGGCTTAAGTGCTGAAAAGTGGTCATCTTGCTGCCGTGAGTTGCTAGGAGATACGCCTTTAGGAGGATGAAGGTGGCTGTATCCTGCTCAGAGTCGAGTATCTGTTGGAATACGCCTTAGTCCAATAAGTCTTTTGCTGACTATCCAAATTCGCCTTCCAAGCTGGGGTAAGATGCTAGCTCTGGTGCGACGTGAATCATATATATTTTGTTTAGTGTAGTAATAAACTGACTCACTTCGTTTCCCGGGCGGAAGGTTTTTTGCTGTCTCATTGCATCTCAAATTGTTTGTTGACACATAAGTAGTCTGTAATCGCTGTTAGCCTGACAGTGGTGGTTATTGTCGCCGCTGATTTCAAGACAGTTATCATGGTGTCTATGTCTAGTCGAATTTCTCGAAGTGCATCTTCAGAAGGCTATGTGGGTCCGGTCATTAAGTTGAAAAGAAGCTGTTTTTGTTCCTTAATTAGCGTGAACATTTCGGATCATGTGAAATCAGTGTAGTTGTCTATGTTTCTCTTGCTCTGACACCAATTTGTTATATATAAAACTGAGCGTATGGAAAGCAAGAAATTGACAAACAAAGGGGGTTAAGTTGAACCGTTTATTTAAAGTTTAAATGATCGTGAAACGAACTGTTTGGCGTGTCAGGATAGTCTTGATGGTGGCAGCGGCGGTAGTGGCGCGTCGGTATGAAAGCTGGTCAGGCGTGGATATGACTCGGCGGCGATCTGAGTTAGTCCGACTGGGTAAGGGGCGGTGCTGGCTGTGCGTAGTAGCAAGGGGTAAGCTGTTGCTGAACGGAGCAAAGTTCACAGCTCGCCACTCATAGCCGATCTGCCCGTTTGTTGAGAAGGCTGACGCTTTTATAGTCACGACACGGACGTAGGTGAAGGCAAAGAGAGTTTTTGATCACTGGCTTGTGTTTTGCTTTTTAATTGTGTTTGTTTTTTGTGCTTTAATGTGTTGTAGAGAATCGTCTGTTTGGTGTATGTATGCATGTGTTATATCGATTTAAAGCTAAGAAAGTTTTGAATGTAATCTGGTCGGTGTTGTATTGTTGCATTGTTTCGTGAAATAGATGTGCGTGTTTATATGCTGCAGGAATTGCGTTTACTGCGATGTTTGTGTTTTGTATTTTGGTTTTTCTTTTGATTTGCGGCTTTCTCTGGTGGTTTTCTTTGTTGAAATGATGTGCGAGCTATTCTATTGATGTGTGTACATGAAAAAATGGGCTTTGAAGTTGTTGTGAATTCATTTGGATTGTATCGACGAACGGCTTTGTTTTAGCGTCGCCAGTATTGCCGCTGTCGCTGGTGCTGGCCTCTGGTTTATTCATGTAAATATGGATATGTGATATAACAAGCATTTTTGATGTTTCATTAAAAAGTTGTCAAACTTGTTTAATAAATATTACATTTCACTATACAATTAGCGTCACATACTTTTCCAGATAATTCATTGTCAAGCCGAAATATCAATTTCTTTTTGTTATTAATGTTTTTGTAATGTTAAATGTTTTGCTTTAGTTTTAGTGTCCCAACTAGTCATATGAAAAAAAATGAATTAAAGTAGTGTTAAACTGTTAAAAAATGAAAATGAAAGGAAGTTGGTATTTTTTTTTAATTACTTGGCCTTTGCCCTGTAAGTGCCTGCTTATTGGCTAATTAGGAAGTGTGCGGTGGAAACTAGAAAGCTGATTGAATAACTAAAAACTGAATAGAATGTGCGTATATGAAAACGCGAGACAACCACAACTCTTCGTATAAGCCTGACGAATCCTAGCGTGAATGAAAGGCGAAATATTCTGTGTAGCTTAATTGCCATATATATATAGAGAGAGAGAGGAGTGTCTATAGAGCGAGGAAGTTAGCATATTTAAATTTATTTCACTCTTTGAAATTTATATCTTTGAGGAAATTATTAAAGTTGTCTAGAAGTGTAAGCCATGTTTAGTTTCATAACAGTTTCCGATGGTTCGTTGTTTTAAACAAGTCTTGAGAGGTGACTTGTTTGCAGTAGACAGATCGGTTTCCGATGGTTCATTGTTTTAAACAAGTTTTGAGAGGTGACTGGTTTGCAGTAGACACAGCAGTTTCCGATGGTTCGTTGTTTTAAACAAGTCTTGAGAGGTGACTTGTTTGCAGTAGACAGAACAGTTTCCGATGGTTCGTTGTTTTAAACAAGTTTTGAGAGGTGACTGGTTTGCAGTAGACAGTTCCACAGAGCAAAATATTCTTACCATGTCAAGACGGGAAGAAAAACAAAACATGTGAAATTGCTCCAGAAAAGGTTTAATATTTATGAAGCAATTCTGTTTTCTGATTGGTTGGTAGCAGAACTTGAATTAATTCGATTCGTCAGTTCATAGTAACATCGTTTCTAAATAGAATCGTCCGACTGTGTGGGATAGTATACGCTGCGATTATTTTGTAAGTTTGTTATCTCCTCTTTGTCTTTTTCCTTTTCTTCCTCTTCACTGAGCCGGATTTTTTTCTACACAACTTTTTCCCCCTCTCCTACTGTTTTTACTGTTATTATAACAGTTTTTGAACTTTTTTTTAACCGTCTTTTAAAACGGTTCGGCTATGGCCGCTTCTGCGAGCCAGACGCCTGTTGTAGTCGACACTATGGAAGCAGAATATACTACACCTGCTGAGACCAACAACACATGGAAGAAACTACCAAAAGTTGAAATTAACGTCAAGGACTTTATAGAGAAAGCAAAACAATGCTTGGAGTATGTTACAGAAACTGGGATAACCATAAACCTACCCAAATTACAGGAAATACAGAAGAGATGTTTAACCTTATTCGTGGTAGATCGGAAAACCAAGAGAGTAATAAGAGCCACAGCAGATATTATCATTAACCTATTGGCTTCAACTGGCGTCAGACCCCTACGCATTATAAAATGCAAGGGATATAACACTTGGAGTGTTCTGCTCAACTCGGCGAAGGAATGTTTAGCATTATCCCAAAAAGAGATTATCACGCAAAACCACATACTAAGAACTGAATACATGGGTAAACGGAGAACGACTGTCTCCGTTTTCCACGTCCCACACTATGTAGAAGGGGAACAAATAGGAGCCTTTTTCCTTAAATACGGAGAAATAATATCTATTCAAGTAGATGAATTCCACGGCATTTGGTCTTTTGACATTTTGCTAGATAAAGACAACTTCATCAACATACCATTTTTCCTCGAAATAGGAGAGGAGAAAATACCCATCATCGTAGCAGGCAGGAGGCCAACCTGCTGGAATTGTGGTGAAATTGGTCACCTCACTTCAGAGTGCCCCCTTAAAAAAAAACCCTGTGAACCCCAAAACAAGAATTGGTCAGCATTTGGGAATGCCACGCTCAGTTAATGACTCCAACCCCCTCCCCCATGAAAAGACTAATAATGACACCCCAGATGGATTACTTAAAGGAGAACCATGGCAAATCGCCACGGGTAAAAAAAACTCCTGGATGTCTGAGTCTTGAAAATATGAGAGAGGAGGCCATGTTAAAAAACGACCCAGACAAAGCCAAGTACATTGAAATCGTGCAACTTAAAAAAAAACTTGACGCTCAAAGACAAACAACATCAAAATCTCCCCCTCCCTCTCCTTGTAAATCACAACCCCTTCCCCCAAAACAAAGCCCTAAATTCCCTACCAACCCTAACACACAGTCTCCAACAAAAGTAAAAACTCGCTCTCCAGTTAGAATGCCCCCTCCTGTCACATCTCCTCTTCCCCATAAACTTCCCAAGTTAATTCCTCTTAGCCCGATGGCAAAAAACAGTAAACCAGCTTCTCCTGTTCCCTCCACCTCAATTACTCCTTCTGCCTCACCTGTAAAATCATCCTCCAACACACACACGGCCATGGAGATTGAAAAAAGCCCCTCCCTAGAAAGGAAAAAAACCCTCCACCTCCCGGGAAAAGACATATGCATTATCAATAACGCAGCCCTAAACAATCACAAAAACTTTAAAGGGGTTGATATGTCCAAGCTGATTGAATTTAAAGAGGTAGGTGGGAAACTCATTGACATACCCACAAACTTCCCTAAAGCAAAAAGGTTACTGACAGTAATAAGGAAAAAGGAAGAAGCAAGGGACCTGTGGTCAATGCTTGAGGAAGCAAATCAGTTTAACGTTTCTCCTCCCCTAGTTGTTTTTAAAGATACTGATATAAAAAATTTAAAAAAATGTTGTGTTGGGAGGGTCCTGGTAAAAATGCACCCCTCCCTGTATAGGATAGCCAAATTAACCTATCCTCTGCATGTCGGCGGTATATCTCGTGACGGACTCATCGATACTGCGATGGGTACCTATTCCCTCACGAGAGCTGTCGGCACGCTCACGACTGCGATGTTCGTTTCTGGTACTCAACCCTAAGGCACAATCATGGATGTCAAGCTTGCAAGTGTGAATGTCCGAGGGCTAAGGCCGACTCGCGAAAATGGCGCTTGAGTTTGGACCTGCAGCACCTCGGATTGGATATTTGTTGTGTGCAGGAAACCCATTTTATTCCTGGTGACCATTTACGTGCGCTGTATAAGACCTTTAAGGATTATTCAGCATACTTTAATTCTCACTCTAGAGGGGTCTCTTGGCTAGTTAAAAGGTCTCTAGATGCGTTGTGTGACCCGTGCTATATGGATACGGAGGGAAGACTATGCGTTTTGGATGTTACCATAAAGGGTAGGGCATTACGTCTTATTGGGGTTTATGCGCCCAATAGCCACGTTGAGCTGGCTGCCTTTTTTCGGCGAATCGAGCAGTTCATGGATACTTCTTGAACGGTTATCTTAGCGGGAGACTGGAACGCGGTCCTGGATCCCGAGTTAGATCGTCTTGGGTTACCTACTAGGGGTACTAACAGAGATCGGGATGCTGTTTTATTTCGTGAATTTGTGGATAAGTTTGATATTATCGACAAATTCCGAAATGAAAAGCCCCGTGACTTAGTGTGGACTTGGACAGGTAGACGCGGCTCTGGTTCGGTACAGCTCTCGAGTTATATCGACCAGTTCTTAGTTAGGAGAGTCGATGTAGGGGTATTGAATTGTCCAAGTTTCCACAACATAGTTTACTCGGATCACAGACTTGTCCGTGTACGGGTAAACTTAGATAGACCTAAGCCTAGATTAGCCGGTTACTGGAAGCTCAACACGTCGTTATTCGATGTGAAGGGCTTCCGGGAAGGGCTATTACTAACCATACAGCGGGAACTGACGGGGGCAATTATAGGGAATAGGTGGTGGGTAAAAATTAAGGAATCCATTAGGTCCTTTTCTGCCAATTTTAGCAAAAGACTCAACCTAGAATCTAGGGCAGCTAAAGCGACACTAGAATCTAGATTAGATCGGGCGGTGGAGGAGGGGGATAGTGCTAGCGTTAATTTAATTAAGGCTCAGCTTGCCTCCCTTACTGAAAAGGAGCACCAAGCTTTAGCGATTAGGGCTAGGTTAAAAAGAATGCCCCAGGAAGCAACAAACATGGCCGCTGAACTGCGTGCAGAGGAGCTGAGGCAAGCGGCCGATAGGCACATCGCTCGTGTCACATTGCCGGACGGGCGTACCGTGACCACAAACCAGGGTGTGCTGGAGGCGTTTAGATCTCATTTCCAGGAGCTTTTTTCCATGGAACCCGGTCTGTCATTAGAACAGTTCGACACCTATTTGGCTGACTTTTCTCGTCTTTCGACGACCAAAGCGGCTAGGTGCGAAGGTGGCATAACGGAGGAAGAAGTCATTGACGCCTTAAAGCGGGTCGGCCTCAATAGGTCTCCGGGGATCGATGGTCTGCCCTACGAAGTGTATTTGAGGTTGTCACACATCTTTGTCCCTTTGCTGACGGTTTTGTTTAACTCATGGTTTAGGAACGGCTCAATCCCCAAGTACTTTACCATGGGTGTGATAAAACTTGTTCGTAAAAGCAAAGATGGTGGGGATGGGTTAGGTAATTTCAGGCCCTTAACGATGCTTAACGCAGAGTTAAAGATTTTGGCCAAGATTCTCGCAAATCGTCTGCAGCTTGTCCTGGCTCGTCTAGTTAGCCCCGAGCAAACGTGTGCCGTGAAGGGCAGGACAATCCAGGATAACTTGCACACGATACGCCTGATGATAGAAAAAGTTGACACTGAGGCCGCGCTGATCAATTTAGATCAGTCCAAAGCCTTCGATAGGGTTGATCATCGATACTTGGGGGCTGTTTTGTCGGCGGCCGGTTTTGGCCCGCAATTTCGCTCGTGGGTTCATCTTCTCTATGCTAACCCCGCGGTGATGGTAGAAGTAAATGGGAGGAGGTCGAGACCCTTCAGTTTGTCACGTTCTATTCGTCAAGGGTGCCCGTTATCACCCATGCTGGACGTGCTTGCAATAGAGCCATTTCTGCGCAAGCTAAGGGTGAACCCGGTCCTACGCGGAATCACTTTGCCAGGTGCGGATGCCCAGGTAAAGTACTCTGCCTACGCCGACGACGTAACTGTGCTTGTAACGAGCAGTGCTGAGATTAGTGTCGTCGGTGTAGAAATCAGATTGTATGAAACGGTAACAGGGGCCAAAATTAACTGCGACAAGTCTTCGGGTTTGCGCATCGGTGCCTGGAGGGGTATGCCCCTTCAGGGACCCTTTAGTTGGAGCGACGGGCCTTGCAAGATACTCGGCGTCTGGTTTGGTCCTGACCTCCAGCTGGAGAAAAATTTGTCGGAGGTTCTGAAAGTGGTCCGATCCGCAGCTGCGCTGTGGATCAGTAGAAACCTTTCATTAAAGGGGAGAGCGGAGGTGTGTAATACCCACATCTATCCAATCTTCATTTATCGTCTATCAGTGCTTCCAATCCCGTCAGATACACTGCTTTATTTGCAGAGGGCTCTTTTCAACTTTCTTTGGCTTGGAAGGGCCCCTATGGTCTGTCGCGATGTCTGCTACCTACATCCTTCTGAAGGCGGTCTAGGTATGCCAAACGTGGAGATTCGGCTCCACACATTACGGCTCTACTACCTAGATCGAATGTGCACACAAGATAGGGAAGACGGTGCCCTCTGGATGGAGGACACCAAGAAAGCCTTTCCGGCTTTGAGAGGGGTGTACGAGTCTCAGGGCGAGGCACACAGGTTGCCCCGAGGTGAATGCCCCTTCTACCGCGAGTGCCGGCGCGCGCTGAAGTTCCTCTTAAGAGTTAAGGAAAGCCTCTCCAATGCTCTGCTGTTGTCCCGAAAGGCATTATATCGGGTATTAGTGAGGGGATCCGTAAGGGATGTTATTGGTGAGGGGCTCCCTTTGACGAAGGGACAGCTCCGCTCAATCTGGCCTTGGGCGCCTGGGTCGGGTTGCCTCACTAATGACGAGGCATCCTTGACCTGGCTGGTAATTCGGGATGCTCTCTGGGTAGGTAAGAGACTTCACTCAGCTGGCTTGGCAACTTCGCCTACTTGCAAGCGATGTGGCGATGAGGTCGAGACTTTATGTCACGCCTTCGTCTACTGTCGCATCGTGGTGCCGCTGATTGAGTCTGTTGCAGGTCTCATGGTTCGCATACTCAACATATCGTCATTAACTTTGGTTCCTATCAATGTATGTAGCAATTGGGCTCTGACAACGGATAGGATTAGAAAAGAATTGTGTTTGACCTTGCTAGCAGTTATGAGAGGTGTTATTTGGAAAACACGTATGAGAGTGGTCTACGGATCTGAGGACTTCGCTCCCCTCGACCTTATACGAATCTTCCGTTATCATTTGAGGAGTCATATCAAGGCCGAGAGAGTTAGACTCTCTTCGTCAGACTTTGTTGAAAGGTGGGTGTCAGTTGCGCGTGTGTGTTGGGTGAGAGAAGCAAGTCTTGACTGGTTCTTGGATGTCCCTTAGGAAAAGAATTTTGGGTAACAGAAACGAACGTCAGCCCTGACTCGTTTAACGTCCAGAGTAGGTCACGGTTTAGGCTAGGTTAGGACCATTTTTAGACTCCTGTGTTCATAACTTAACTAGTGTGTGATAGAGATCATTAGGTCCTTTTTAAGTTTGTCCCGTTTTTTTTTTGTTTTTTTTTTTTTTTTTAGCCCCGTTCCCTCCCCAATTTAGGTGACAGATCGCTTGATTCGCCAGAGATGCGGGTTTCCTTTCGAAGTTTTCGTAAGAGGTGTTGTAATAAAGCGTTCGGACCCGCATCACCTTTTCGACTGGCGAATCAGCGCACCTGCCACAGATTAGTAACAGGGGGGTCTTTTGTTACTAACATTGTATATATCCTTCTTTTTTCTGTATTATAAAATTTTTATATCCCAAACCCCCCTTTTTCTTATGGGTTTTAATTAGTTTATCATGGTATGATGTTCTTATGGTGAACGACGAAGGATGTATACGCTGATGGATATATAGTATGAATGTGGTATTGTGGTGAAAGTAGAGTAAATGTAGGAACTAGTTAGGTTAGATTAGTTAGCTTTAGTCAAAGAAGACCGCCCTTCCCCCTCCCCCATGTTCGGCCTTGTGCCAAATTTTTCTGAAAAATTTTTTTTTTTTCTGTAAATATTTTCTGAAAATAAATATATACCCCATCACTCTCCATAGTGATGGGATGTCTCCTAGCGGCTTCGGCTGCAGGGAGACAGGGTAGTACATGTCAAGGATTCGTCACTTGACACTCAGCCCAACAGGTGAGGGGCCGGGAACCGGCCCAGCACCTGTTGGACTGAGGTACACCACCTGGGTAATACCTAGGAGGTCCACCCTCCCAGGCCTTGCCACCGGGCTTTCCGGTGGGGCAAGTTTATTGCTTGCTGCCTGAGGCGCCCCGACCGGGGAATGCCGACAGTGTGTGCTGCACTAAGGATCGACCAACCAGACTTCAGCATCGAATTTGACGAGCAAAAGAGGGCTTGGACTGCCTCATGGAAGTGGTCGGAAAACCGGGAACCAGCCAAACTGCAGAATGGAATAACAGAATACCATGTGCCCGACCACATGAGGCCCGCGTATGAAGAATGGATGGCTGATTCCCTACCCCTACAAGAAACTTGGACCTCCTAAGGGTCTGATCCCATTAATGGCGGTTGCTCAGCACAACAAAGCCAAAGTCAGGCCGGTAATGGACTACCGAGAACTGAACTCATATGTTGATGCGTTCACAGCTGATGCTGACGTGTGTGCTAGCAAACTACGAGAGTGGCACCAGCTGGGTTCTAATGTGTCCCTGTTGGATCTGAGAACAGCATATCTGCAAGTCCAGGTTAGCGAGACAATGTGGCCATTTCAGACGGTAGTGTTTGCCGGTAGGAGGTATTGCCTCACAAGACTGGGCTTTGGGCTGAACGTTGTGCCCCAAATAATGAAGACGATCGTCAATGCTGTATTGTCACAGGATAAGACCATAAAAGAGGGGACATCAGTATACCTTGACGACATATACATGAAGGCAGACATTGTGCCGTGATCATGTGTGAGGGCCAAGCTAGCCGAACTTAGACTGATGTGTAAGGATCCAGAACGCTTGGAGGATGGCGCTCGTGTCTTGGGGTTGAGCGTTTAACAGGAGCGAGGGACCTTGAAATGGGGGCGCAGAACTACAGTTCCTGAAGTGCCCCATGTCCTCACAAGACGGACTATATTTTCCCTGTGTGGAAAACTGGTGGGACACTTACCAGTAGGTGGATGGACTCGGGCCGTGACAGCCATCATGAAGAGGAGGGCGAGTGCAGTTACCAAAGGTTGGGATGATGAAACGGTGGACAATCTGTTGCTGCGCATGGTGAAGGAGACCATCACAAGAGTCAAGCCGGAGAACCCCGCTAAAGGAGGTTGGTGTGTCCAGGGAGACAGGCTAAATGTGTGGGTGGATGCGAGCTCCCTCACGATTGGGGCACTATTGGAGATGAATGGGTCTGTGATTGAGGATGCCTGCTGGTTGCAACCAATGGATGATGCTGCTCACATCAACCTGGCAGAGTTGGATGCGGTAATAAAAGGAATAAACTTGGCACTCCAGTGGAAAGTCAAAGAATTATGCATACGCACAGATTTGCTGTGCATATACCACTGGATAGTTGACACACTAACAGGCAAAACGAGAGTGCGCACCAAGGCGGCTACCGAAATGCTAATCAGACGAAGGTTGGTGACAATAAGGAAGTTGGCGGAAGAGTAAGACCTATCGGTGAATGCGGTGTTTGTCACTTCAACCTGCTATTTTGCTGATAGACTTACCCGTGTGCCCCAGAGATGGTTCAACGCAATGAAGAAAGAAGCCGAACCAGGGTCTTTATGTGCTGCCTCTGTTGAGGAGACGGATAAAATCAAGAAGGTACACCATGACAGTGGACACCCCGGAGTGAGACGGACATATTATTTCGTACACTTAACCAACCCGTCAGTGTCCAAAAGCAAAGTAGAAGCAGTGGTCAAGGAATGCCAAATATGCCAGGTCAAAACATAGACCTTAAATTCATCTTTGACAGACATTAAATGGTAGCACAAGCGTGCAAATATAAATTCGCCCTACTTAATTGCAATGATAATATTCTGCTGCACGTTGAGGCATTTAAAACGTCTTGAAGCAGCAAGTAATTTTCGCTGCCTCGATTCAAGTGAGAAATCCACATGTGTCCAAAAAGGGAATTTGGTGTCGAGAACATTCTCAGCAGTTAGTTATAACATGCAATTTGATTGGTTAAAACAATCCGTGGGTAGAGAAAGCGTCCAATAAAAAGCTTGCTTATTTCTGTAGAATTTCTTACACAATTTAATAAAAAAACAGGTATTGTAAAACTTTAATTAAACTTGAAAGTTCTATTTAAAAATAGCGCGAATCAATAAGTGCATTAGCACCAAATAATATTTCACTGTGTTTCGATCTACAACATTCCATGAAAGGTACGTACACGCTAAAGCTTTTTGTTTATTTTTGTTTATTACCAAAAGTGCTAATTTGGACTTGCACCAATTCTCCTGTTAATAATTACCTATAATTATAATCTCCGACCCCCAAAAAATATCCATCCAAAAAAAAGCAGAAAAAATCATATAATAACAAAATAATTCGCAAAGCGCAAAGTTCAAGCCAAAATAAAAAATATCCTTTCAAAAAAAAACAAAAAAAATAACAAAATAATCCGAAAAGGCGCAAAGTTTAAGCCCAAAAAAACTAGATAACACACGCAAAAATTCTTTCCTTGTAAAAATAATAATTGCTCCCTAAATTGAACTGCGTACAACATCGGAGCCAATGTGTATTTCGCTAGAGGGGTCTCCCTCATGTACGTCAGCTAGCTGATTAGTTGACGAATTTTTAAAATGAATCTTTGTTCATATGTCTCGATAGAATTTCCTATTTCCTTTCCCATTTCAGTCATGTAAATTATTTACAGTTGAAATGTCATAAAACAAAACAAACTTTAAGCTTTGAATTTATTTCAAAGAAATAAATTATGCCTGGTGCTAAAATATTGAATAATTTAAATAAAAAATAAAATAAAAACTGTCGTGAAAAATGCTTTAACTTTAAAATATTTGAAAATACTCAATGAAAAGTTTTATTCATTATTAAAAGAACAGATTAAAAAATAAATATATATATAAAAATTATTTGTTTTGCTGTTTAAAAAATAAGTAAAATGGAATATTCGATTTTCTTCGATAGACATGTAAGAAAATTTCAAGAACAGGTTCACTTACTTTTATAATTTGTTAAATTAAAATTATCCAAATGTGCAATTATTGCAATTATATAATTATCTAAATGGAGAATTGTTTTTCTCTTTAGAAAAAATATAATTGCACGTTTGAATTACGTTCATAAAATTATCACAAGGGGCAACGAAAAATATTTTTTATGGCTATTAGCGTGGTCACGTGGTTGAACACAAGAAACTTTAGGCACCATGTACCTACATGTTGATCTGGTAATGACGTTGCGCTGTCATGTTCATCAGCCTTTACTCTCGGTAGCCTCGATTATACCGACGGTGGCCTCGGTATATTCCTTATTTTTGTAATAAATGGATAAACGGATTTTCCCATTAAATTGTAAAACCCTACATCAATATTTACGGGGTGGCACTTTTTATGTAACCTTTGACCACTAATCACAATCAAGGATTATAGGGGAAATGTGGCGCTTTAAAATCGTTTGCTACAACAACAACAACAACAACAACAACAACAACAGAAGCATTGGTTTAAAAAATGAGAGGCAGGTCTGAATAATGCAAAAGCGAATATTATTTTCCTACTAATAGAATTGAAGACCTGTTTTTAAATAGAAAGTCATAGCAACATTTAATGCATAACATGTAATTATAAAATTTATACATATACTTAAATAATCAATTGTTAAATAATTTTATATATTTTCACTAAAAGCATATACATATCTAATACTACAAATCATTATATTAAATCGAATGTTAGATTTGCTTTAGTTAAAATCCAAGATAATGCATCCATAATTAGGAAGTTTTTCTTTTCTGTTCTTCAGGAACATCTGTTTGATATTAGTGATCTGCATCAAGACCCACCTCTCATATCTAAATGCGGTAACCTTGAAGTGACCTTTTTGTACAATGCTGAACAAGCACGCATGACGATAACGATATTACAAGCTCGTGAGATTCCAAGCAAGGACAGAGGAGGAGCTAACAATGCCCAAGTTCGGTTACTTCTGTTGCCAACTAAGAAACAACGACATAAAACAAAAATTAAATCCGGTGATAATCCAGAATTTGGAGACCAATTTCAATTTAATAAGATTCAAAAAGGTAAGGATTCTTCAGTCTCATTATTACTATTAACATTAACTAAAGTATTAGATGATTTCTTAGTGCTTTTTAGTATGACACTCACTTAATATGCCGGATACATGAATCATAAGGTTAAGATCAACATGATTTCGAAATTATATTTTTTTCAGAGCCTAAATAAAATATTGAATTTCTGATGATTTTTGTATTGAATTTTTCACCATATTTTCTACTTTATTTTCTTTTTTACTAATGAGTCAACATTTATCAAGGCCAAAAGACCACCCGAGCATAAGGGGTAATGAGCTTGATGGATGCTAAAACAAACACTTTGAGTATTGCAGATGGTGATTGAATTTGGGTAGAATTTGATTATTAAAGAGGATGGACGAACAACAATTTGTTAACATTAAAGTTGAAAGTAACTTAAAAGCAATATAGTCTGCTGAGAAGCAGCCCCAGGATATTGTATTCCACAGATGGGCAGTTCTTGGAAAGAAACTCTGCTCATGGAAGTTTTGTTTAGCTACAGGTACACAGAGGAAGAAAGTAAAATTATTTACAGTGGTTGTAACTAGATGAGCTTTTGCTGTGAATGTTTTACAGGGTGAAACCAGAGATTGGAGCTCAGTCGAGCAGCTACAAACAGAGTAGAGAAAGACAAGCAATGTCTCTTCTGTGAGAAAGAAGTAGGAAAGAGAATAGGACATTTCTCACTAGATATCAAAATTGATGCTGAATTCTGTCAAAGCAGGAGAGAGTGTTATGAGTGAACTTTTCCATGTAGCAACAGAACGCTATTTGAAGACGTATCTGGCTCTTATTCAGGCAAAGGATTGCATAAAGGGAGAGATACTTTCTGGAGTGGTAGAATGATGCAATCATTTTCCAGGAAGTTTAAAAACAGATCTGATGCAAGTTTTCACTTTTAAGTCTGGAGTTATAGTCAGTCCAAGAAACTTATTAAAACACAAGACAGAATCATTCATTTCAACAGAGTCAAAGTGAGGATCTGAGCATTAATGTTGAAAAGAGAGTTGCATGGTTGTAGATGTATTAAAAGTAACCGGACAATTTTTTAACAACCCCACATTGACGAGACAGAATCTGAAAGATCTTGATCATTAATGCTCTTTGAAGTGCTGCCATAGATGTCAACGAATGATTTTGGAATGTGATTTGGGACGTTGACGAATATTGGAGCCACGTGAAAATAAAAATATATTGCAATGTATATAACTCAATATGAAGATATGCCTGAAGAAGAAGAGCATCCAAAATATATGTAAACTGAACTATTTCAAAATATTATCAGATCTAAACATTAATTAAAAGCTGTAAATGTTAAGATAAGCTGAAATAACTTACATCATTTGACTAATTAGACCAATATCTTCATCTTGGTTTTGATGACCATTACATTTTTGCTACTAAATCTATATATCTATAAAAGTGAAATTGTCTGTGTGTGTGTGTATGTCTGTGTGTGTACATTTCTCTACTAAACTACTATGTCAATTTTCAGTCTACAGACTTGAGATTCAACATAAGGAGTACTGAAATTTGGGAAAATCTTTTTAATTGGTTTTCGGCCATAAATTTGGTTGTGAAGGGGTCAAAGTTTGACAATTTGATCTTTGAAAGCTCTACCAAACTCCTCTGCCAATTTTGGTTCATAAAATTAAATTTTAGATGTAGGTTACTTGGATATGGATCAAACTTTTTAATTTGATTTGAGCTCAAAATAATAAATATTAAGAGGTCAAAATTCACGTCAAAGTTTTAAAAAAATTTACCTCTGCAGTCTCTACCAAATTACTCAGCCAATTTTTTATCTAAACCTTTGAAATTTTACATAAAGTGTATTCAGACATAGGGCAAGCTTTTTAATCGGTTTTTGGCCGAAAATTTGGCTGCCATGGGCCAAAATTAAAAAGATTTGACTTTTGTAGTCTTTAGCAAGCTATTCAGACAATTTTGAGTCTAAACATTTGTAAATTTACATAAAAGGTATTAAGACATGCAGCAAGCTTTTTAATCAGCTTGTGGGAGAAAATTTGGCTGCCAAGAGGTGAAAGTTGAAAGAGCTGACCATTGTAAACTCTATCAAACTCCTTCGCCAATTTTAGGTCTAAACACTTGAAATTTTAGATGTAGGTTACTTGGACATGAGTCAAACTTTTTAATATATAAATACATATGCACATAAAGTTATGAACAGTACATAAGGCCCGAGCAAAGCCGGGTTGAACTGCTAGTACTTCTTAAAGTACAAATGTAAATACGACTGTGACACCATACAGTTAACTAAACAATAAACGAAACTTAACATCTAAATCTGGCCCCCAAGATCGCCATGGGTATGGAGTATGTGCCTACATTAAAGATGGCTTTCCATGTGGTAGGAATATCTCCAGAGAAGACCCTAATTTACCTTATATGTGCTTCCGGGTTGCACTGCATTTATATTTGCCCTCTATCGCCCTCACAACAGTGGGGTTACTATCTTTAAGAGTATAGCTGAGAAAATTGACCACATACTGTCTGCTCATCCTTCGGCGAGCATTCACATTTACAGTGACTTCAATGTTCATAATGTGGAATGGCTGACCCACTCAAATAAGACAGATCACGAGGGGAGGTTCTGTCATGATTTTGCGATTGCCTATGACCTCACTCAGATGGTTCACAAACCCGCCCGTGTGCCCAATACTACCGGTCAGTATGCAAGCCTTCTAGACCTTTTTCTTACAACTTCCCCTGAGCTATGTTCATGTTCCATTCTATCTCCTCTGGGATCCGTTGTATCAGTTAAGATAAAAATGACATGTAATAAGTCCTCAGACGTACCTCTCCACTGTACTGTATATCGATACTCTATGGCTGACTGGGATAGCTTCCGTACATTCATATCTGATCTACCTCTGCATTTCATATTTAAAAAGGATGTATCCTCTATAGTATTAGACCTGACCGAATGGTTAATTGTAGGCATAGACCGATTCATAACATCCAACAAATTCCAACAAAAGCCTAACAGCCAGCCATGGTTCTCCCCAGAATGTGCTGTTGCCATCACGCACAGAAATCACTTTTTCCATAGCTACCAATGTAATAGATGTACCGAGACTAAAGCTGTAATAGGCAAAATTTTCTTAGATCTAACACAAATTAAGCATGACGAATGAATCTGATAAAAATCAGTTTATTTGTCATGCTTAATTTATTCGATCTGAAATTCTTTTTTTACATTTATTGCAATTTAACTTGAATAGCACACATTTATTTGCATCAATTCTACAGTCTTTGATAATTATTGTGTAACTTTTTGTTTCAATTCCTATTTTGATTAGCAAGACTCCATTTGTCTTGCAATATTGTTAACTTCAATTTCCTGTAACCTTTTTTTTTACTTTGTAACATTTAGTTTTGAACTAGTTTCTCTATTTTAGTGAATGGAAATTATAATTATTTATTCCAGAAATTTATTAAGGAATTTATCTTTCTGTTTTTTGCCTCTTTCAGAAGATCTTATGAATATGGGAGTGAGGTTTCGACTTTATGGTTGTGAAAGAATGAGACGTGAGAGAATGATCGGAGAAGCTGTTATTGGATTTGCCTCAGTGAATCCTGATATGGAATCTACTCATTGGATCATTCTGGAACCTCGGAGCAACCTGAGTGTAAGCTAAAAAAATACATCTTTAATAGAAACATAAAACACATGTAATATTTGTTCAGCAATTTAAAAATATTCACTTGAAAAATTACTTTGATAATGGTTGTATTTGTTTTCACTTGTCAAATATTAAATTTTTTCCATATGAATTAATTATAACATAGTATCCCTTTTTTTTCAAACAATTGTTTTTTTTTGTTGAATTGTTTTTTGGCATATTAATATTTTCCTTAATTCAGTCCTTTAATAGAAAAACTTTCTTACTTACATTCTAAATATCGTTAATCATACAACTATATGTGTATATCACCGAGTATTAGACACAGAACAGTTCTATTTAGCCTGTACGAGCCCTTTCTAGTCTCGCACAAAAACACACGTTCACATCTCAAGCTATTATTCTTGTCATACACATACGTGCACACAAACATACGCGTGCACGTACACACACGTAGATATATTCACGTTCACATACATACACCCACATTCACGTGCATACACACACACATGCTAACGTACACACATACGCGCGCACATACGCACATATGTCATTTCCGCTTTAAAAGAAATCCACACATGCGCAAAAGACCACCGGAAACAACTATAAAAGCAAGATACATAAGCTGTTTCCCTCTTTTCAATTCAGCTCCCAAACTGAGTGGTCGACGGACCATTCGTTCCTTTCGGGGCCCACGCGCATCACGTCCCCTGGTACTATGTATGGGGTATGAGCTAACAGACAGTACATACACCTTACATGCTTTCTATCTCCATGAACTGAATTGACTTTCTCTCTTTCTCTCTCTCTCTCTCTACAACAATAGACTTTCCTTCTCACCAGTTAACAGCAAGAGACACACGCCAAACTAAACACGTGCTGTATCCTTTTCTTTCATTTGTTTCTTCACAAAATAAATTCTATTTCGTTTACTTCAAATAAACGCGTTGTTCGTTCCTTCCTCAAAACAATTCATTTTTCCTATTTTGCCACACCGCAACAAGCCCATAAATGAGAATCTGGCCGAACCACACCATGTTTCAAGTGGACCTGGGAGTATTAGCATCAAAGAAATAACTTTATATTTCTTCCAACTCCCAAGTGTAGTTTAATACCATACGTAGAACTAAACCCAGAACAGATCCCATTCGAACCATAGGAGAGAACCTTCATAGTCAGGGTAGAACTGAGAGTAATGGCAACTGTTATTGTTTTTTCAAAGAATGCGAAAATGCCAGAATGGCTACGAATGTGATCTTATAAAAAAAGAAAAGATGGAATCTGTTCATTAAGAAAAATAAAACATATCAATATAGACAAAGCAAACTTAAAGTGTAAGGTTAAATACCAGTTAATATAAAATAGAATGGAAGAAATATAACTCGTACAACTTGATTCTATATTTATAAAAAAAAATTCCACTTAGATGATGAGATAAAAAAAGGTATAGCTTTATTAAAGTTTGGGTTTTTGTGAAATATGACATCCTAAAAGTCAGTGTAGAAGAGGAAATCAATTGTCTGCTGTTCATTCCTATTCGAAGATTTTCTTGGGAAATGTGTTTTATAAAATGGTAATAGCTCGTATTTTCCTTGATATTAAATGTTTGTTTCTGTGGGTTCAATTGTATGTTAGTTCATATGTATATTGGTTCAATTGTATATTAGTTTGAAGTGTATATTAGTTTAAATTGTATATTGGATCAAGTGCATATTGGTTATAATTGTATATGATTTCATTCGTATATTGGTTCAAGTGTATATTAGTTTAAATTGTGTATTAGTTCAAGTGTATATTAGTTCAAGTGTATATTAGTTCAAGTGTATATTAGTTCAAGTGTATATTAGTTCAAGTGTATATTAGTTCAATCGTGTATTAGTTCAATTGTATATTGGTTCAATTGTATATTAGTTCAATTGTATATTAGTTCAATTGTATATTGGTCCAAGCGAATACTGGTTAAATTGTATACTGGTTAAATTGCATGTTAGTTGAAACAAAAATGTAGCAGGCAAAAAAAAAAAAATAAATAAATGTTCTGTCAGCAACAGTACAACTTCAAAATAGTCAATATCGCCCACCTCCAGAAGAGAGGGAATTCCTGTCCGTGATAACCGTGGTAAAAGAAGACACACTCCAATCGCCAGAAACACCCACACACACAGTTTGCAGGACACTGCCGACTCGTCTCTAGCCTCCTGCTTTTATAGTGGCCGGGAATTATCCATTTGCATAATCACATGAGACAGAAACGTGATTTTCCGAGAGTTGCATGGGGTAAATGCTAATAAAAACCCCCGGACGCCATCTTGGAATTCTCTTTTCCCCCCCAACTGGTGACACAACAGACATACCCGAGGTAAGCTCTTTTTCCCCTCATTTTAGTTATTGCTGCTTCTGCTACACTCCCCCCTGATCTCATGATCACAAATGGGGCAGGGGGGCAGTCGTCTCTGTCTGGTACTTCTCCGAAGAACCGGAGGCAGCACTTCCTCCCTGCCATCCTCCTCATCGCCATTATTGCCACCAGTCTGCTCCATAGGCGGTGTTTCACAATCAGGGCAGGGGGGCAGTATTCGTTTCTGTCGGGTACTCCTTCGTAGAGGCAAGACGGGTGGTCCTTCCTCCGCTTCTTCAGTATGTATATTATATGGCTCAAAATCCTCTTCGTCGTCCTGCATCATACTCTCTGTTTTTTCAGAAGACATCATACTGTCTGAGTCTCCCTCTTCCTCCGATGTAACAACATAATGGCGAGGGCGCAAATCCTTCACGTGACGAGGCACACCGTCCACCAAAATTGACTGAGGGCTGATCACCTTGGTCACCTCACCCTTGCCGAACCTCGTGGTACATCGATTTTGCGGTCTTCTGACCCATACGCGATCTCCAACCTGGTAAAAGCTGTTCTTGGGACCTGGGGACGCAGTTGCGAGATTGGTCTCCTTTACTCGAACTTCGTATTGATAAATCCTATTGGCAGGCGCAGTGGAGGGAGATGTGTCGTCTCTTGGTGTGATGTTATACCAGTAGACAGCCTCCTGTATGGGACAACGCATTCTAGCTGCTATTCGTTTCACTGTACGATGACATCGCTCCGCTATGCCATTCCCGGCTGGAGCGTATGCACAACGGAATCGCAAGTGAACTCCCCATTTACATGCAAATGCTTGGAACATATTGCTGCAGAAAGCTGTGTCATTGTCTAAAAGGAGTTCATGCGGCGCGCCACGCTCGAGGAACACTGCCTCCAACTGATGAATCACGCTTGCCGAGTCCTGCTTTGCCAATTTCCTCCAAATGGAGAAACGCAATGGACCACAGTCTGTTAAAGTTAAAAAATGGAAGGTGCCATAATGCGTGATATCCATTCCAATTCTCTGCCAATTCTCGTTAACTTCCAGCTTTCCCTTTTCCCACCTGACTGGCGCTGGGTCAATGGACTGACATTCCTCGCATTTCTGTATGACCGTTCTGACAGTTGCTTTTGTCGTGGTTGGACATCTTCTCCTGACAAAGTAGGTAGTGCGTCACACCCCCGGATGTCCACTATCTTTGTGAATAGCCATGATTTGACTCTCATCCAGCTCGTCTGTGTGGACCGCGCCTATCACTGGGTCAAGACCGTTTTTCTTTTTCATTGCCTCAAACCACCGCTGTGGCACTCGTGTCAGTCGGTCAGCAATGTTTCGTGCTGATGGAACCAGCGTCACATCCACTGTCAGCCCGTACTCTTTCACGAGCTCCTTAAGAGTGCTTAATCGCCTCCTAATAAGCATCTCGCTTGCTGCTTTGGTGCGTACTCGCGCCTTTCCAGTTAGCGTGTCCGAGACCCGATGGTATACGCAAACAGAATCTGTCTTTATGTGTAGCACCTTGCTCTGCCACTGGAGAGCCAAATTGATGCCTTTCAATACGGCATCCAATTCAGCCAAGTTGATATGTTGAGAGTCATCTTCAGGTCGCAGCCAACATGCATCTTCCAGCACAGTTTCACACATCTCCAAGGCTGCCCCAATTGCTAGGGAGCTAGCATCGACCCATACATTCAGCTCTTTGCCGTCCACACACCAATTTCCCTGTGCCGGATCGTTCTGCTGTGCAGATTTTAAGGTTTCGAACATCATACGATGTAGTACGGCGTCCCTTGCTTCATCATCCCAGCCCTTCGTTACCGAACTTACTCTCCTTCTGAGTATTCCGCAAGCCACACGAAGCCAACCGCACACCGGAAAGTGCCCGACAAGTCGACCACACAGGGAAAAGATTGTTCGTCGCGTAACAATACTGGGAGCCTCCGGAATTGCATTTCCTCACTTCCACCGCAGTTCATTGCGTTCCATCCTGACTGCCAATCCCAGCACCCGTGCACCGTCCTTCAACTGCTCCGGGTTCTTGCACTCCAACCCGAACTGCGCGAGGTGTTCTCTCACACGGGTCATGGGCACCACGTCTTCATTGACAAAAATGTCATCAATGTAAGCAGATGCTGCGCGGCTTATAACTTCTTCCTGAGATAGTATTTCGCTGACAATTGCTCTCATTATCAAGGGAGCCACATTCAAACCAAACCCCAGACGGGTCAGACAGTATTTTTTCCCATCGATTTCCACAGTCTGGTATGGCCACAGTGTCTCATGGACCCGGACTTGTAGGTATGCTCTTCTGAGGTCCAGTAGAGACACGTTATCACCTTTTTGTCTCCACTCACGCAGCTTAGCCGCACAGACATCTGCGTTGGCCGTAAATGCGTCTACGTAATGATTTAGCTCCCGGTAGTCCATTACCGGGCGCACTTTGGCTTTGTTCTGCTGTATCACAGCCATCAGGGGAATTAGACCTTTGGGGGGTCCCAATTTATCCTCTGGGTATGGCACGAGCCAACCATTATCTATCCAGGTGTGGAGCTCCTGCGTGTATTCTTCACGAATTTCTGCTGGCACTGGGTACTCTGACACTCGATTATGCAGCCTTTCAGGGGGGTGGTCCACAGACCATTTCCACGATGCGGTCCACGTTCGGTTTTGATGGTCAAAGGTAGCAGTGAAATCTGGTTCATCGATAGAAATGGCTGCGCATTTAATACTTTTCCTGGCGCCCAGCCGCACTGATCCTGTAGGCTTGACAACGACACCTCCTAGAGCTTTTATGGCGTCGATCCCTAGAAGCAAGTCAAATCCCAGTGGCTTGCCATGCACCACCAACACATCGACTCTGGCAGACACACCTTCATCAGTGGATACAGAGACCGTTCCAACACCGCAGCACGCATGGGACATTCCACCAATTGTGTTGACATTTACGTTTGTTTTTCTCCAAGACCGGCACCGGTCTGCATGTAAAATTGTCCTGGAGCATCCTGTATCAATAAGCGCCAAACATCGCGTCCCGTCAACATGGATGCTTATCACCGGGAGCGTCGTGTTCACATCTTGGTTGGGAAGGAGACTGGCGCTTATGCGTCCTCCCCTTGCTCGTTTCCCGAGCAGTTCCGAGCCCAGTGTCCACTCTCACCGCAACGGTAACACCGTGTTCCACGTTTTCGACAGTCCCTTGCAAGGTGGCCTTTAACATTGCATTTGAAACAGGTCACGTTAACAGGATTATTCTGGGCCCTGTTGTTGGGTGAGCGTGTGGCCGCAACCACATCCTGATTTTGTTCGCCAGTCGTCGTCAAAATTCTCGCTCTCGACATTAGCTCCCCCATGGTCAGGGCTTTGATGTTCGGCACCTGTTGAAGAGCAATTGAGATGGTGTCAGGGAATCCAGTGACAAAAATTAATTTTGTGAGTCTCTCTGAGCTTTCTCCTGTGAATCCGGCCAATCCAACCAACTGCCTGATTTTGTTGGCGTACACATCCACACGTTCACCAGCCCATCTAACCATAGTTATTTTTCTATATGCTGCAAACGCGTCATCAGTAAATGCCTCCTTTAATCGAGCCTCAATCTGGTCTATTTTCTTTTGATCGTCCTCCTCCATTTCCATGTAGAGGGCCAGTGCATCGCCTTCCAGGTATAAAGGTAGCAGACTCGCTACGTCATCCACCTGCTGAAGTTGTGCGACAAGTCTCACTTTTTTCAGCCACGCTACAACGTCTCCCTCGCCAGAGAACGGCTTGATAATATCACTGCTTATCCGCACCTTCGCCATATTCGGGCCGAAATAGCTTGAAACAAAAATGTAGCAGGCAAAAAAAAATAAATAAATAAATGTTCTGTCAGCAACAGTACAACTTCAAAATAGTCAATATCGCCCACCTCCAGAAGAGAGGGAATTCCTGTCCGTGATAACCGTGGTAAAAGAAGACACACTCCAATCGCCAGAAACACCCACACACACAGTTTGCAGGACACTGCCGACTCGTCTCTAGCCTCCTGCTTTTATAGTGGCCGGGAATTATCCATTTGCATAATCACATGAGACAGAAACGTGATTTCCCGAGAGTTGCATGGGGTAAATGCTAATAAAAACCCCCGGACGCCATCTTGGAATTCTCTTTTTCCCCCCAACTGGTGACACAACAGACATACCCGAGGTAAGCTCTTTTTCCCCTCATTTTAGTTATTGCTGCTTCTGCTACATTAGTTTAATTGTATATTAGTTCAAGTGTATATTAGTTCAAGTGTATATTAGTTCAAGTGTATATTGGTTCAAGTGTATATTAAATAAGCTGTATATTAGTTCAAGTGTATATTGGTCCAAGTGTATATTGGTTCAATTGTATGTTAGTTCAATTGTATAATAGTTCAATTGTATATTAGTTCAATTTTATATTAGTCCAATTGTATATTAGTCCAATTGTATATTAGTTCAATTGTATATTGGTTCAAGTGTATATTGGTTTAAGTGTATATTGGTTCAAGTGTATACTGGTTTAATTGTATACTGGTTTAATTATATATTAGTTTAATTGTATATTAGTCAAAGTGTATGTTTGTTTAATTGTATATTAGTTGAATTGTATATTGGTTTATTTACATATTAGTTCAATTGTATATTAGTTTAAGTGTATATTGGTTCAATTGTATATAAATTCAATTGTATAGTGGTTCAATTGTATATAATTTCAATTGTATGTTAGCTCAAGTGTATATTAGTTCAATTGCATATTAGGTCAATTGTATATTGGTTCAATTGTTACTTGGTTTAATTGTATATTAGTTAAATTGTATATAGCTTTAATTGTATATTAGTCCAATTGTATATTGGTTCAATTATATATTAGTTCAATTGTATATTAGTTAAAGTGAATATTGGTTCAATTTTGTATTGGTTCAATTGTATATTAGTTCAATTGTATATTAATTCGAGTGTATATTGGAACAATTATATATTAGTCCGACTGTAAATTAGTTCAGTTGTACGTTAGTTTAATTGTATATTAGTTCCATTGTATATTGGTTCATTTGTATATTAGTTCCACTGTTTATTAGTTCAATTGTATATTGGTTCACTTATATATTAGTTCAATTGTATATGGATTCAACTGTATATTAGTAAAATTGTCTATTAGAGTAATTGTATATTAGTTAAATTGTATATTGGTTCAATTGTATATTAGTGCAATTGTATATTTGTTCAAGTGAACATTGTTTCAATTGTATATTAGTTTAATTATATATTAGTTCAAATGTATATTAGTTTAATTGTATATTAGTTCCATTGTAAATCGGATTAATTGAATTTAGTTTAATTGTATATTAGTTCAAGAGTATATTGGGTTAATTGTATAGTAGTTCAATTGTATATCGGATTTATTACATATTAGTTCAATTGTATTGCTTAAGTGTATATTGGTTCGATTGTATATAAGTAGAATTGTATATTAGTTCGATTGTACATGGATGCAATTGTATATTCAATTGTATGTAAGCTCAAGTGTATATTAGTTTAATAGTATATTAGTTGAATTGAATATTAGTTCAATTGTATATAAGTTCAATTGTACATTAGTTTAATGCAATATTAGTTCAATTGTATATTAGTTCAATTGTATATTCGCTAAATTTGTATTAGTTCAATTGAAGATTTGTTCAATTGTATATAAGTTCAATTTATATTAGTTCGATTGTATATTCGCTAGATTGTATATTAGTTCGATTATATATTAGTTCAATTGTATATTAGTTCAATTGTATATAAGTTCAATTGTACATTAGTTTAATGCAATATTAGTTCAATTGTATATTAGTTCAATTGTATATTCGCTAAATTTGTATTAGTTCAATTGAAAATTTGTTCAATTGTATATAAGTTCAATTTATATTAGTTCAATTGTATATTAGTTCAATTGTATATTAGTTCGATTATATATTAGTTCAATTGTATGTTTGTTTAATTGTACATTACTTCCTTTGTATATTAGTGCAATTGTATATTGGTCAACTTATATTTAAGTTCTATTGTATACGGATTCAATTATATCTTAATTCAATTGTCTATTAGTTCAATTGTATATTAGTTCAATTGTATATTTGTTCCATGGTATATTGGTTCAATTGTATATTATTGTAATTGTATATTAGTTCAATTTTATATTAGTTCAACTGTGTATTGTTCAAATGTACATCAGTTCAATTGTATATTAGTGCAAGTGTATATTTATTCAATTGTATATTATTAAATTGTATATTAATTAATTAATTAGTACATTAGTCTAATTCTAAAAAAATGTCAATTGTATATGTTTAATGGTATATTCGTTCAATTGTGTATAAGTTCAATTGAAGATTAGTTCAATTGTATATAAGTTCAATTGTATATTACCTCATTTGTATATTAGTTCAATTGTATATAAGTTCAATTGTACATTAGTTCGATTGTATATCAATTAAAGTGTACATTTGTTCAATTGTTTATTAGTTCAACTGTATATTGGTTCAATTATATATTAGTTCAATTGTATGGTAGTTTAATTGTATATTAGTTCCATTGTATATTGGTTAATTTGTATATTAGTTAAATTGTATATTGGTTCACTTATATAGTAGTTCAATTGTATATGGATTCAATTGTATGTTAGTTCAAATGTCTATTAGTTCAATTGTATATTAGTTCACTTGTATATTAGTTCAATTATACATTAGTCTAATTGTATATAGGTTTATGTGTATATTAGTTTAATGCAATATTAGTTCAATTATATACTAGTCGAATTGTGTATTAGTTCAATTATACGGTAGTTTTATTGTATAATCGGCCATTTGTATATTAGTTCTCCTTTATATTAGTGCAGATGTTTATTGGTGCAATAGTATATTATTTGAATAGTATATTTGTGTAATTGTATATTGGTTCACTTATATATTAGTTTATTTGTATATGGTTTCAATTGTATATTAGTTCAATTGTCTATTGGTGCAATTGAATATTAGTTCACTTGTATATTAGTTCCATTGTATATTGGTTCAATTGTATATTAGTGTCATTGTATATTAGTTCAATTGTATATTAGTTCAAGTGTACATTGGTTCAATTGTATATTAGTTTAATTCTATATTAGAGTAAGTGTATATTGGTTTAATTGTATATTAGTTCATTTGTATGTTAGTTTTAGTTTATATTGCTTCAATTGTATATAAGTGTAATTGTATATTAGTTCAATTGTATATTACTTCAATTCTATGTTAGCTCAAGTGTAAATTAGTTCAGTTTTATATTGGTTAAAGTGTAAGTTTGTTTAGTTGTATATTACTTCAATTGTATATTAGTTCAATTGTATATTGGTAGAACTGTGTATAAGTTTAATTGGATATTGGTTCAATTGTATATTAGTTCACTTGCATATTAGTTCAATTGTATATTAGATCAAGTGTATATTGGTTCAATTGAATATTAGTTCAATTGAATATTAGTTCAATTGTATATAAGTCTAATTGTATATAAGTTCAATTGTATATTCGTTCAATTGTGTATTACTTCAATTGTATATTGGTTCAATTGTATATTCGTTCAATTGTGTATTAGTTCAATTATATATTAGTTCAACTGAAGATTAGTTCAATTGTATATAAGTTCAATCGTATATTAGGTCAATTGTATATAAGTTCAATCGTATATTAGGTCAATTGTATATAAGTGTAATTGTACATTAGTTCACCTGTATATTGGTTCAATTATATATTAGTCCAATTGTGTATTAGTTCAATTGTATGATAGTTTAATTAAAACACCACAGTATATTAGTTCCATTGTATATTGGTTCATTTGTATATTAGTTCTATTGTATATTAGTTCAATTGTATATTGGTTCACTTATATGTATGTTCAGTTGTATATGGATTATATTATATATTAGCTCAATGGCCTATTAGTTTAATAGTATATTAACTGTATATTAGTTCAATTGTATATTGTATAATTTCATATTAGTTCATTTGTATATTAGTTTTAGTTTATATTGGTTCAATTGTATATTACTTCAATTCTATGTTAGCTCAAGTGTAAATTAGTTCAATTGTAAGTGTAAGTTGGTTTAGTTGTATATTACTTCAATTGTATATTAGTTCAATTGTATATAGGTAGAATTGTGTATTAGTTTAATTGGATATAGGTTCAATTGTATATTAGTTCGAGTGTATATTGGTTCAATAGTGTATTAGTTCTATTGTATATTAGTTGAAGTGTATATTGGTTTAATTGTATATTAGTTCAATTGTACATAAGTCTAATTGTATATAAGTTCAATTGTATAATCGTTCAATTGTGTATTAGTTCAATTGTATATTAGTTCAATTGAAGAATAGTTCAATTGTATATAAGTTCAAGCGTATATTACTTCAATTGTATATCGGTAAAATTGTGTATTAGTTCAATTGGATATTGGTTCACTTGTATATTAGTTCAATTGTATATTAGTTCGAGTGTATATTGGTTCAATAGTGTATTAGTTCTATTGTATATTAGTTTAAGTGTATATTGGTTTAATTGTATATTAGTTCAATCGTACATAAGTCTAATTGTATAATCGTTCAATTGTATAATCATTCAATTGTGTATTAGTTCAATTGTATATTAGTTCAATTGTATATAAGTTCAAGCGTATATTAGTTCAATTGTATATTGGTGTAGAGTCGAAGAAATGAAGGGAGGAAGCGCCCACGTGTCTGCGCGTCATGCCTTACCTTGGAACGCTCCTACGGTGTGCGTACGTGTATGGCCGAAACATGAAAGAAATTCCAAAATGGCGCCGTCCTCATTTTGTAGATTGTGCGATCGTCACTGGGCCTCACGTGACCGTTCTTTGGCTGCTGATTGGCCGAGGACGAACGCCGGAAGGATAAAGGGAGTGTGTTTGGAACATGGGGGCGTCTTTTCTAGGATCGACGTCAGTGTGATCGTATCGGTGAATTGCTGCAGCTTTTAGAGTACTTTAGTGTGTGTGTGATTTTTTGGGACTTTCTTTTCTGTTGATGAGTGGGGGACCCGGCTTAGACACAGGTGTGCCTATGTGCCGAGTGGCAACGGTATAGCAGAGCGGTGCCACCGAAGTGTGAAACGGATAGCAGCAAGGAAGCAATGCACGATTGCGGAGGCGGTATATAGGTACAATACAACGCCAAAGGATGACGCGACTGCTGAAAGTGCACCTGCTAATGCGATACATCGCTATCGAGTGCGTGTTAAGGGCATTGACGTCTGTCCGCCTAATCAGAAGACGCAAGGACAGTACAAGTCAGGGGACACCGTCTGGGTAAGGCCTCCCAATAACCGATGCACAACCAGGTTCAGACAGGGACAGATCACCGGCATAATCGGTGAGCAGGCTGTGCTGGTTGATGGTGTCCCACGCCATGTAAGGGATGTCCGGCCCGCCCTTGATATAAACTAAATGGTGAACAGTGAAAGTAATGAATCATCCAGTGATGAAATGTGGATCCGGAACAATATACAATGGAACCTCAGCACGGATGGCGATAGCTCCAGCACCACTTCTGAGTGCTCGGATGAAGATGAAGCGCAGCCGGATGGTAGGACTGTGGACACTGACCCAGGTAGCTCGGAGGAAGATGAAGTGCAGCCGGATGGTAGGACTGTGGACACTGACCCGGGTGGCACTGGTGGAGATGAAGAAGCCCAGCTAATCCCCCTCCGTAGGAGCGCCCGCATCAAACGACCGCGGCCGCAATGCCGCATGTGTGATCTTGAGACCGGGGGGGGGGGGGGTGTAGAGTCGAAGAAAATGAAGGGAGGAAGCGCCCACGTGTCTGCGCGTCATGCCTTACCTTGGAACGCTCCTACGGTGTGCGTACGTGCATGGCCGAAACATGAAAGAAATTCCAAAATGGCGCCGTCCTCATTTTGTAGATTGTGCGATCGTCACTGGGCCCCACGTGACCGTTCTTTGGCTGCGAACGCCGGAAGGATAAAGGGAGTGTGTTTGGAACATGGGGGCGTCTTTTCTAGGATCGACGTCAGTGTGATCGTATCGGTGAACTGCTGCAGCTTTAAGAGTACTTTAGTGTGTGTGTGATTTTTTGGGACTTTCTTTTCTGTTGATTCTACACGACCTGCCCTTCTGCAGAACTTGGAACAAAACTTCAAGCCTTTTCTTTCTTTTCACACGTAGTCGCCTAAAAAGGTAGAATCCGACTTACTTGTGAAACAGCTTTAATTGGTAGAATTGTGTATTAGTTCACCTATTGGTTCAATTATATATTAGTCTAATTGTGTATTAGTTCAATTGTATGATAGTTCAATTGTACATTGGTTCACTTATATATATGTAGAATTGTATATGGATTCAATTATATATTAGCTCAATTGTCTATTAGTTCAATAGTATATTAGTTCAATTGTATATTGGTTCAATTGTATATAAGTGTAATTGTATATTAGTTCAAGTGTGTATTGGTTCAATTGTATATTAGTTCAAGTGTATATTAATTCAATTGTATATTAATTCAATTGTACATTAGTCTAATTGTATAAAAGTTCGATTGTATATTAGTTTAATGGAATCTTAGTTCAATTGTATGTTAGTTCAATTGTATATTAGTTAAATTGTATATTTGTTCAATTGTATATTATTTCAATTATATATTAGTGCATTTGTACATCAGTTTAATTGTATATTAGTTCAACTTTATATTGGTTCAATTGTATATTAGCTCAATTGTATGTTAGTTTAATTCTATATTAGTTCCATTGTATATTGTTCCAATTGTATATAAGTTCAAGTGTACATTGGTTCAATTGTATTTTAGTTCATTTGTATATATTGGTATAATTACATTTTTAGTTCAAATGTATATTAGTTTAAGTGTAAATTAGTTCAATTGTATATTACTTCAATTGTATATTAGATCAGTTGTCTATTAGTGCCATCGTCTATTAGTTCAATTGTATATTAGTTTCATTGTATATTGGTTCATTTGTATATTAGGTTCGCTGTGTATTAGAGCAATTTTATATTAGTTCAATTGTATATTAGTCCAATTATATATTGATTCAATTGTATAGTAGTTCTATTGTATATGGATTCAATTGTATATTAGTTCAATTGTCTATTAGTACAATTGTATATTAATTCAATAGTATATTGGTTCAATTGTATATTAGTTCAAGTGTTAATTGGTTTAATTGTATATTAGATGAATTGTATAATAGTTCAACTGTATAGTAGGTTGAATGTATATTGGTCCAATTGTATATAAATTCATTAGTTCAACTGTATATTAGTTCAAATTTATATTGGTTTAATTGTATTTTACTTCAGTATGTTACCTCCAGTGTATATTTCTTGAATTTTATATTACTTAATATTAGTTAAATTGTATTTTTTTTCAATTGTATATTGGTTCAATTGTATATTAGTTCACTTGTATATAAGTTAAATTGTATATTAGTTCATTTGCATATTAGTTGAAGTGTATATTGGTTCAATTGTATATTAGTGTACTTGTACATTGGCTCAATTTTATATTAGTTGAATTGTATATTAGGTCAATTGTATATTGGTTCAATTATATATATTTGTCAAATTTCATGTTAGTTAAATTGTATGTTAGTTTAATTGTGTATTAGTTCCATTGTATATTGGTTCCTTTGTATATTAGTGCAATTGTATATTAGTTCAATTGTATATTAGTGCAATTGTATAGTGGTTAAATTTTATATTGGTTCATGTGGCAAACGCTGTGAAAATGAGGGCTTACCGTTCAACGACCTAGGTATGCGTGTGTGCTTTGTCATCGCTGCGAAGCTAGGATAAGAAAAGAATTCCAAGATGGCGCCGACGGCGTTTTGTAATGGTATGATCTCGGAAACTCTCGCAAAATCTCGTGCATATATGCAAATTAGTTGGTCTTCGACAACTATAAATTCAGTTTGTTTTGGAAGGCAAGGAGGGAGGAAAGAACGGCCGGTTGGTAATTGTGTACGCTGGATCGTGTTGGTGGCATGTCACCGTGTCTGTGTGTGTACTGATCGAACCGCTTTCCTGTCCCTTGTATATTGGACTTTGAATTTGTTTACATTGGACTTGCACATTGGACTTTAAATTGGTTTACATTGGACTTCAACTTCAAGCTATTTCGGTGGTCGAATAGCTAGAGAAAGCCGAACACGTTTTCCAGTTGTGAAGATAAAGGACCCAGCTATAGTTATCCCTCTTGGGCTCACCAAGTGGACCTATGCCATGTATCAGCAGCTCGGGGATGACGCGACTATGGAACAAATTAAAGAGGCGTTGTACGGAGCATTTGGAGCGGACCCTTTTGTTACCTGGCGGCAGTTTTCTGGACGACGGCTTGGGCCAGAGGAGACGATAGATATCTATCTGACCGACCTGAAGAAGCTTGCCGCCTCCTTTGGTGGTGCAAGCGACCATATACTGGCGTGCGCCTTCCTGTCTGGGCTCCCGAAAAGCGCCAGTCGACTGCTGCAGGCGTCATCGAGGCTCAATGAGCTTGGATTAGAGGAGCTATTGGCTAGAGCCCAAAACATCATGAAGGACGACGAGGAGCCAGTCTCGGCGGCAGTTGAGGCATTGGAATCGCTTGTAGAGGGCCAACGATGCTATAAATGTGGCGGCCCCAACCACTTCGCCAAGGATTGTAGAAGTGATGTGAAGCGCGCCCCGGATTATGGAGCACGGAAGCGGGTGTGTTGTTATCGTTGCGGCAAGCCAGGCCATTTAGCTCGGGCGTGTCCGGGAAACAAGCAGGGGGAGGAAGTGTTGGTTGATACTGGGTGCACCCAAACCCTGACATGCAACGGATGTTGCACTGCATGGAAGGAGCGGAAGGTCCCGGTACTAACCGTTGGCAGAGGTTCGCTGATGTGTAGTGGGGTGAGCGAGGTCTATGTAAGCATTGGCAGTGGCCCCCCCCCCCCGGTGACTGTGAAGGCGTTGGTGGTCGACGAGGAACTACTGGGGTACGACCTTCTTTTTGGAATGGATTCCATTACACGGCTGGGCGTAATCACCATAAACGGCACCGGTGATGTAAGGTTCTCCCAACTTGAGACACCGGTCTGCGCAGCCGCCGCTCGGTGACGAAAGTGAAACGAGTTCCACGACCAGTGAACCATCATTCTGGTATATGCAGGCTTCATCGGACGACGACAGCACTGAAATTAGCAGCCTCCGGTTCACTGATCCCTAGACCGCGGACGGGAGCTCAACTGAAGACGAGGCTCTCTGTCTGCTCCTCCGTAGAAGCACCCGAAGAAGGAGGTCCCACCTCCCTGCCCCCTCTGTGATAATGATATCAGGGGGGAGTGTGGCGAAAGCTGTGAAAATGAGGGCTTACCGTTCAAACAATCTAGGTGTGCGTGTGCTTTGTCATTGCTACGAAGCTAGGATAAGAAAAGAATTCCAAGATGGCGCCAACGGCGTTTTGTAATGGTATGATCTCGGAAACTCTCGCATAATCTCGTGCATATATGCAAATCAGTTGGTCTTCGACAACTATAAATTCAGGGCGTTTTGGAAGGCAAGGCGGGAGGAAAGAACGGCCGGTTGGTAATTGTGTATGTTGGATCGTGTTGGTGGCGTGTCACCGTGTCTGTGTGTGTACTGATCGAACCGCTTTCCTGTCCCTTGCACATTGGAGTTTGAATTGGTTTACATTGGACTTGCACATTGCACTTTGAATTGGTTTACATTGGACTTGCACATTGCACTTTAAATTGGTTTACATTGGATTTGCACATTGCACTTTGAATTGGTTTACATTGGATTTGCACTTTGGAATTTGAATTGGTTTACATTGGATTTGCACTTTGGAATTTGAATTGGTTTATATTGGATTTGCACATTGGAGTTTGAATTGGTTTACATTGGATTTGCACTTTGGAATTTGAATTGGTTTAGATTGGACTTCAACTTCAGTTCACTTATATATTAGTTCAATTGTATATGGATTCAATTACATATAAGTTAAATTGTCAATTAGTTCAATTGTATATTAGTTCAGTTGTATATTAGTGTAATTGTATATTTGTTCAACTGTGTATTAGTTCAAGAGTATTTTTGTTTAATTTTATATCAGTTCAACTCTAAATTGGATTAATTCCATATAAGTTTAATTGTATATTAGTTAAATTGTATATTAGTTAAATTGTATATTAGTTCAAATGTATATTGCTTTAATTGTATATTAGTTCAATTTACTATTAGTTCAAGTGTATATTTGTTCTAGTGTGTATTGGTTTAATTGTCTATTGGTTTAATTGTATATTAGGGAAATTGTATTGTGATTCAATTGTATATTCGTCCAATTGTATATTTTTTCAATTGTATATTGGTTAAATTGTATATTACTTCAATTTTATATTGTTACAATTGTATATTGGTTTAATTTTATATTGACTCACTTCTATGTTAGTGTAATTGTATATTAGTTCAACTGTATATTCGTTTAATTATATATATTATATATTAGCTTATGTGTAGATAGTTAAATTGTATATTAATTCAATTGTTATTGCTTTAATTGTATATTAGTTCAATTGTATATTGCTTCAATTGGGTATTATATAAATTGTATTGTAGTTCAAGTGTATATATCTGTTAGTTCAGTTGTATATAAATTCAATTGTGTATTGGTTCAATTGTATATTTGTTCAATTTTATATTGGTTCAAATGTATACTATTTCAATTGTATATTTGTTTGGTTGTATATTGGTTTAATTTTATATTAGTTCAAGTGTATATTGGTTTAATTGTATGATGTTTCAATTTTATTTTAATGCCATTATATTGAAATGAGCTGCTCGCCGGGCAAAACGACGAACAGCTCCTTTTAAATAATATTTCATAAACATTATTAAAAAAACAAATATTCAGAAAAATTAATGAAAATAAATAGTCAGACTTGGCTTATTAAAAGAAGTGTAATTTTATTTACCCTTTTGTGTATCACACTCATGTAGTTTCTTTTGTGTCCGTAGAAAAGAAAGAAATCCTTACTGACTGGGTAAATGTTCTCTTTTTTTGGCGTAAATCGAAAAGAAAAGATAAATTAAATATTTTTCTTTGGGATAGCCGTTCGAGTGAAAAGTGGCGTGGAAAGGTAAGAAGAATGTTTTTTTGATTTCATTATGAGAACTGGCATAGTGCGTGTCGCGCACATGTGACAGACACAGCAGTAGCGCGTGTTAACTCTTCAAGGGTCAGCATGCGAAAAAGGAAGAGAGGGCACTCGAATTTGGCGCCACGGTTTTTTTGTCTTCTTTTTTAGAGCTCTCCGGAAACGGTGACGATTCAAAAGTCTCTGTCAAATTTTAGTTCCTGGGTAGACGCTACAATATATTGGTTCGATTGTATAATTAGTTTAATTGTATATTTGTATAATTTTATATTAGTTCATATATATATTTGTTAAATTTTATATTTGTTACATTGTATATTAGTTCAACGGTATTTTCGTGTAATTTTATGTTAGTTCAATTGTATAGGAGTTACATGGTATATTATATCAATTGTATATTAGATCAATTGTATATTGGTTCAATTGTATATTGGTTCAATTGAATATAGGATTAATAGTATATTATTTTCATTGTATATTAATTCAAGTGTATATTGCTTCAATTGTACATTAGTTCAAGTGCATATTAGTTAAATTGTATATAAGTTCAGTTGTATAATAGTTCAATTGTATATTAGTTCAATTGAATATTAGTTCAATTGAATATTAGTTCAATTGAATATTAGTTCAATTGTATATTAATTGAAGTCTATATTAATTCAAGTCTATATTAGTTCAAGTCTATATTAGTTAAATTGTATATTAGTTCCATTGTATATTAGTTCAATTGTATATTAATCAAGTCTATATTAGTTTAAGTGTATATTAGTTACATTGTATATTAGTTCAATTGTATATAAGTTCAGTTGTATATTAGTTACATTGTATATTAGTTCAGTTGTATATTAATTCAAGTCTATATTAGTTCAAGTGTATATTAGTAAAATCGTATATTGGGTCAATTATATATTAGTTCAATTGTATATGTGTTCAATTACATATTAGTTCAATTGTATGTTGGTTCAATTGTATATTGGTTAAATTTTATATTAGTTAAAGTGTAATTAATTTAATATTGGTTCAATTGCATCTTAGTCCAATTGTATATTGGTTCAATTTTATATAAGTTCAATTTTATATTGTTTCAGTTGTGCATTAGTTTAATTGTATATTAATTCAATTTTATAGGAGCTCATATGTATATTAGTTCAAGTGTATATTAGTTCATGTGTATATTAGTTCAATTGGATATTGCTTCAATTCTATATTGGTTTAATTTCATATTAGTTCAAGTGTATATTGGTTTTATTGTATATTGGTTTAATTGTATATTAGTTAAATTGGATATTGCTTAAATTGTATTTTAGTTCTATTTTATATTAGTTCAATAATATATTAGTCAATTGTTCAGTTGTATAATGGTTCAATTATGTATTACTTAAAGTGTATATTAGTGCTATTGTATATTGGTTCACTTGTATATTTGTTCAAGTTTACATTTGTAAACTTGTATATTAGTTTAAGTGTATTTTACTTCAATTGTGTATTAGTTCCATTGTATATAATTTGAATTGTATATTATTTCAATTGCATATTAGTTCAATATTATATTAGTGCAATTGTATATTACTTCAAGTGTATATTGATTCGATGTATATTAGTTCAATGTATATTAGTTAATTGTATGTTAGTTCAAGTGTATATTAGTGCAATTGTATATTTATTTAATTGTATATTTGTTTAATTGTATATTTGTTAAAATCTACATTGGTACTATTGTATATTTGTTAAATTGTACATTGGTATAATTGTATATTTTTTCATTTGTATATTAGTTAACATGTATATTAGTTACATTGTATATTTGTAAATTGGTATATTAGTTCAATTGTATATTAGTTCAATAGCATGTTCGTTCAATTGTATATGAGTTCAAGTGTATATTAGTTAATTTGTATGTTAGTTCAATTGCATATTGGTTCACTAGTATATTGGTTTAATTATATACTAGTTCAATTGTATATTATTTCAATTGTATATTAGTGTAATTGTCTATTAGTTCAATTGTATATTATGTATATTGTATATTAGGTACATTGTATATGAGGTCAATTTTATATTAGTTCAATTTTATATTTATTCAAGTCTATATTAGTTCAAGTATATTTGTTCAATTGGATACATTTATGTTAGTTCATTGCATGATAGTTCACTTGTATATTGGTGCAATTTATATTTGATTATTTTTTTATTGGTTTAACAGTATATCAATTTAATTGTATATTGGTTCAATTGTATATTGGTTCAACTGTCTATTGGTTTCATTGTATACTAGTTGAAGTGATTTAATTATATATTAGTTTTAGGTTATATTGCTGCAATTGTATATGAGTTCACTTGTATATTGGTACATTTGTATATTATTTCAATTTTATATTAGTTCAATTGTATATTAGTTCAATTTTATATTAGTTCAAGTCTATATTAGTTCAATTTTATATTAGTTCAATTGTATATTAGTTAAAGTGTATGCTAGTTCAATGGCATATTCCCTCAATTGTATATTAATTCAATTGTATATTAGTGAAAGATTAGTTTAAGTGTATATTAGTTCAATTGGATATTGGTTTAATTGTATATTAGGTCAATTGTATAATAGTTCAATTGTGTATTGGTTTGATTGTATATTTGGTTTAAGTGTCTATTAGTTCACGTGTATATTGCTTCAATTACATATTAGTTCAATTACTATTATATTGGTTTATCTTTTTATTAGTGAAAGTGCATATTAGTTTAATTGTATATTAGTTCAATTGTATCTTAGTTCAAGTGCATATTACTTAAATTGTATATAAGGTCAATTTCATAATAGTTCCATTGTATATTAGTTCAATTATATATTTGTTCAATTGTATATTAGTTGCTCTGTATATTAGTTAAAATATATATTAGTTCAATATTATATTTGTTCAATTGTATATTAGTGCAAGTGTATACTGGATAAAATGTATATTAGTTCAAGTGTATTTGGTTGATTGTACATTAGTTCAAATGTATATTTGTTCAATTGTATATTAGTTCAATTGTATATTAATTCAGTTGTATATTGGTTGGAATTTAGGTGCATATAATTTACATTGTATATTTGTTCATTTGTATATTAATTAAATTGCATATTAGTTCAAGTATATATTTGCTCAATTTTATATTAGTTCAATTGTATGCTAGTTCAATGTATATTAGTTCGAGTGTATATTAGTTCAATTTTATGTTAGTTCAATTGTATGTTAGTTCAATTTTATAATAGGTCATATGTATATTGGTTTAAGTGTCTATTAGTCCAAGTGTATATTAGTTTAATTGTATATTGGTTAAATTTTATATTGGTTCAATTGTATATTTGTTCAATTGTATATTTGTTGAAGTGTATATTGCTTCATTTGTATATTAGGTCAATTGTAGATTAGTTCAATTTTATATTATTACAATCGAATATTAGTTTAATTCTATATTAGTCCAATTGTAAATTAGTTCATTTGTATATTACTCCAATTGTACATTGGTTAAATTATATATTAGTTAAATTTTGTATTAGTTCAATTGTATATTTGTTCAATTGTATATTAGTTCAATTGTATATTTGTTCAAGTGTATATTGGTTTAATTGTATATTTTTTTAAGTGTACATTATGGCAATTGTATATTAGTTCAATTGTATATAAGTTCAATTTTACATTATTTCAATCGAATATTAGTTCAAGTCTATATTTGTTCATTTGTATATTAGTGTAATTTTATATTACTCCAATTGCATATTAGTTCAATTGTATATTAGATCAAGTTTACATTAGTATATATTTGTTCCATTGTATATTAGTTCAATTGTATAGTTGTTCAATTGTATATTGGTTTAATTTTATATTAGTTAAATGTACATTTGTTTAATTGTACATTAGTTCAATTGTATGTTAATTCAATTGTATATTAGTTTAATTGTATAATAATTTCCTTGTGTAGTAGTGCAATTGTATATTAGTCTAATTCTATATTAGTTCCATTGTATATTGGTTCAATTGTATAATAGTCCAATTGTATATTAGTTCAATTGTATATTGTGTGTGCAGTCAGCATCAATACTAAATAGGCTTTGACCGGCTTCCTCAAAAGGAGGAAGTTTCCTGGGAGTATGAAATTCACAAGCGGTCCCCCGTCGCATGTATATTTCCGTTTAGGGAAATGACGATGTTAGGTTTTTGAACTTTTTACAGGGTGGTGTCGAGTCCTCCTACATACAGCACCTGGACTTCCCAAATTGGTCACCCATTTTAATAATGATCAGGAACCGGTGTGTAAACGTGATTATGCCGTATTAATTGTATATTATTTCAATTGTATATTACTTCAATTGTATATTAGTGCAATTTTATATTAGTTCAATTCTATATTAATTCAATTGTATATTGGTTAAATTGTGTGTTAGTTTAATTGTGTGTTAGTTCAATTGTATATTAGTTCAATTGTATATTAGTTCAATTGTGTATTTCAGCAATTGTATATTAGTCCGCTTATATGTTAGTTCAATTCTACATTAATTCAATTGTATATTGATTCAATTGTATGTTTTATGTAGTTCTAATATACATTGGTTAAAGTGTATGTTAGTTTAAGTGCATATTAGTTCAATTGTATATTGGTTCAATTGTATATTTTTTTCAATTGTATATTGGCTTAATTGTATATTTTTTCAATTGGTTTAATTGTATATTAGTTCAGGTGTCTATTGCTTAAATTATATATTAGTTCAATTATATATTTCTCCAATTGTATCTTTGTTCAATTGTATACCATTTCAATTGTATATTTGTCCAGTTGTATATTGGTTCAATTATATATTAGTTCAATTGTATATTAATGCAACAGTATATTAGTTCAATTGTATGTAAGTTAAATTGTATATCAATTCAATTGATTTACTTTTATGTTAATTCAAGTCTATATTGTTTACGTGTATATTAGTTCTAGTGTATAATTATATTGGTTCAATTGTATATTACTTCACTTGTATTTTATTTTAGTTTTATTGTATATTAGTTCAGGTGTATATTAAGTCAATTGCGTATTTGTTCAATTTTATATTAGGTCAAGTGTATATTAGATTACTTGTATATTAATTCAATTGTATATTAGTTCAATTCTATATTAGTTGAAGTGTATATTAGGTCAATTGCATATTGGTTCAATTGTATATTAGTTTAATTGAATATTACTTCAATTGTATATTTGTTCAAATGTATATTAGTTAAATTATATATTAGTTTAATTGTATATTCGTTCAAGTGTATATTAGTTCAATAATATATCAGTTCAATTTTATATTAGTTCAATTATGTATTAGTTCAATTGTGTATTAGTTTAATTCTATATTAGTTCAATTGCATATTGGTTCAATTGTATATTAGTTCAATTGTATATTAGTTTAAGTATATATTAGTTCCTTTTTGTATTAGATCAATTGTATATTAAGTCCAGTACATGGGCTCACTTGTATATTAGTTCAATTGTATATTGGTTAAATTGTATATTTGTTCAATTGTATATTGGTTCAATGGTATACTATTTCAATTGTATATATTGGTTTAATTGTATATTGGTTCAATTGAATTTTAGTTTTATTATTGGTTAAATTATATAATAGTCAAAGTATGTATTGCTTCAAGTGTCAAAGTGTGTATTGCTTCAATTGTATATTAGTTCAATTGTATATTAGTTCCATTGTATATTAGTTCAAGTGTATATTAGTTCACCGTGATATTCGTTCAATTGTATATTATTTCATTTGTATATTAGTTCAATTGCATATAAGTGCAATTGTATATTAGTTCAATTGTATATTGGTTCAATTGTTTTTTAGTCCAATTGTGTATTGATCCAATTTTATATTGGTTTACTTTTATATTAGTTCAAGTGTATATTGTATTAATTGTATATAGGTTCAATCATATATTTGTTCAATTATATATTGGTTCACTTGTATATTAGTTCAATTGTATATTAGTTCAATTGTATATTAGTTCAACAGTATATTGGTTCAATTTTATGTTAGTTCAATTTCATATTAGTTCAAGTTCAAGTGTACATTGCTTAAGGTGTATATTAGATCAAGTGTATATTAGTTCAATTCTGTATTGATTCAATTTTATAATTGTGCAATTGCATATTAGTTCATTGGTATATTGGTTTAATTGTATATAGGTTTAATAATATGTTAATTCAAGTTTATATTGCTTCAAGTGTATACCAGTTTAATTGTATATTAGTACAATTATATGTTTGTTAAATTTTTATATTGATTCAATTTATATTAGTCCAAGTATACATTTGTTTTATTGTATATTTGTTCAAGTGTATATTGGTTCAATTGTATATTAGTTCAATTGTATATTAGTTCAATTGTATATTAGTTCAATTGCATATTAGTTCGATTATATATTAGTCCAATATTATATGAGTTTATTTGTATATTATTTCAATTCTATATTAGTTAAATGGTATATTGGCTCAATTGTATATTGTTCTATTGTATATTGGTTCAATTGTATAATAATTCAATTGTATATTAGGGCAGTTGAATATCGGTTCAAATGTAGATTAGATCAATTGTATATTAGTTAAAATGTATATTAGTTCGATTGTATACTAGTTCAAGTATATTCAAGTGTATATTACTTAAAGTGTATATTAGTTCAATTGTATATTGGTTTTATTGTATGTTGGTTGAATTATATATATTTAATAGTATATAAATTTAATTGTATATTAGTGCAATTGTATAATGATTAAATTGTATATTGGTTCAATTGTATATAAGAGTAATAGTATATAAGTTTAATTGTATATTGGTTTAATTGTATATTAATTTAATTTTATATTAGTAAAGTGAATATTAGTTCAATTATATATTAGTAGAATTGTATATTAGTTCAATTGTATATTAGTTCAACTTTATAATAGTTCATTGTATATTAGTTCAATTGTATATTAGTTCAATTATATATTAGGTCAATTGTATATAAGTTCTATTGTATATTAGTTCAACTGTATATTAGTAAAATTGTATATTAGTTCAATTGTATATTGGTTATATTGAAGTGTATGTTAGTTAAAGTGTATCTTAGTTCAATTGGTTTTATTGTATATTAGTTTAACTGTATATTACTGTAATTAGTTCCAGTGTATATTAGTTCAGTTCTATATAAGTACAATTGTATATTGGGTCAATTGTATATTGGTATAATTGTATATTAGTTGCTTTTATATTAGTTCAATTGTATATTAGTACAATTGTATATTAATTCAATTGTATATTGGTTAAATTGTATATTAATTCAATTGTATATTAATTCAATTGTTTATCAGTTCAATTGTATATTGGTTTAATTGTACACTAATTCAATTGTATATTAGTTTTATTCTACATAAGTTACATTGTATATTAGTTCCATTTTATATAACTTCAATTATATAGTAGTTCAACTGTATATCGGTTTAATTGTATATTAGTTCAATTGTATAGTAGTTCAATTGTATAGTAGTTCAGAGTATATAAATTCAATTATGTATTAGTTCAATCGTTTGTTAGTTTTATTATATATTAGTTGAATTGTATAATAGTTCAACTATATATTAGTTTTATTGTATATTAGTTAAATTGTATATTAGTTTAATTGTATATTAGTTCAATTCTTTATTAGGTGCCGTGTATATTAGTTTAATTGTATACTAATTCAAGGTTATATTAGTTCAATTGTGTATTGTTTTATTGTATATTACTTCAATTGTGTTATAGTTTAATTATATATTAGTTGAAGTATATATGGTTTGTTAGTTCAGTTGTATATTAGATTAAGTGTATATTGGTTCAATTGTATATTAGTCACATTTTATATTAGTTCAATTGTATATTAGTTTAATTCTATATTAGTTCAATTCTATATTAGTATATTCTATATTAGTGTATATTAGGTCAATTGCATATTAGTTCAATTGTATATGAGTTTAATGAATATTACTTCAATTGTATATTTGTTCAAATGTATATTAGTTCAATTATATATTAGTTTAATTGTATATTGGTTCAATTGTATATACGTTCAAGTGTATATTAGAACAATTGTATATTAGTTCAATTGTGTATTAGTTCAATTGTATATTAGTTCAAGTGTACATTAGTCCAATTGCATAATGGTTCAATTGTATATTAGTTTGATTGTATTTTAGTTCAATTGCATATTAGTTGAAGTATATATTAGGTCCGTTGTGTATTAGTTCAATTGTATATTAGGTCCAATATATATTAATTCAATTGTATATTAGTTCAATTGTATATTAGTTCAGTTGTATATTAGTTTAATTGTATAATAGTTCTATTGTATATTAGTTCAATTGCATATTGTTTCAATTGAATTTTGGTTTATTGTATGTTAGTTAAATTTTATATTAGTTGAATCGTATGTTATTTCAGTTGCATATTTGTGCAATTGTATATTGGTTTAATTATATGTTGGTTCAATTGTATATTAGTTCAGTTGTGTATAAATTCAATTGTGGTTTAGTTTATTGAATATTATTTCAATTGTATATTACTTCAATTGTATATTAGTTTAATTGTATAATAGTTCAATTTTATATTAGTGGAAGTATATATTAGATCCTTTGTGTATTAGTTCAATTGCATATTAGGTGACGTGTATATTAGTTCGATTGTATATTAATTCAATTGTATATTAATTCCATTTTATATTGGTTCAATTTTATATTAGTTCAATCGTGTATTAGTTCAATCGTGTATTAGTTCAAGTTTATATTAGTCTAATTATACATAGGTACATGAGTTCAATTGTGTATTTGTTTAATTTTATATTAGTTGAAGCGTATATTTGTTCAATTGTGTATTAATTCAATTTTATATCAGGTAAAGTGTTTATTAGTTCAGTTTTATATTAGTGGAATTGTATATTGCTTCAATTATATATTATTTCAAGTGTATGCTAATTCAATTGTATATTAGTTCAATTGTATATTAGTGCAATTGCTTATAGGTTCACTTGTATATTGGTTTACTGTTTATTAGTTCAATTGTGTACTAGTTCAACTTCATAGTTGTTTATTGTATATAGGTTCAAGTGTATATTTGTTCATTTCTGTATTAGTTCAATTGTATATTAGGTCAAGTGTATATAACATTAACTGTATTTTAGTTCAATTGTATATTTGTTCAATTGTATAATAATTCAAGTGTATATTAGTTCAATTATATATTGGTTTATTGCATATTAGTTCAATTGAATATTTGTTCGATTGTATATTAGTTGAATTGTATATTTGTTCAATTGTATATTTATTCAATTGTATATTGGTTCAATTGTATATTAGTTCAATTGTATATTAGTTCAGTTGTATATTAGTTCAATTGTATATTAGTTTAATTCTATATTAATTCAATTGTATATTTGTTCAATTGTATATTATGTCACGTGTATATTAATTCAATTGAATACTAGTTTAAGTATACATTAATTCCATTGTGTATTAGTTCAATTGTATATTAGGCCAAGTGTGTATTAATTCAATTGTATATAGGTTCAACTCTATATTAGTTCAATTTATATTTGTTCAATTGTATATTAGTTCAATTTTATATTAGTTTAATTGTATGTTGTTTCAATTTTATGTTAGTGCAATTGTGTATTGCTTCCATTGTATATTTGTTCAATTGGATAATAGTTCAAATGTATATTACTTCAGTTGTGTATTGGTTCAATTTTTTATATTATATCAATTGCATAGTTGTTCAGGTGTATATTTGATTCAATTGTATGCTAGTTCAATTCTATATTGGTGCAATTGTATATTATTTATATTGTATATTAGTTTAATTGTATTGTTGTTCAAGTGTATATAAGTTCAAGTGTATATTAGTTCAATTCTATATTAGTTTCATTGAGCATTATTTCAATTGTATATTAGGCAAAGTGTGTGTTAATTCAATTGTATATAGGTTCAACTGTATATTAGTTCAATTTTATATTAGTTAAATTGTATATTAGTTCAATTGTATATTAGTTCAAATGTATATTAATTCAATTCTATATTAGTTTAATTGCATATTTGTTCAATTGTATATTGGTTTATTGTAGATTAGTTCAAATTTATATTAGTTGAATTGTATGTTGTTTCAATTTTATATTAGTGCAAATGCATATTGCTTCCATTGTATATTGGTTCAATTGGATATTAGTTCAAATGTGTATTACTTCAGTTGGGTATTGGTCTTTTTTTATATATTATATCAATTGTGTATTAGTTCAGGTGTATACTTGGTTCAATTGTATGTTAATTCAATTGTATATTGGTGCAAGTGTACATTATTTATATTGCATATTAGTTAAATTGTATATCAGTTCAATTGTGTATTAGTTCAATTGTATATTAGTTCCTATGTATAATGGTTCAGTTGTATATTGGTTCAATTGTATATTAGTTCTATGTCATATTAGTTGAATTATATATGTGGCCAAGTGTATATTGGTTCAAAAGTATATTAGTTTATGTGTATATTGGTTCAATTGTATATTGGTTTCATTTTATATTGGTTCAATTCAGATGGCTGACTCAATTTATGGGAGTATGTATTTTTGTTTTCCATTACATGTAATTATAATATTTTCTTTCATCAATTCAATAGAGAATCTTGAAACATTAATCATAACTTCATCTAATATTTGAGAGTCAGTTCATAGAGTTTAGCATTTAAAACTATCAAATAATGTTGTACCCAATGTAAAATATGCATAGACTTCAAATAATTTCTGTAAGAAATTTTAGCACAATTAAATAAAAATTTGATTGAATGATTTTTTTCATTACAGCATGCCGACTCACGTTTTGATGTGTCGAGTCTTTCGCGTAGTGAAAGTGGATCATCAACGCAGTCGATGCAACATGGAGGAATGCCGGAGCTTTTCTTGGGACTTTCATATAATGGAACAACAGGGCGATTAATGGTTGAAGTAGTCAAAGGTAGTAATTTCCGAAACATGGCAATGAATAGAGCACCAGGTAAAACAATTTCTTTCTATCAAATACCTTCACTTAAAAAGTGGGTGACTAAATTTTAATTTTGTGAATTATTTATATCTATTCCTGCTGCTGCCTTAGCAATATATTATAGTGTTGTTTATAAGTGACATTCATGTATTAGGGTTTGTTTAAAAAATTGAATATTACATATCATTATAAAAATAATATGAACAAAATAAGCAAAAATTTTGTTTCAAACTCCATTAAAAAAGAACATATTATGCTTAGAACAAACCTATTATGAAATTTGACGGATGCAATAATGATTTCTTATTACATCTGGAAAAATCTATACGTTTTACATCTGGCAAAAATGTTACAACATGCTTGACTAAGCCGTTGCTTTAAGTGCTATTTCCTGAGGATTATGTTTTACTATGTGTTAACTGCCTGTTGGCAAATTTTAGGCAATAAAACTTATTCATGAAAATATAACCCGAAATAAAAATTTGGAATTCATGCATGGTTCTGAATAATCATACAGAAATTCCCGTTTTGAATATTAAAATTATTGAGCATCGGAAGATATCAAAATGGTGGTGTGCTTGATAATTTTTTATTTTGTTTTTAATCATAAATCTTTCTACATATGAAAATATAACTTATAAAACTCACTATGTATGTCTGTCTGTCTATCTGCCTCCATATTTTCAAACTCAACCGAAACTAAAAGTTGCACAGCGGCGCTAGGGGCCTCAAATAATTGAATTTTTTATGGACTGTTCTTTTACGGTTAAAATAGTTTTTAAGGGGCCAAAAAAGGGGTCCAAATTAAAAAAAATTGTTATACATTTTGTACATTCATTTAAGTTTATTTTTAATCAGGTCATATGTGTGTCACGTTTGTACAGTGGTAAGGTCACGAACTTGAATGCTACAGTGTTGCTTTCGGTTTCAATTCTAATACTTTTTTTTTATTTTTGAAATCACGACTATAATAATATATACGAAACCTGGATAAAGTAAAATATCATATTTAAGCATATTTTACAACTGGGCAAAGCCGTCCCCCACCCCCGCTAATTAGGAGAAAAGATTTGAAAGTTATTAAGTGTAAGAGTGCTTGGTTTTAGAGGATTTTACTGCATTTTCTTTTAATTATCTTGTTACAATGTACCTCATTATAAAAGTCAAATTTTTTCTTCCTGAGATTCTTATGGATGGCTCTGCTCTTTCATCAAATCTTTCTTTAAATTCATTGCTTTTTCTACTTCTCATAAAATCGGTTTTCTTTATTGTCCTAAATACTTTTTAACACTTTTCTCTATCTCTACAAATCTGCTATATCACACCATGTATGGAGTACTGTTGTCATATTTAGGATGGTGAATCTCTGTTCCATTTGAAGGTTTTTGATAAATTGTGGAAACGTATCTGTAATTTGTCCCCAACACTTTCTTCTTCAGTATAACCTCTTTTCTTACACACGTAATGTTGCTAGTTTCAGTCTTTTCTATAGATACTATTAGCATGTGTTCTTCAAAATTATCTGATCTATTCCCTGATTCCTTTGTTCCAGTTCGTTTTACTCATTGGTCCAGTGGTCTCCATCCATTCGCTGTTTTAATCCCTTGTTGTAATACAGCTTTTTATTCCAGTAGCTTCTTCCAAAGAACTACAAGATTGTGGAACTCTCTTTCTGTTCTCTGTTTTCCTCCTACCTACACCCTTGGCCAATAGGCATCTCCTGCCTTTGCAATAATCATTTTTCATCTTTGTTGGCTCCCTACATCAAGTGGCTTCATGCCTTGTCGCAAAGGATTTCCATAGAAAAATACAGTGTCAAAAAATATATGAAATCTTACAACTATTATGAGCAATGGCGGATTATCCCTACTCTCTCAATCAATAATAAGGGACCCCCAACTAGTCAAGAGATTGAGTCTAAATTGTTAAGTTTTAAGCGCTGCAAAAACAAATCTAACCAAAATAAATAGCTAAAATCTAAAATTACTGAAACTATATTTTTTCTTCACAAAAATTAGACAGAAACAGTTGTAAATGAAAGTAGATTTACATATTATAAAAGTACAAATGATTAAAAGTAACAAAAATATCTGAATTTAAATAAAATCGTTCCTTTTTAGGAAATGCTTTTGTTTAATATTTGAATTTCAGTTCTTCTTAAAGAAAAATACTTTATTAAATGTTTCAATTTCAGTTCTTTTTAAGAAAAAATGCTTTATTAAATGTTTTAATTTCAGTTCTTTTTAAGAAAAATACTTTATTAAATGTTTCAATTTCAGATATTTTTAAGAAAATACTTTATTAAATGTTTCAATTCCAGTTCTTTTTAAGAAAAATACTTTATTAAATGTTTCAATTTCAGATATTTTTAAGAAAATACTTTATTAAATGTTTCAATTTCAGTTCTTTTTAAGAATAATACTTTATTAAATGTTTCAATTTCAGATATTTTTAAGAAAATACTTTATTAAATGTTTTAATTTCAGTTCTTTTTAAGAAAAATACTTTATTAAATGTTTCAATTTCAGATATTTTTAAGAAAATACTTTATTAAATGTTTCAATTTCAGTTCTTTTTAAGAAAAATACTTTATTAAATGTTTCAATTCCAGTTCTTTTTAAGAAAAATACTTTATTAAATGTTCCAATTTCAGATATTTTTAAGAAAATACTTTATTAAATGTTTTAATTCCAGTTCTTTTTAAGAAAAATACTTTATTAAATGTTTCAATTTCAATTCTTTTTAAGAAAAATACTTTATTAAATGTTTCAATTTCAGTTCTTTTTAAGAAAAAATGCTTTATTAAATGTTTTAATTTCAGTTCTTTTTAAGAAAAATACTTTATTAAATGTTTCAATTTCAGATATTTTTAAGAAAATACTTTATTAAATGTTTCAATTCCAGTTCTTTTTAAGAAAAATACTTTATTAAATGTTTCAATTTCAGATATTTTTAAGAAAATACTTTATTAAATGTTTCAATTTCAGTTCTTTTTAAGAATAATACTTTATTAAATGTTTCAATTTCAGATATTTTTAAGAAAATACTTTATTAAATGTTTTAATTTCAGTTCTTTTTAAGAAAAATACTTTATTAAATGTTTCAATTTCAGATATTTTTAAGAAAATACTTTATTAAATGTTTCAATTTCAGTTCTTTTTAAGAAAAATACTTTATTAAATGTTTCAATTCCAGTTCTTTTTAAGAAAAATACTTTATTAAATGTTCCAATTTCAGATATTTTTAAGAAAATACTTTATTAAATGTTTTAATTCCAGTTCTTTTTAAGAAAAATACTTTATTAAATGTTTCAATTTCAATTCTTTTTAAGAAAAATACTTTATTAAATGTTTCAATTTCAGTTCTTTTTAAGAAAATACTTTATTAAATGTTTCAATTTCAGATATTTTTAAGAAAAATACTTTATTAAATGTTTCAATTTCAGTTCTTTTTAAGAAAAATACTTTATTAAATGTTTCAATTTCAGATATTTTTAAGAAAATACTTTATTAAATGTTTTAATTCCAGTTCTTTTTAAGAAAAATACTTTATTAAATGTTTCAATTTCAATTCTTTTTAAGAAAAATACTTTATTAAATGTTTCAATTTCAGATATTTTTAAGAAAAAATGCTTTATTAAATGTTTTAATTTCAGTTCTTTTTAAGAAAAATACTTTATTAAATGTTTCAATTTCAGATATTTTTAAGAAAATACTTTATTAAATGTTTCAATTCCAGTTCTTTTTAAGAAAAATACTTTATTAAATGTTTCAATTTCAGATATTTTTAAGAAAATACTTTATTAAATGTTTCAATTTCAATTCTTTTTAAGAAAAATACTTTATTAAATGTTTCAATTTCAGTTCTTTTTAAGAAAAATACTTTATTAAATGTTTCAATTTCAGATATTTTTAAGAAAATACTTTATTAAATGTTTTAATTCCAGTTCTTTTTAAGAAAAATACTTTATTAAATGTTTCAATTTCAATTCTTTTTAAGAAAAATACTTTATTAAATGTTTCAATTTCAGTTCTTTTTAAGAAAAATACTTTATTAAATGTTTCAATTTCAGATATTTTTAAGAAAATACTTTATTAAATGTTTTAATTCCAGTTCTTTTTAAGAAAAATACTTTATTAAATGTTTCAATTTCAATTCTTTTTAAGAAAAATACTTTATTAAATGTTTCAATTTCAGATATTTTTAAGAAAATACTTTATTAAATGTTTCAATTTCAATTCTTTTTAAGAAAAATACTTTATTAAATGTTTCAATTTCAGTTTATTTTAAGAAAAATACTTTATTAAATGTTTCAATTTCAGATATTTTTAAGAAAATACTTTATTAAATGTTTTAATTCCAGTTCTTTTTAAGAAAAATACTTTATTAAATGTTTCAATTTCAATTCTTTTTAAGAAAAATACTTTATTAAATGTTTCAATTTCAGTTCTTTTTAAGAAAAATACTTTATTAAATGTTTCAATTTCAGATATTTTTAAGAAAATACTTTATTAAATGTTTTAATTCCAGTTCTTTTTAAGAAAAATACTTTATTAAATGTTTCAATTTCAATTCTTTTTAAGAAAAATACTTTATTAAATGTTTCAATTTCAGTTCTTTTTAAGAAAAATACTTTATTAAATGTTTCAATTTCAGATATTTTTAAGAAAATACTTTATTAAATGTTTCAATTCCAGTTCTTTTTAAGAAAAATACTTTATTAAATGTTTCAATTTCAATTCTTTTTAAGAAAAATACTTTATTAAATGTTTCAATTTCAGATATTTTGAAGAAAATACTTTATTAAATGTTTCAATTTCAATTCTTTTTAAGAAAAATACTTTATTAAATGTTTCAATTTCAGTTCTTTTTAAGAAAAATACTTTATTAAATGTTTCAATTCCAGTTCTTTTAAAGAAAATACCTTATTAAATGTTTCAATTTCAGTTCTTTTTAAGAAAAATACCTTATTAAATGTTTCAATTTCAGTTCTTTTTAAAAAAAAATACTTAATTAAATGTTTCAATTTCAGTTCTTTTTAAGAAAAATACTTTATTAAATGTTTCAATTTCAGTTCTTTTTAAGAAAATACTTTTGTTAAATATTTCTATTTCAAGTCTTTTTAAGACTTTGGTTTAAAATTTCAATTTTAGTTATTTTTAAGAAAATACTTTTTTTTAATTTTAATGCAACTTCTTTTTAAGAAAATACTATTATTTAATATTTCAATTTCAGTTATTTTAACAAAAATACTCTGCTTAAAATGACAATTTCAGTTCTTTTTAAAAAATATATTTTGTTCAATATTTCAATTTCTGCTCTTTTCAAGAAAAATACTTTGTTTAATATTTGAATTTAAGTTCTTTTTAAGAAAATAATTTTTGTTAATATTTCAATTTCAGTTCATTTTAAGAAAAATAATTTTTGTTTAATATTTCAATTTCAGTTCTTTTTAAGAAAAATACTTTATTAAATGTTTCAATTTCTGTTCTTTTCCATAAAAATATGTTTATTTCAATTTCAGTTTTTTTAGGAAAATTTCAATTTAATTATTACTTCTTGTTTTTTAGAAAAATACTTTTTTAAATGTTTCCATATCAATTCTTTTAAAAATACTTTTTTTAATATTTCCATTTCAGTTCTTTTTTTAAAAAATACTCTCGTTTTATATTTCAATTTTAGTTTCTTTAGGAAAATACTTCGTTTAAAATTTCAATTTCAGTTCTTATTAAAAAAGTCTTATATTTAAATATTTCAATTTCAGTTATTTTTAAGAAAACTACTTTATGAAATGTTTCCATTTAAGTTCTTTTAAAAATATTTTGTTTATTTTTAAATTTAATTTTTTTTTAAGAAAATATTTTGTTTAATGTTTTAATTTTAGTTTTTTTTTAAGAAAATACTTTGTTTAAAATTTCAATTTCTTTCAAAACATGCCATAATTTGTTGAATTTGTGGAAAATTGTGAAATCAATAGTATTTTTGATGCAAGTTTGAGGAATAACTTTCAGTTGCATTAATTTCATTTGCATTAATGGTGTGTTTTTAGTTGCATTAATGGTGTGTTTTTATTTTCTGTAAGGCGACAAACAAATTTCAAAAAGTTTCTTAACTGCTGCTGAAATTAACTTCTTTCTACTTAAAAGTAACCCTTACCATAAAGTTTTTCAGTTTAAAGACGAACTTGACAAGTTTTAATTTTGCTTTAATAATTACAATATTCCAGTATATGTTTTTCATTTGGCAGATACGTATGTAAAACTTACATTGATGTCTCCAACTGGTAAAGAACTGACACGAAGTAAAACCTCAATCCGTCGTGGCCAACCAAACCCGCTATTTAGGGAGACGTTTGTCTTCCAGGTAGCTTTATTCCAGTTACCAGATGTAACATTAATGATATCTGTCTACAACAAACGAAGCATGAAACGCAAAGAAATGATTGGTTGGTTTTCTTTAGGTAAGTGTATCTTTTCCTCTATTAATACAAACAGTTAATGATAAATCTCTCTCTCTCTCTCTCTCTCTCTCTATATATATATATATATATATATATATATATATATATATATATATATATATATATGTAAAGGGATTGAGACAAGAAACACGAGAGGAGTGGAATTTTAATTCTGATTCAATATATTTTTGGAAAAGATAAAAAAGCATATATTGACAAAAGAGCAAGAATTAAATTTGAAATACAGAGAGCAATAATCTGACAGAAAAGTTAGAGACAAATTTTGATGTTCAATAGCAAATTTGATCTTATTGAGAAATTTATAAAACAGAGAATTGATAAAATACATGACATAATCACTGATTCCTGCTAAATCACCAAAGTTAGTCGATGTTGCACCTGGTCTGTACTAAAATCGGTGACTATTTAGAAATATCAGGTGTTATATGTGCTCCCCACTTATCTTGACTTTGTTTCTAGCACTTCTCCTAGTGCTGACTGAGGAGAGCAATGGTTGGGTATTACAGCCACATTTACAGAAGGATATCCATAATCATTTCAGACTGAGCAAAATAAGACCATTTAGAATGCAGAAAGGCTCAGTGTGTTGAATATATGCGTGCACACACACACACACACACACACACACACACACACACACACATATATATATATATATATATATATATATATATATATATATATATATATATATATATATAGTAAGTTATAAAATATATATGGCGATTAAGCTACACTGAATATTCCGCGTTTCAGCCACTCTAGGACTCTTCAGGCTTATGCGCATAAGCCTGAAGAGTCCTAGAGTGGATGAAATGCGGAATATTCAGTGTAGCTTAATCGCCATATATATTTTATAAATTACTAACTAGCTCTATCTACGTATTGAGCACTTTTGAAGTAAATACTTAAAGTTCATGCATAAATTTATACTTTCGTATATTAATTTTATGTGAGTAAATTAAGTAGTTATATATATATATATATATATATATATATATATATATATATATATATATATATATATTAGCATGCTGCCCAGTATTGCCTTCTCATAAAATGTGCTTAACTATGAAATTTCATTTTATGCAGATTTTACATTTATTATTATAGAACCAACTCTTTATTGATTATCATATTGTACCCAATGTATAGTAGTGGTTTCAAAAAAGAATTAACTTGGATACCATTAATTTGAATATATATATATATATATATATATATATATATATATATATATATATATATATATATATATATATATATATATATATATATATATATATATATATATATATATATACAGTGATGATCATATTTATTGGCACGGTAAAATAAAAGTTAAATTTTGTCTAATAAATTCTAAAAAAGGGATTAAATTAAAGAAAATAACAAAGTATATTATGTATTTTTAACTGGCCTTTCCGATGCAGCAATCGGATTTTAGAAAAAATAAATAACAAAGGAACAACAAACATAATTGCAAAAAACCCTTGTTCAAAATTATTGGCACGATTTATTTAATAATCAATTGTATAGCCTTGATTACCTTCCTCAGTCGCTTTTCATAGTTTACAACCAAGTTGTTGCACTCTTCAGTAGTAATTTTAGCCCACTCTTCCTGACAATAATCCTCCAATTGAATAAGATTCTTAGGCTTCCTTTGCATTACCCTCAATTTTAATGTTCTCCATAAATTTTCAATTGGATTAAGGTCTGGGCTTTGTGATGGCCACTCCAAAACATTAATATGATTGTCCTCAAGCCATTTCTTAGTCAGTTTAGCCGAATGCTTTGGGTCATTATCTTGCATGAACCACCAACGACGACCAAGTGAGAGCTCTTTAGCAGAGTCTTTCAGGTTTTCATCCAATATTTTAACATAATCTTCCTTTTTTATGCTACCTGTGACCTTAACAAGTCGCCCTGGTCCAGAGGCAGCAAAGGATCCCCAAAACATCAAACTGCCTCCACCGTGCTTCACTGTGGGTATGGTGTTCTTAGGCAGGAAAGCTTCGCCAGATTTTCTGTAAATATAAGACACTTTATTATGGCCAAATAACTCTATTTTCGTTTCGTCAGTCCATAGAACACGTTTCCAGAATGCAACATCTTTATCAATATGACGTTTTGCAAAGGCTAGCCTTGCTTTCAGGTGCATAGGGAGTCTTTCTCGGACGACATGCTTTTAAGGGAGTCTTTCTCGGACGACATGCTTTTAAACCAGCTCTCTTCAAAACTCTACCAACTGTATGTCGAGATACATTCACTCCAGAGGTGCTCTGTTCATGAACAATCTCCCCAACAGAGATCCTTGGGTTTTGTTTTACTTGTCGAACAATTTTCCGTTCATCTCTTGGGGAAAGAATCCTGTTTCTCCCTCTACCCTCTAAACTCATAACGTGGCCTTGCGATTTGAACTTGTTTATTATGGCTCTAACAGTGGATTTGGGAAGGTTTAGCTTCTTTGAAATCTTATCATAGCCCTCCCCATTGGTATGGCATGCTACAACAAGCTTCCTGACGTCTTCGCTGTGTTCCTTAGTTTTAACCATGGCGATTGAAAATTATAATTTAGTCACTTATAATAGTTTAAATAAATCGCTATCTAAAAATTATCTGAAAAAAATTATTCACTGAATTAGCGTTAAACAAGCATAATATGGCTATAAAAAAGTTCAGAAAGCACGTAAATCGGAAATTGATTGATATTATACTGATACTAAAAGAAAAACAAAGCCGTGCCAATAATTTTGAACAAGGGTTTTTTGCAATTATGTTTGTTGTTCCTTTGTTATTTATTTTTTCTAAAATCCGATTGCTGCATCGGAAAGGCCAGTTAAAAATACATAATATACTTTGTTATTTTCTTTAATTTAATCCCTTTTTTAGAATTTATTAGACAAAATTTAACTTTTATTTTACCGTGCCAATAAATATGATCATCACTGTATATATGTATATACTCCTATAAATTTGTGTGTATGTGTATGTGTATTGATATTCATATTAAAAACTCTTTTTCTATTTATTTAAAAAGAAAATACAAAGTTGTTATATATGGATTTTTTTTGGGGGGGAGAGGAAGGTTTGTCTGCCTTTTTTAGGGGTGGTGTTTATTTGATAATCGTTGTCTGGCAGACCAACACAGAACCTACCAATGTAATTCTTTATGTTATAAGTGGTGAGCATTGTTATATGTGCAACTGTGCTCATTTTTGTTTAATACCCAGAAAAATACTTATTTACGGAAAAATTAAATGTGATATTCATTTTTAGCACACTCGAAACCCTATGTGAACAAGGTTTTTAAAGTAGGTTTTGTATTGGTCTATCAGCTATCTATCTATAAACACCACCCCTAAAAAATAACAGACCCCACCCCAAAGGTTGCCATAAAGTGGGTGCTCATTTTACATTAAATTAATATAGGAAAGTGCCCCCCCCATTTTTTGACACTATAATTTTTTTCATATCTTGAAAACTACTCATTTCCTGGAACTTTAAATGTTATTTTCGTTTTCAGCACCTTCGAAAACCTAGCCTTCATTTTTTAAATTTCGATCAATAGTTGCTGAGATTTGGAACTTAAAATTGCCCAAAAACGTTATCTATATATCTATTAAAGTGAACGTGTCCGTGTGTGTGTGTGTGTGTGTGTGTGTGTGTGTGTGTGTGTGTGTGTGTGTGTGTGTGTGTACGTTTCCCTACGCAATAACTCTGTCAATTTTTAGTCTACAGACTCGAAATTTGATATACAGGGTACTGAGATTTGGGAAAATCGATGTGATCGGTTTTTGGTCAGAAATTTGGCGATTAAGGTGTCAAAGTTCAACGATTTGACCTTTGAGAACTCTACCAAACTCCTCCGACAATTTTGGGTCTACACACTTGAAATTTTGTTCGTTGGACATGGATCTAATTTAATAACTTGAGTTGAGCCCAAAACAATAAATGTTAAGAGGTCATAATAGGGGTCAAAGTTTAAAAAAATTGACCACTTTTTTTTTTTTTTGCTCAACATACACCTCCAAATACCAGGGAAACGCCGGGCACCCTTGCTAGTATATATATATATATATATATATATATATATATATATATATATATATATATATATATATATATTGATATTGATATTGATATTGATATACTAGTAGCCAAATTGAATATTGAAATGCTCATATCTTTGGTTCTATGGGACGAAACTACATGAAAATTGATAGGCTTTTTGAAGATTAAAATACTATTCTATGGTTAAAGTTTTATAGCAATTGGTAAAAAGGTAAAAAAAAACTATATTTTCAAACTAATAAACTATATCAAAATTTGCCTACATTTGTATATATGGTGTTCTGGCCGGCTAGCTTCTGTTTTGCTTGCTTTGGGATGAATTTTGCTTAAGGTTTTTCTTTGCTTCTTGTCTCCACTGTGGCCTTGCCAGGCCACTAATATATATAGTCCAAGGAAAAAAAAAAAAAAGTAAATGTAGTTTCAATTCAATACTAATTTAACATATCGCAGACTTAGTACTTGCATAAGCCAATTCCTGCTAGAAAATCCACAATTATAAAAGCAGGTTCAAGTATATGACTGTGGAAAAAAATAAACAAATAAAAACCTCAACTTAAATTTTTAAACAGGTGATTTATGTATGTATGTATGTATGTATGTATGTATGTATGTATGTTTTAAACCAAGCAAATATTTTCTAGAATATATTACTGTGTCTGGTGGCTGCTGATTAAACCACCTCTCTCTCCTCTCCCTCTTTTTATTCCGTTAAATCAAATCGCACTATGCAAATTATAGTTTTATAAAAAAGAAAAGAAAAAAGACTTCTGAATTTCTTATTTTCATTAAAAGATTAGCTTTAAGTATGAACTATTGCTTTTGTTGCCTAATGAAATCTTTTCAGATTGAAACAGTAAATTTATTGTAGCGACAACTCGTAATTTTGTTTACCTAAATACTATATACTCTATACTCTAACCAGTAAACAAAGAATCTTCAAAGAAGATATGGGATTACCTACTTGTCTTGATGATGAAAACTGAAGAACTATTAATATGCATTGAATGGAAGGCATATTTCTTCATCAAATGACAAAAACAAGGATTATTTTTGTTTTTGTATTGAAGAACTTGAAAATTTTTAAAAGGATCTAATAAATATTATAAACTAAATTACTTTCCATAATAAGAAAAATCACTTGAACAAAAGAACAAAGAAATTAACAACTTAAACTTTATATTTGTGGAAGCAGACAAAACACATAATTTTTACACACTTACAAAAATACCATGAATTACTCAAACAAAATATCACTAACCACTATGGGAAATCAACTTGGGACATAGTTAATAAAATCGATTCAGGTAGCAAAATTATAATGAGCAAACTTGAAATAAGTAATAGAATAAATAGATTGCACAAAAAAGGAGCCTACATACTTCTTAAGAATCATAAATCAGACTTTGTAAGTAAATCTGCCACTAGACCAGAAATTGGAAAATAAGTAAAGCAATACTAATAAGGATAAAAATGGAAATCAAGGCTACTTATGAACTGAATTTATGGGATAACACGGGTGGAACAATAAGATGGTTCTTAAATATTAAGGAATAGGAAAAATGTTCTGTCATACAATCTGACATAGAAAACTATTACCCATCCATTACCAACAAACTTTACGAGGAAGTAATGGAATTTGCCACACTTCTTTTGGATATTTCTGAGGATGAAATTGAAATTGTTAAAAAATGCACAACTACTGTACTATTAAGCAATTACAAATAGTGGAACAAAAAAGATCAGGGTAGCCGGAATGTATTGGGCATAGTAATTTATCATAGAAAAGCTTGTAGCTCCTTTACTGATGTTGGCCATGGCGCCTTATTGATAGCTTTCATTTTGTCTTCTGCAGGTTTTATTCCTTCCCTGTTTACTATATGGCCTAGATATAATACCTCGGGCACTAAAAATTTGCATTTTTCCCGGTTTAGCCAAATTCCACATTTTTCCAGCCTGTTCAAAACTTCCTCTAGGGTTTCTAAGTGTTTTTTTCTGGTTTTATCTGTCAGTAGAATGTCATCAATTCTAGTAATTATGTTTCCAATGCCCTGCAAAGTGTTTTCCATAGTTCTTTGAAATATTCCTGGGGCTGATTTCAATCCATAGCATAATCTGTTGTACATGAAAAGGCCTTTATGAGTATTAATAGTTGTTAATTTTCTTGATTTTTCATCCAGCAATAATTGCTGGTAAGCTTGGCTTAAATCTAGCTTGGTATAAGATTCACCTCCTCCTAATGTCGCATATAGATCTGGATTAATTGTCACTTTATAATCACCACAAATGCGTACAGACTGATCCGCTTTTAAAATAGGTACTATTGGTGTAGCCCATTCAGAGAATTCAAGTGGTGAAATTGTTCCTTCTTTTTGCAGTCTCCCTAATTCATCTTCTATTTTCTTCTTTAGCATATAGGGTATTGACCTTGGTTTGAAATACCTGGGTTTTGCCTCTGGGTCTACATACAAACTGGCATAGGTTCCTTTCACTTGACCCAACTTCCCATCGAACACAACCTCATGCTTTGCTACTATTTCTTCCAGTTTTTCTTGGTCTGCCTCCTTCACTGTTTGCACCTTGAAAATTTCTTTCCATGGCAATCTCACATGTTGCAACCAGTTTCTGCCCCTCTACCACAATTAACGGTAATTCCACCCGACGACTGTCCAACTTCACTGGAACTTTCGTTTGTCCAATCACCTGAATATAATTTCCCATATAAAACTTAAGACGTACTTTTGTGGGCTGCAACAACTTTTTATTGCTTATTTTTTTCCAGGTTTTCAGTCCCATTATTGTTACAGATGCTCCTGTATCTATCTCCATAGAAACCCTCTTGCCACAAATGTTGATATCTACACAATAGGGATCCACTCTTTCCAGTGGCGCTCTGATTTTATTTATGGTATAATTTCCTCGGAATTATCTGAGTCTGTGCCTTCCACTTCTATTTGCCTCACCAAATGTTTTTTCTTTTCTACCCTATTGGCGGGTTTCATTTTCATGTTTAATTTAAAGCATTTTTATCCACTATATGCCCTTGTCTTTTACATATGGCATATCTAAAAGGGCACTGTACGAGCCCTTTCTAGTCTTGCACAAAACCACGCGTTCAGATCTCAAGCCATTTTTCTTGTCATATACATATGCGCACACAAACATACGCATGCACGTACACACACGTAGATATATTCATGTTCACGTACATACACTCACATTCACATGCATACACACACACGCTAATGTACACACATATACGCACACATGGGCAACGTCACTTCCCCTTTGAAGGAAATCCAGACATGTGCAAAAGACCACCGGAAACAACTATAAAAGCAAGAGACCTGAGCTGTTTCCTTCTTTTTTGACTCAGCTCCCGAGCTGAGCGGTTGACAAACCATCCGCTCCCTTTCGGGGCATGTGCGCCCGCGCACCCCACATCACCTGTGTGTGTGGGGAGACAGTACATACACCTTACACACTTTCTATCTCCATGAAGTGGATTGACTTTCTCACTCTCTCTCTCTACAACAATAGACTTTCCGCCTCACCAGTTAACATCGAGAGACACACGCCAAACTAAACACGTGCTGTACCCTTTTCTTTCATTTGTTTATTCACGAAATAAATCCTAGTTCGTTTATTTCAATTTAACACGTTCGTTTCTTCCTCAAAACAATTAATTTTTCATATTTTGTATGACTGGGGATATGTATAATATATCCACCAGTCCCGCTACAAATTGGTGACCTGACGTGAGATGAACACGCATTTCCTTCTATACCACCAGTCCCACCACATATTGGACACCCGAATGTGAGATGAACACGCATTTCCTCCTATACCACAAGTCCACAACAAACCGGCGACCGACTGATGTGAAACGAACAAGCATGGTAACCCTACTTTTTTTTTAAATAAATTGTTTTGAGTGAGACACGCGTTTTATTTGATAAAAAAAAGAACAAACATTTCAACATAGAAAAACAAGTGAACTACTACCGACAAGAATTTCAACGAACTACAATGACGAAACCCCTCGTCAGACTCGGCAGAAAAATAAACACGGAGCTGTCGACTTCATACCGAATATAAAGGAAAATTTGAGCTCGACAAACGTTTTTCACAGTTTCCTGACATTACCCTGCAACAATCGCGAGGAACAAAATCACATAGGCCTATACACATTCTCTCCCGCACAGCAGATGCAACAACAAAGAAACAATTACAGGACATCCCTATCAAAACATAGGAAGAAGTTGAATCAACAATATGAGTTGAGATGCACCACGCACGCTGATAAACTCACAACTGGAAGTTTTGATGACAGCCGGCAACTGGACACCACCTTTCAACGCGAGCGAATGTGCAACTAGCACTCATACAGACTATGTGCACACTACCGCACACTCACTTGCGAAGACATCGTCAACTGGACACACCACGTCAACAGGAACAAAAATTTTTCTCCAAATGAACAATTCACTTCACTGTCCAAGCAAGGTATTCCAATTATAGTACTCAAAAAACTTCAACCTGAACTAGCGCCTATACTTACAAAACTGTTTAAGCGTTGTCTTAAGGAGAATAGTTTCCCATCTCCCTGGAAAATTTCATCAGTATGCCCTGTATTTAAGAATTCAGGTGATCGCTCATCCCCCTCTCAGTACAGGCCAATAAGTCTCCTGTGCGTCATGAGTAAGTTGCTAGAATCTGTGTTAAATACAGAAGTAATCAACCATCTCAATAAAAATAACCTTCTTAGTGACACACAATATGGTTTCCGTTCTGCTAAATCTACAGCAGATGTGCTTACAGTTATATCTCATAGGATTAGCAAATCTCTCGATGGAGGCAACCTTTCTAGAGCAATTGCTCTTGACATATCTAAGGCCTTTGATAGGGTATGACATAAAGGTTTACTTCATAAGATCTCTAGCTATGGTATAGCTGGAAATGTCTTCTCAATTATTAAATCATTTCTTTCTGATAGGTTCATAAGAGTAGTAGTTAAGGGGCAAAAATCAGAAGCTCACAGTATTAATGCCGGTGTCCCTCAGGGGTCCATTCTGGGCCCAACTCTTTTCCTGATCTACATTAATGATCTTCCAAATCACATCCTTACATCATTTGTAGACATTTATGCTGACGACACTACTATTTATGGTAGCACATCCTAGACAGTAAACGACCAAGTTCTCTCCAATTCTCTCTCCTCTGATCTTGAGCACGTAGTACAATGGGGAAAGGAGTGGCTGGTTACTTTTAATGCATCTAAAACCAAGCTTCTCTCTTTACATCATCAACGCTCTGATCCACATCTGGCATCAATTGAAATGAATGGCTCTCGTCTTCAGGAGGCTTCAAGTTTTGACAAGCTTCTGGGTTTGACCTTTACTCCTGATCTTAAATGGAACACGTACATCAAATCTGTTGCCAAGGCCGCTGGAAAAATGGTGGGATCTTTCTATCGATCCGGTAAATATCTCACTGCTGATGCTATTCTCTATCTATATAAGAGCCAGGTACATCCAAGGATGGAATATTGTTGCCACATCTGGGCAGGAGCTGCTAGAAAGGACTTGTCCTGCCTTGATAGAGTTCAAAATAGACTTCGTAGCCTCGTAGGAGATGTCCTTTTCTCTTCCTTGCAACCTCTATCTCACAGAAGAGATGTTGCGAGTTTGTCTCTGATGTATCGTTATTTTCATGGAAAGTGTTCAACTGAGCTTCAGTCTATGGTCCCCCCTCTCCAAACTTTCACAAGAAACACTCATCTAGCTGTACACACTATCAATAATTCCCCCCACTCTTTATCTGTGCCTAAACCTAAATGTAGATTCCATGAACAAAGCTTCTTTTTTAGAACTGCACGCCTGTGGAATTGTCTTCCGTTTTCCTGCTTTCCGGCTGACTACAATATGGTTGTGTTCAAGTCTAGCGTAAATAAGTTCTTGATGAGCCGTTCTATATAAGTTATCAAATTTACCAAATTTTCATTACTAATGATTACTATATTGTCCAATTTCTACTGTACACTCTTTAACCCTTATCCTTGAGTGGCCTCTTGGCCTTGATAAGTGGTGATGCCTATGTAAAAAAAAAGCAACTCATTGCATATGTCAGCACAAAAAAACAAAAAAAAAACAAACAAACAAATGTCAGCCTAAAAAAAGAGTAAACGCCTTTTCCATGTGAAAGTAAATACTTGTTTATGAACACCGTTTTTGATGTTTTTTTAAACAACCACACCAACAGCAAAAAAACAGGACGAAAAGTCAATTGCCGAAAACATTGCTTAAAGAAAAAAAAATATACACAGCATATTTTTTTTTTTCCTTTCTAGTCTCGCACAAGCACACGTGTTCACATCTCAAGCCATTTTTCTTGTCATATACATACGCGCACTCAAACATACACACGCACGTACACACACATAGATATATTCACATTCACGTACATACACTCACATTCATGTGCTAACACACGCTAACGCACACACATGTACGCACACATGGGCAACGTCACTTCCCCTTTGAAGGAAATCCAGACATGCGCAAAAGACCACCGGAAACAACTATAAAAGCAAGAGACCTGAGCTGTTTCCTTCTTTTTCGACTCAGCTCCCGAGCTGAGCGGTCGACGGACCATCCACTCCCTTTCGGGGTGCGCGCCCCACATCACCTGCGTGTGTGGGGCAAGAGTTAACAGACAGTACATACACCTTACACACTTTCTATCTCCATGAAGTGGATTGACTTTCTCACTCTCTCTCTCTTTACAACAATAGACTTTCCTTCTCACCAGTTAACAGCAAGAGACACACGCCAAACTAAACACATGCTGTACCCTTTTCTTTCATTTGTTTATTCACGAAATAAATCCTAGTTCGTTTATTTCAATTTAACACGTTCGTTTCTTCCTCAAAACAATTAATTTTTCATATTTTGTACGACAGGGGGATATGTATAATATATCCACCAGTCTCGCTAAAGCACTTACTTGCTTCGTGTGTTGCTCCACAACGGGTACACTCTTCTTCCGACCTTTCATGGAGTCTATTTTCATGTTTTATTTTTTTCGGACTACCCACGTGGTGGTGCCAAAATTTTGTTTACTTCCATATTTTTGTTTGAATGTCCTGTAAATGTTTGGAAGCCGATTGGATGTTGCCCACTATGTTGAAAGCTTCTTTAAAGGTGCTAGTGTCTCTCTCTGCAAGTAATCTCCTCTTAATGTTGTCATCGTTTACTCCTACTATGAGTTTATCCCATAGCATTTCGTCCAAAAATGTTCCAAAACGACATACTTCTTAACTCTGCCACATAGTCTGTGATCGACTCACCCGGTTGGCGGTTTCTTGCATAGAACTTCATTCTCTGAACAATCACAGATGGCTTTGGGCTGAAGTAGTTCTTCATCAGTGTGACAAGTGCGTCAAATTCTTTATCTTTCGGTTTTTCAGGGGCTAATAAACTTGATATTTGTTCGTACACCTTACTCCCACAAACCTATAAAAGAATAGCTCGTCTCTTCTTCACGTGAGTAGTATCACGGCCACCGAGAGTAAGAAGAAGGCCTGTTAACTGAAAAATGTCTGCAGGCAATGTAGGTAAGATTTGTCAGCCTGTCAGTACTATATGAGGGCCATTTGAAAAAGAGCAATAAAACATTTTTAAAAAGAAAAAGGAACGCAGTTCGATTACTACTTAAACTGAACTTTATTCAATATAAAATATAAACATTATCTATGTAAAATTAAGTAATTTTAAATAAATATACAATTTAATACTGATAAAACTGAATTATGAATTTAAGGAACAAACAATTAAAGAAACATTAAACAAATATTTTTGGCCTTCGGAACAAGATCAGTGTAGTGTCTGTTTTTATGCTACACTTTACCTTTTCTGTCTTCGGTCGGTGGAGGAGAAATCTTTCATGATTGAGATTATTTTTGTTCCTATCCAGAGTGCCTCTTATTGAGAAGCTGGATTTTCTCCACAAGATTATATGTTGAAATATTTAAATATCTATTACTTTAAATACAGAAATTTATATTTAAAGTTTTGGTTTTCTGTTCTTCTATGTCCATTTTTTTCACATGTTTTTCATCAAAATGTGTAGCGTATTAATTGTCTCACAAGCCATCATCAGTGATTGCTTACTGGCAGTAACCTGTGATGTTCCCTGGAGACCAAGTGACAAGTCTCCCCAGATTTCCAATGTTCTCCACCTTTTGACCACTTGTGCAGATGATTGCATGTTATCGCAACAGCCGTTGTCACTGATTTCTCGTTGACATTGACCATTGGTGTTTCCTGGGGTTTGGGTGAAAAAATGCCTCTCTAAGGTGCCAGATTTAAACTGCACACTTCCAGTGGAGATTTGGTCAGTACTTTCTCACCTCGGTCTTTCCATCCTCCCTGACCCTTCACAACTAGTTGGTGTGGTGCCAGTCGATGTCATCTACACCAGTTTTTTTTATTATTATTACTATTATTAATTATGATAATAATAAGGGTGCTTGTGCAGTGTACACACGTATATTTTAAATATTATTTTCAAGTTAAATTAAATTTTAGGTTTGTATTACTGTACACCTAGATTCGAAAAAGTTGTCAAAAAACAAATATATCACAAATAAATGTTATCAAAGGGAAGATAAGTTACTCTTCTACCTATCTGGGAAGGTTTTTAGTAGTTTTACTCACTTTAAAACGTTTATCAAATCCAAATTTTAAAAAGAAAAATGTCGGCATGTTTGTAACTTATCTTGCCTTTGATAACATTTATTTTTGTTATATATTTGTTTTTTGACAACTTTTTCGAATCTATGTGTACAGTAAAACAAACTCCTTATGTAAATTATTTACAGTCAAAATGTTATAAAAAACAAAAAATTGAAGTTTTAAATATATTTCACAGAAATGAATTACGCCCCGTGCTAAAATATTGATAATTCACCAATCGTAAAAAAAAAAAAAAAAAAAAAAAAAAAACACTGCCGTGAAAAATGCTTACTTTAAAATATTTGAAAATACTCAGTGAAAAGTTTTATTTATTATTTCTTTTAAGAATGGACTGAAAAATATTATATAAAATTGGGGTTTGTATTACTGTACACAAATTCGAAAAAGTTGTCAAAAAACAAATATATAACAAATAAATGTTATCAAAGGCAAGATAAGTTACAAACATGCACACATTTTAGTTTCTACCTAACTGGATATGTTTTCAGTGTTTTTATTTAATGTAACATGTTTATTCAGCTCGAAAAACATACTGTGTTTACCGATATATTGGAAAATTCAAAATGGCGCCCGACTCTCTCTTTAACACAGTAAGTTTGGGAAAAGGTGCTATAAATATAAAACTAGACAAAATACTGTTAGAAACTCGCTCAATATATATTACCGTGACATGGGTTGACATATATTCGGTGGGTTTTTAATAGTATTTTGTCTAGTTTTTATTTATAACATTTTTCCCGAACTTACCGTGTAAAAGAGAGAGTCGGGCGCCATTTTGAATTTTCCAATACATCGGTAAACAATGTAGGTTTTTCGAGAGGAATAAACATGTTACATTGAATATAACACGAAAATTATATCCAGTTTGGTAGAAAAGTAACTTATCTTGCTTTTGATAACATTTAGTTGTTATATATTTGTTGGGTTTGTATTACTGTACACATAGATTCGAAAAAGTTGTGAAAAAACTTGTAATTTTGTTTACCTAAATTTAATAAAATAATTATATATAATTATTCCACCAACCCCGGAACGGATTAATGCTATATCCCGGGATTCTACTATATATATATATATATATATATATATATATATATATATATATATATATATATATATATATATATATATATATAGTAATGCGATTGATAATTTAAAATTCAAATTAGAATTAAAAATTAAAAATCTGTTTCATAAGAAGGAACAACAACAAAGTCAATAATTTGTACGATCGTTTCAGAAACGATGTTTTTATTGCGATAGACATTAAGTCATGGGCAATAATTTTGATATAAAGTTTTTTTAAACAAAGTCTCCTCATCAGCAAAAGTATTGGGTGGGTTTTTTTATATATATATAAAAGACACCATAAATATACCTAGCATTTTTTTAAGTAAGGCAGATGTATCTGGAAAATATTAAAATACAAAGGAAAATATTTATTTTGATAAGCAAAGTAATATGCGTTGAGAATAAAAATTAGAATAAAATTATAAATATGAATTTGGTTTAAATATAAGGTTCTAATAATATATTTTTAATAAAAGATGACATATATATATATATATATATATATATATATATATATATATATATATATATATATATATATATATATATATATATATATATATATACCTTTTAATTGTTCTCCTTTTGAAAACCGTAATTATCGTCAAAGCATTCATTTGGATGTTGATTGTAGTTTATAAATACACGAAATGTTGAATTTTCAAAGCGAACGTCAATGGAATATTTTTAGCGGTTAGAATATGTTAGTAAATTTTTTTTTAAATAAGGGGAGATAATCTTATTTGTCTAATAAAATGATCAAAGGGAGATAATTAGCGTTTATTCTTTTTATATTATATAAGAGGATTTTATTGAACTTAAAATAGTTTAATAATTTATTTACTTATTTATTGAAATTAATAAATATAGTATAGGTTAAATTTAAATAGATATTTAAACAAGATATACAATAATGTTAAATATATCGGATAAACTAATATCAATAATAATAATAATGATGATCCAAATTTTATTAATGTGGATATTAAATTATAAATTAAAATATATATCTCTATATTGTTGAAAATCCATGGATTAAGGAAATTAAAATAACTCTTCGTATATATTCCTTTTGTCAAGCAATTAATTCTTAAATCGAATATATGTCTATATATGTTGTTTTTTCAGAATTTAAAATTGAACCACGAAACTTATATATTGCTCTATTCTTCAATATTGAGCTTTTCCTTTTTGGCTAGGATCTCCTTGAAAGTATTACTTCAAGTAATATCTATCAGGATTTTTCATTTGAATTTTATCAGTGTCTTATCTCGCTTATATATATATATATATATATATATATATATATATATATATATATATATATATATATATATATATATATATATATATATATATATTAAATTGTAATTCAATGAATTTCAAAAAAACTCTCATTGAAATGAAATGAAGTGGTTGAGTTTCATATCAAAGAATTTTTATTATTCTAAGCAAGACAAAGAATGTTTTAGAAAGTTTATCTCCTTAACCTATAGGGTTTCGATGTCTACCATCTCATCAGAGGAGTGAAAATATTAGCAAATAGTTATAAAGGTATGCACCCTATTTGCTAAAGTCAGTGAGACATGGAAAGTCAAAGTGAAAATAATACATTTATCAGAAGTCCTGTAGCAGGAGTATTTGTAGAAAAAGGATATGAATGTTTTTGTTGATCCATCTTGAAGAACGTATAATATGGATTTTACCAAACAAGATGGATAAACAAAAACATTCATATCCTTTTTCTACAAATACTCCTGCTACAGGACTTCTGATAAATGTATTATTTTCACTTTGACTTTCCATGTCTCACTGACTTTAGCAAATAGGGTGCATACCTTTATAACTATTTGCTAATATTTTCACTCCTCTGATGAGATGGTAGACATCGAAACCCTATAGGTTAAGGAGATAAACTTTCTAAAACATTCTTTGTCTTGCTTAGAATAATAAAAATTCTTTGATATGAAACTCAACCACTTCATTTCATTTCAATGAGAGTTTTTTGAAATTCATTGAATTACAATTTAATCTATTTGCTCTATCTTGAATATCGAGCAATTCTTGTTTAGATGAGATAACTTATAGAATATTACTGCCAGTAATATTTTGTAAACCAACAATCTCACGTTTACATAACCACTGATTGTTAAATAAAAACTATTCCGAAGAATATATATATATATATATATATATATATATATATATATATATATATATATATATAATTATTATCTACATATATATGTTTCATCCTTGTGGAATCATCAGTGTTGAGATAAGTATTCTAACTGGTCATACAATTCGAACCCCTGGAACAAGAGTCAGTTTTAACTTCAATTCCCAAATCAAATCTGTTAACTTTTAACTTCAATTCCCAATGAAATCAGTTCAAAGTGTTGCATCACGTGATGAGAAATAAATTCTATTTATGTAAAGCAGGTGGACAACCATAGTTTACCTTGTTTATCTCAGCAGACCTTCTTGAGCCAAACATTATGAGAGGCAGTACATAACACACTTTCCCCAATCAAGAATGTATCTACAAAAATTGGAGGGGGCTTGAGGAAGAAAATTTGGTTCATACTCGACTTCATTTAAAAAACAAAAATACAGAAAGTTCGGACAAATCTTTATATTACGGAAAGAAAAAGCTATATTTAAAAAATATCATATAAATTGATCAAGTGTTTTTTTAAGAAAATCAAAATTTATTACGAAACGAGACAGTATTTTTGATCCGTCATGTTTAATAAATAAGAGGAGACAACTCAATTTGAACTATCGAGATTAAAATTAGCCTTGTAATAGATACAATTTACAATTGAAATCACTAAAAATCGTAATATATGATTTTCTATATATAAAAAAAAACTAATTTATTAATTTATATGGTTTTTGGAATATGACATCTTCGTTTCGTGCCGCTTACATACATCATAAAGATATGTCTGTATTTGTCATTTTAATTAAGTCGAATTCTAAATAGTAACCAAAAATTTATTTTCTCCGCTTGCAAGCAGAGAAAATAACTTTTTGGTTACTATTTAGAATTTGGCGTCTTGTGATCGAAGGGAGATAATTCCGTATTGTTTATTGTGGCGCTGATCGGTCCATCCAATGTTTTAATATAATTTTCATTTGGTTTGTGAAAAAAATTTTTTTTACTTACCTCATAAGCATTTTTCTATATCATAAAAATAAAATTACATATTTGAAATGTAATTTTGTTATGTGTTCAACTGAATAAAAATATTATTAAGTGCTAATTTACTTAAAATATGAAAGAAGAAAAGTTCCGATATTCTTTGACGTATTTTGTTTATTTCAGGTATGAAAAGTAGTGGTGAAGAGGAACAAAGTCATTGGAACGACATGAGAGAAAGCAAAGGTGAACAAGTTCAGCGTTGGCATGTGCTACTCGAATCCTGAATATAAGGCAATATTGTTTTGACTTAGTGAAATCTTCTAACAGTCAATGATGTATTTGTTTGCAAATTTGCAGCAAAAAATTATATATATATATGTGTGTGTGTGTGTGTGTGTGTGTGTGTGTGTGTGTGTGTGTGTCAACACAATGAAAAACTATATCAAAAACAAAATAATTGAGAGCATGTCTTTGTATGTGTATGATAATGGTGTCTAGGTTATATTTGAATAATGGTAGTGATTAAAATAATCTAAAATCACAATTAAAATGTTAAACATCAAGATTTAAAATATTTAACTATGTTCGGTAATACATTGTTGATTTTGTAACAATTCAGCTGTTCCATTTGGACAAATTTGTGTTCATTGTTACTACCACCTCTGACAATGACCCTTTTTCCAACACCTTTTTTGTATCAAGTTTTACTTTTAAAATTGAAGTTGAATGTTAATGCTACACTTGTTATTCAAATTGCCGGTTTCAGTTGAGGAAAATAATGCACTTGCAACTATGCCAACAAGAGCCATATGCTGTTTGCCACCTTTTTTGTTGTCTTGAAAATGAAGGACGAAACGTCATTTTTTCTTTAAGAAAAAGAAAAAAGGAAAAATAAAGACACAAAAAGAAAACTCAACTTTTAGTGTGAAAAATTTGAGCCAGGAATTACAAAATGACATTTTTTTTTTTACAGAAAGAAAATGAGCTTCTATGAAAACTTCATCAACACACACTGAAGATGATTCCTTTAATTCTTGTAGAAAAAATCTAGAACATCTAGATTTATAAAAAGAAACAAATCTAAGATATTTTTCAAGTTTTGATTATTAGATTTAAATGATTCCATATTCATATCTAGTAAAAAGAAAGATGATAAAAATAAACATATTTTTACTCTCTATTCACTGTAATGCTTACCTGTTAGAATCCATATTCATTTCAGCAGTTATCAAAGTTTACCTTAAAACACAAGCATATCATATTTTCGTCAACCTTTTGTTTTGATCATTAGCATTTAAACTCTGTTTCACTTGCATTTCAAACAGTTCTGTTTGTCATGCAAACAATGTAAATTTTGAAACTGTTTTTTTCCAGAAGTTTCATAATTATCTAGTTGTCGCTTTTAATGACATAATAAATCATATAAATGGTTTTATTGTTACTTAAAATTAGGTAAAAACATAACTAATACATATATTCTTAATTGGAGTTTTTGCAAATTTATTTTAACAGAATCCAAAAAAGTAATATCCCCCTCCTCTTTCTACAAATATGAGTATCAAACATTTAAATGCATCCCAACCAACAAAACAATTAAGAAAATGACACAAAGTTCTGCACATTTTTAGTGTTCTTAGTGGCCATAAGGGATTTTTATTTTTGTTTGAATACTTTTCTTCTGATGTACATAACCAGAAAACTGAGTTTTCCCAACTAAAAATGCAAAGTGAAAATATTTTTCAGAGCAGATCAGTTTAAATGTGAACTGTCAAATCAACAACAAAAAAAATGAATCTACTGGTTTTAAACGTATTGTATGTTTGCTTAATAAACTGCCATAAGTGGCCTGTTCATTCCTAAAATTTATTTTTACTATTTACTAAAAGGCAAAATGAAATAAAATGATGACCTGTCACCATTGGGACAAGGGAGATAATTTTAAGTTGCTAAAATTAAATAAAAATGGTAATTTTACTCCATTGAGAGAGTTTGCTTAATAAAGCAAATCAAGAGGATTTCAGAAATACTGCCCTGTTCGTTTCTCTCACATTTGCTCACAGATAGATTCCCTTGGATTTACCTTAAAATGCACTTGTTTTTTAGCATGCTGCAATAAAAGAATTTACTTTATGTCTTATGAATCATTTTAAGGTCCTTTTTAATTGATACTAACTAGACTTGTTTTCTCTGCTCAAAATATGAACTTGATTTTGTAATACTAGAAGATTTCTTAATTTTTCAATAAAAATTCAATTATTTTAAACATTATTTTTAAACAGTTCTATTAAATATAGGTTTACTGTAACTTTATTATTAATATTAATTTGATTAAAATAGTAAAATTATAACTAATAAAATATTATATTAAAATGCAATTGCAACTAATAAAGGGTTAATAATATTTTCTATATGAATAATCTTTTGTAATTTTAAATTTGTAATATTGGTTATATAATCTGAAGATAATTATTTCATTTATATAAACTGATATTCTTCAATGCTGGGTTAAGATGACATTTGAAATGTTAGCCTAATAAGGCAAGTTATTATATCACTTATCTCCAATGGTCTGAGAAAACTGAGCTTGATTTGTTGCTAAAAGTAAAAAAAAACAACAACAAAAAAACAAATGAAATATCAAGGTATTTCTTTTCATTTTTATTCATTGTATAAATTAATTATTGATTTTAAAAAATAATTTTATTATAAGAAATGAAATCTGAATGATAGATAAAATGTGGAATGATAATTATGAAAATGGTTAATAATTTTCATCAAATGTTAACTTTCATAAACTTTTGTTTAAAAAAAATGCAGTCATTTGTGTACATTTGGGTCGATTGTAAGTAAAATCTTTTTTTTTTTCTGACCCTGATAATCAAGGACTTTTTCAAATATTAAAAGCTGAGATAGCAACCCAGAATTCTTATAAAGACATTGATTAATAACTAATTAGAATTAGAATTATATTTTTATTTTTCTGTATATTTTTTATAAAAACAAACAGAAAAATAAATCTATAAACAATTAACAGAATTTTTTTTCAAATTTCGAAATTTGTTTTGTTCGATCATAAAACATTGCTGTGATACCTGTCACTTCAATGTGAAACATGCTATTTTCTCCAGTTTGTGATTTGGTTTTGTTGTTCTTAGGGTAGATTCTTGTCAGTAATTTTGCACCTTTTTGTCACTATTAGACACATACACACAAATCAACAGCATCCTTTTTTATATACTAAATTTTGCTAGGGATTGTTTTCAAATAGAAACTCTTCATGTTTTTAGTTGTTTTCTTATATCTTCCACTCACTTAAAAATAATAATAAAAATTACAAGTGAGAAAAACTACAGTCAGAAAAGTAAATGCACATTGTTTTAATGATAAATGATACATAAAATAAATATTTTAATCCAAACTTATCGTTCCTGTTGAAAAACAATGGACAAAAGATATAAAAAGGCGCTTCTACACTATCAGAATGAAATTTCGGAAATCGTAATACTGAATTTCACATGAAAACAATGGTATATATGTATTCCTTGTATTCTAAAGATGATTATGTTCAAAAATTATGAAAACCGATAAGATAGAAAATTATTTATTAGAAAATAAAAAACAGAATTCGAAGAAAACAATCGTAGGGGAACCTGGGGCAAAACGAGATACTTAATGGAAAAAGACATGTCGAGTCAAAGGTAGCATTGACATATAAACCATATTCTGTGTACTGAACATTCAAAGTATTGGAAAACAATGCCACAACGAAAAAAAAGTTGAGAAATTATTTTCAAAAGAAATACAGATGATTTATGCAGCTAACTGTATTGTCCCGTTTTGCCCCATGCTTGGGGCAAAACGAGACGGATCTTGGTCTGAATAAGTCAGTCTTCACAGAGCTCACAAATGAAGATTGGGGTCTTGTTGCATTCGTCTAGACCTGCACAGCCGTAGTGTGCCCATTTCCTACAGTCCCCTTGACAGACTACCCAGCTTTCTGCACTCTCAGAGTACAGTTCGTCACAGATCAAAATAGATAAATTTTAAATGCTTACCCCTTTTTGATGTACGGGGCTGAACAAAACAATGGTAGACGTTGGCGTAAAGGCATTACCACGTGATCTCTTGATCAGACTCCTCACGAAAGAGCTCTCTCTCTCTCTGTTTCAGTTATCTGTGGTGTCTCGTTTTACCCCGCTATCTCATTTTGCCCTAGGTTCCTCTATTTGCTTATGTAAGACACAGGAGAATTGAAAAGAAAGGTAATTTTCCGTTTCAATTTATTTTATAAAAACAAGATGACCACAATTTTTCATCTGCTAACACGATTAAGGTTACTTTTTTTTTAAAATAATTCAGTAATATTCACATAATTTCGACTGCATAATTTGAAAGCTAACAATGCAATCTATAATATAAATCTCACCTGTCTGTTTAAATGTATGTATGTATGTCTGCCTAAAACTTTCAACAGAGGCGACGGATTTTCACGTGATCGGTATCGATGACAAATATCAAAACATTGGCTAAAAACATTAATTCCTTCACCCTCAACTAGGCACTTTTCAACAGAGAGGGATCGCTTTTTTCACCGATATTTTCGAAAGTCATTCCCTCTTTTCGATTGACTAGCCTTAACCTTCACCATTTCCGGTTTGGCGATGGATGCAACGGTAAAGACATCACGTTTTCAAGCCTGCCTGCCTGCCTACTACCACTTTTTTTTTTTTTTTGCTCGATACACACCTCCAAACACCCAGGCATGTTTATTAAAATTGACAAAAAGATTAGTAGAAATCATTGTTTATTTATCTGACAACTCTATCGACCACAAAATTTCGTTCTGATAGTGTAGAAGTGCTGAATAATAAATAATATCTAATTGGAAATGAAAAGGATTGAAGTTGGTTTTCGTTGTTTCAGGATCTTATTTTGTTCCATCATTTTTGTTGAAGAAGTAGACTTTGCAGCACTTGTGCACTATTGTCACAGGGGAACTTTTTTAGTTTTAGTTTGATGAGCATGTATCAGAACGAGAGACAATGCAATTTTAGAAGGGGAGACAATTTGGGAATTCCCTAAATTTTCCCAAAGTATTTCTTCAAAAATGGCTGTAAATAAATTAGACGTGAATATCTTTTGTTATGAACATTGAAAATTTTGAAAAAATTCCCTGTGTTAAAAAAATCTCTATGTTATTAGAATTTTATTTTATTTTCATTCAATAAAGTTTAAACAAAAACTTTCTCAAAAAAGAAGAAAGAAAGAAAACATACACATTCCATTACTAACAACTTTCATTTATTTTGTATAAAAAGAAAAATTTTAAATTTCTATTTTTAATTTTATTTTAATTCGATAAATTTTCAGATAATTAATGTTTTATTTCGTATTATAGTATTGTTAATAATTTTATTTTAATTCAATAAATGTTTAAATAATTCATGTTTTATTTAGTTTTGTTGACATTTTTTGAGATTTAGAAAAGTTTAGTGAATTCTTGGATTGCCTCCACTGCTGATGTGCGCTCTTCAACCTGAAACCAAAACGTTTTCCTGTGAAAATAGTACAGAAGAGCCGAGTTTTCTTGCCAGCAGAACAACACAATGCACAAAGTCTTTATTCTTGAAATTTGTTACATTTGCTGTTAAAAAGTATGTTCATCATTTCATTATATGAAAAGGTTTGTGATGAGATTAGGAAACTTAAATTAGTAAACCAATCTCATCAATGCTGACAAAAAATCAGTTTTTCTATTGATGGTCCTGTATGAAACCTAAAACACATGAACTTAAAAATAAAATAATCATTTGTTTCAATTGATACTTGTTTTTAATACTTGCCGTTTAAATGTATAGAAAATATTATTTGGCAAAATAAATAAAAAATACAGTTATTGTGTCACTTATCACCAATGATCTGAGAAAGCCGAGCTTGATTCGCAATTTTTTTTTTTTGTTACGTAGGAGTCACGACTTATCAAGATCCAGAGGCCACTTGGGATAAGGGTTAAAGAGTGTACAGTAGTCAATGGGACTATAATCATAGGAATCGTTAGTAGTGGAAATTTGGTAAATTGGATTACTTAAGGGGAACAGCTCATCAAGAACTTATTTACATTGGACTTGAAGACGGCCATATTGTAGTCAGCTGGAAAGCAGGCAAATGGAAGAGAGATCCACAGGTGTGCAGTTCTAAGAAAGAAACTTTGTTCATGGAATCTACGTTAATTTTAGGCACAGATAAAGAGTAGGAGAAATTATTGATAGTGTTTTCAGCTAGACAAGTGTTTCTCGTAGCAGTTTGCCAAGGGGGGACCATAGATTGGAGCTCAGGCGAGCACTTGCCATGAAAAGCAGAGACAGGCTTGCAAAGTCTTTTCTGTGAGAAAAGGAGGCAGAGAAGAGGACATCCCCTACGAGGCTACAAAGTCTATTTTGAACTCTGTTAAAGCAGGATAAGAATTTCTAGCAGCTCCTGCCCAGATGTGGCAACAATAATCCATCATTGGACGTACCTGGCTCTTATATAGAGAACTGCATCAGCAGTGAGATATCTTCTGGATCGATAGAAGGATCCCACCATTTTTCCAGCAACTTTGGCAACGGATTTGATGTAAATGTTCTATTTCAGATCAGGATTAAAGGTCAAGCCCAGAACATGGAGCCTCTCCAAGATGAGAGCCATTCACTTCAATTGATGCCAGATGGGGATCAGAACGTTGATGATGTAAAAATAGAATCTTGGTTTTAGATGCATTAAAATTAACCGGCCATTTTTTTCTCCATTGTACCACATGGAGAGGAGGAGAGTGAATCAGGGAGAACTTGGTCTTTTACGGCCTTTGATGTGCTACCATAGATGGTAGTGTCATCAGCATAAATGTCTACGAATGATGTAAGGGTGTGATTTGGAAAATCATTAGGAAGAGAATTGGACCCAGGATGAACCCCTGAATGACTCCAGCATTAATACTATGAGCTTCTGATTTCTACCCATCAACCACTACTCTTATGAACCTATCAGAGAGAAATGATTTAATAATTGAGAAGACATTTCCAGCTATACCATAGCCTCAATCAAGAGATTTGCATATCCTATGATATAACTCTGTAGATCTAGCAGAACAGAAACCATACTGCATGTCACTAAGAAAGTTATTTTTGCTGAGGTGGTTGACTACTTCTCTATTTAACACAGATTCCAGCAACTTACTCATGACGCACAGGAGACTTATTCATCTGTACTGAGAGGGAGATGACCGATCACCTCAATTTTTAAATTCAGGGTATATTGATGAGATTTTCTAGAGTGTTGGAAAGCAATTTTCCTTAAGACAACGCTTAAACAGTTTTTTAAGTATGGGAGCTAGTTCTGGTTGAAGCTTTTTCAACACTATAATTGAAATGCTTTCAGGGCCAGTTGCTTTACTAGAATCAAGGTTTTTGATTAGCTTTGCAACATCTTGCACAGATATTTGTATGTCACATAGCATGTTTTTTGATACAAGAGCAAATATGAGGGGTCGGCGGCCTTGGTCGCATAGGGTAGAATTCTTCATTACTCTTTTACAGTCAGTCCTGAAGGTGACTTTAGTCTTAGTAAATCTGTTACCTTAGAAGCAATAGAAAAAGCGATTTCTGTTTAGCAGCACATTCTGGAGAGAACCACAGCTGGCTGTTAGGTTTTTGCTGGAATTTTGTTGAGGGTATGAAACGGTCTATACCTACAATTAACCATTCTGTCAGGTCTGATACTATAGAGGACATATCCTGTTTAAACATGGAATGCAGAAGTAGATCCGATATAAATGTACTATCGCAGTCAGCCATAGAGTATCGATTTACTGTACGATGATGGAGAAATACGTCTGAAGAGTTATTACATTTTATTTTTATCTTAACTGATATGACAGAGTTGTTGGAAGATCCCAGTGGAGACAGAATGGAATATGAACATAGCTCAGGACAAGTTCTGAGAAAAAGGTCTAGGAGACTTGCATACTGACCGTCAGTGTTGGGCACAAAGGTGGGTTCTTCAACAATCTGAGTGAGGTCATAAACAATGGAGAAATCATAACAGAACCTCCCCTCATCATCTGTCTTGTTGGAGTGGATTAACCATTCCACATTGTGAACATTGAAGTCTCCACATACGTGAATGTTAGCTGAAGGATAAACAGATAGGACGTGGCTAATTTTCTCAGATATGCTTTTAAAGATAGTAACTCTGTTGTTGTGGGGGCGATAGAAAGCAAATATAAATGCAGTAGTTTGAGCAAGTGCAACCCGAAAGCACATGTTGGGTAATTTAGGATCTTCTCTGGAGATGTCCCTACCACATGGAAAGCCATCTTTAATATAGGCACATATTTCATACCCATGGCGATCTTGGGGATCAGATTTGGATGTTAAGTTAGAGTATCCTTTAATTCAAAACTCTTCTAGGGAAATAGTCGATCCAATGCTAGTTTTGCTTAAGAATAATAGGTCTGGTTTACTCTCCTTTGAAAAGTTGAAATGTAGACCCCCTGATGTTGGAGAAGGAGGCATGATAATGGGGGGGGGGGTTACATTGGATGTTGGATGTCTAGGTTTAATCGTGTATTTTTTCTGGAAACTTTTCATGCTGAAGTGTGGAATATGTCGACAAACTTGGTTAGAGCAGGGCAGAGAGGGAAAGTAAGAGGGAAAAGGCACACGATAAGGCAAAGCCGTAACAATTACCCACTAATATAGCATTCAGAAGTCCCACCAGAAGCTACTGCATGGTCCAGAATCCATTCACCAAATGGCAATACAGCAGCCTCAGTACTTTGTCTGATAGGACAGACTCCTTAGTGGTTAATCCAAGGTTTGGATCCCTGACTCTCAGACGGATAATGTCAGCCCAGTAAAAACGTTTACTTCCAGCACTCTTATTAGTGACATGGCTACAAGGATAGACATAGAAATAGAAAATTTCCGACATTCCTGGCGACTGTTCATGCAAAATACTGCCAACCTAGAATACATCTTTTTCTTCTCCCTTTGTCAAAAAAATTACTCATTAAAAATGAGGACTGAGAGACAAGTTAGGAGAAGCAAGTTGTAGCAGAAACAAATGGCACTTTTTCTTTCGCAAGTCAATGCCTCTTCCCCTGTGTTATTTGGCCATATACTGGCCAATCAGGGGTGCAACACATTGATCCCTTCTCTCCCCTAAGGAAATCGGACAGCTTCCGGTTTGAAGGAAAAACCTCTTCCTTACCGAGAGAGACGCTAAGCAGATCGGACCCTCTTTTTCTTCGCTCTCTCTCCACCTCTGTGTTATTTCATCCAGTATTGACGATTCCACTGGGAATAACTACCGCGATAGCACCAGGTGGCCAGAGCCCAGTTTTTACCCAGGGATAATATCTCCCTGTGAACATTCGCCTGAATAAACCTTCTTTTCTTTGTTACATTTATTGAAGTTGTTGTGTTCGTTGTTTCAGTAGCTTGTGTTGAATTATTTATTTTATTAGGTTGTACCCTAAAAGCACAAAGCCCTAAAGAGTAATGGTAGATGCCGATAATGCATCCACAATGCATTGTCTACTCTCCATTAAGAAAAAAATGATAATATTAAGTATTGTACTTATATAAGTTCAATTGATGTGTTGAAGGGAAAGTATGGTGATAGATTCCCCTCTCACTAACTGCAAATAAATAGAATTATCGAATCTATTTATGCTATATTTCAAATCAACCTGCTAGATAAATGAGTATATTTATGGACGAGAAAATCCATTAAATAAAGCAATCAAATAAAAAAAATATAAATTAAAAATTGAAATAAATATAAATTATATTAACATTTGCATCTAATAAAACAGAGAATACATATCACAATTAAACAACTTATCTGCTAAAAGCTTCCGTCTTCAATGCAAACAATCAAAAATCTGTAAGAATTTATGTTATTATCTTACTTTTGATAGATTTTACAAAATTGTCTAATGGCTATGCTTTCAGCTTCACACCAAGTTGGGGTTCGATTCACAAGTAAATAATTTTAGATAATTTCTCCTAATATTTAAATTTATTAAATGTCACGAGTAAAATGTACATGTGTACAGATGCACAAGTTATACCAGCAAAATATATGGTATATAAAGTTGCATTTGTTTCTGCTACAACTCGCTTCTCCTAACTTGTCTCTCAGTCCTTATTATAGATTCGACTTTTAGATATGAATTGTATATAGAAATGATGACATAAGCTTACAGTAGTGGAGTGGTGTATCTACTATGAAACAAATGAAGATTCTGAAGGTCTCTGGAAAAGGAGAATACCGTATTCGGAATGCAGCTAAAGAATATTTGAAACTGAGGTTTTATTGGTGCCTAATGTTGAGATAAATTAGATAACAGTACCACAGTTAGGATTACAGCGCAACTCCATTCTAGGTCATTTGGGCCTTATTGAATGTTATCACATTATTGTTTGTTGTGAAGGTGTCCATAATGGTTGAAGCTTCTTCAAAATGTTCATTTATCACTGATGAAACAATAAATTATTTAAGCACCTCAAAAATCTTAAGTTCTATTTGTATCGTGAATGAATGCTCATTATGAACAATAAACTCTTCAAACAAAACATTCGTCTGGTTTGTATTACAATCTATAAAGGTATGAAAAAGTGGTCAAAAATCAAAAAATATAACAAATAAATGTTATCAAAGGTAAGATAAATTACTCTTCTACCTATCCGGAAAAGATTTTAGTGGCTTTACTCACTGTAAAACGTTCATATTGTATGTCTATGAGGAGGTTATTTTTGCTGAGGATCAGTTTACATTTTACTTCGCTACATAGACTTTGTGAAAAGCCAGACTTTGTGAAAATTCGTCATGCAATAAAGAAGTTTAAATACGCATTTGAAGATTGGACTTTGTGATAATTTATCAGACTATAGAGAATTTTAAAATGCACATGCAGATGGAACTTTGAAAATTTGTCATTCTATAGAAGAATTCTGAATGACAATTCAAAAGCCGGACTTTGAAATGTGTTGTCATTGTGAAAAGATTGAAGTACGAATCGAGTCTGAATTTTGAGCTCATGTTGTTAAGTTATTGTAGCAGAATTAGCAATAACCGAAATGGGGAGAAATAAAGAGTTTACCTCGGATATGTCTGTTGTGTTGCGGGCTGAGCAGAAGAGAGAGTTCCAAGATGGCATCCTAGGGGGTTTATTGACGTTGACCCCATGCAATTCTCGCAGAATCATGTCTGCTCTTGCGCAATTATGCAAATATATAATTCCCAGCCGCTATAAAGGCAGGTCACTGGGAAGCTGTCAGGCAGTGTTCTGCAGATTGTGTGTAGGTGATTCTGGTGGTTGGATTGTTCTTTGTGACGATCCATGTATCTGAGAAGCTTTTTTTGTTGTTGTTTTTGTCTCCTTCTTTCTCTACAGTCATTACAGCCAAGAAATCCCTCTCTTCTAGAGGTGGGCGAAAATGACTTTTTCCTATCTGTGTTCCTGATTTTTGCCTACTACATTTTGCTACAGTTATGGAAATGGTTAAGTTACAATACTAGCCGTTTTTTTTGTTGTTGTTGTTGTTGTTTTTTTAGAATTACCGTTGTAGCATGGGCCAGTTTATTCTGGCGGTGTAGCATGAGCAAGTTGCGTCAGGCAGTGTAGTGTGGCCCATTTGTGTCTGGCGGTGTAGCATATGCGAGTTGTGTTAGGTGGTGTAGCATGGGCCAGTTGTGTCTAGCGGTGTAGCATGGGCCAGTTGTGTCTGGTGCTGTAACATGTGGCAGTTTTAGTCAGAGAGATACGACAACAATGAAACAGAGTCAGATGATTTATATGAGTCAGAAGTGGAAGCAAATGCTCCTGGAGAAGCCCCACTTCTACTACCCCATCCTGAATGCTGCATGTGTGATCATCAGACGCGGTTGAATTTGAGCATATAAAAAGCCGGTATTTCTTTCGTTGGCAGAAGATGCAGTTTTGTTTACTCAGAGTTGTGTGTAACATATAGTTAGTTCGCTTGTTAGTGGGAATAAAGACAGATTTTCTACGAACGTCGAAAGAGGAAAAAAAGTGGATTGTTGTTTTTACGTGTGAACATTGCAAACAAACCAAAAACTTTTTTTGCAGGAACATTTAACAGCATTCGGCAGTTGAAATCCTGATGAATTAAAATCTTTTATATTTTAAGTTTTAGCATTATGCTGCATATTTCTGTAATCATTGAATAGGTTTATGCATGTATCCTTTGTTACATGTAAGTGTTATTTTGACAGAATTTAGTTTAGCAATGTTGGAGTTGGGTGATTTTATTATTATTTCTTCTCCTTTTTTGAAAATTTTCATTGATTGTTTTTATTATAAGATTGATAGCATTAGTAAATACAGATTGTTTAATGTTGCATGAGGGACTAATAAGAGTTTTCACCATCTCGAGTTGCATCCCTTACCGGTGTACATTTTGCTTTGTTTACAATGATAATAAAGACACCATTATGTAAAAGCCGATCGATCGTTCTGTCATTTCTAATCCATTGACATCCTCAATAAGATAATGACACATGGCGGCAGCAGTGGGATGGAAATGGTCCAAGTAAGATGTAGAAAAGATTAAGAAGCAGAAAGTTATTTGCAGAAACAGATAACTAACTTTATTGTTCTTGTTTCAAATTGGAATTTATATATGCATCATGTGGACGGGAAAAATAAAATGTCGGAAGCGGACACGGAAGAAACAAACAGACCAGTGGCTGGCATAAGACCTCTGGCGCCCCTATGTATGGAAGAAAATTTAGCAGTGAATTGGAAGTTGTTTAAACTGAAATGGTATAACTATGCCATTATTACATGTTTGATGAAACACTCATTACAATATCAGAGGGCACTTTTGCTTCATACGTTGGGAGGCAACGCACTGAAAGTTTACTGTGGGTTTCAATTTTCAACAACTGAAGACGAAAGAACACCCACCGAAATTATTCAGGCATTTGATAAATATGCTATAGGGGAAACGAATGAAACCTACGAGTGTTATGTATTTCATTCTAGAAAGCAAAGAGAATCAGAGACTGTGGAATCTTTCATCAAGGCACTTCGGATGTTGATAAAAACGTGCAATTTTTATGACAATTGCGTTTCATCCGTATTCAGAGATCAGGTAGTACTGGGAATACACAATCCCCAGCCACAAGCTGATTTATTGAAAATAAGACAGTTACTTACAAAAATGTATTGACATCTGTAAGCTGTCTGAAAATGCTGCAGTCCAGTCCAGAAGCCTAAAGGCCTGAAGGAGTGAATAGGGTTGATTGTAAACCCAGGAAAAAAACATTGGCACAATTTGACAGATACTGCTGGGCGTGTACATTGCGGCATGGAGCGAGCAAAAAGTTATGTCCTTCATTTGGTAAAACCTGTTATAAATGTAAGGGAAGAAACCACTTTGCCGTGAAATGCAAAGTATCAAGGAAAAAGGAAGTGCAGACGATCAAAACCCAACATTATGACCAGGAAAACGACAGTAGTAGTTGTTCAGACTATGAACATATAGACAGCGTAACAATAAAGGAAAAGGTGAATGCTGTAAGTCAAGAGGTGATAAAAGTGGAAATGATGGTGAAAGGAAAACCAATTGCTTTTCAGCTCGATAGTGGAGCGTCCGTGAACATATTGAATGAGAAACACGTGATTGAAAAAACACTGGAACATTCAAATAAGACTCTTGTCATGTGGAATGGAGCAGAAGTGAAGCCATTGGGAGAGTGTCGAGTAAAAATGATAAACCCCAAAAATGGACATAAATATGCATCAAGTTTGTCATTGTAAAAGAGGATTTCCATCCCTCACTCGGAGCAAATGCAATCCAGAAAATGGAACTTGTCACAATCAATAATGACAAATTCAAAATGGTCGCCAAAGTTTCCCAAATGAATGAATCCAGCAGCCAGTACTCAGACAGCATTATCAATAACTTCAGAAATGTGTTCAAGGAAGAATTGGGTCAATTACCAGGGGAGGTATATTTGCAGGTGGATCCAGGCGTAACACCAAATGTTGCAGCAACACAGAGAATACTAGTGGCACTTAAGGACAAGCTAAAAGTCGAGTTAGAAAAACTGGTTAAGAAGAATGATATTGAGCCAGTAGTGAGCCAACACCATGGGTAAGTGCTTTAGCACTGGTAGTTAAGAAAAATGGAAGCCTACAGAGACCACTGAATAAAGTTTTGAAGAGGGAACATTTTCAGTTACCTACACTGGACGATTTACTACCAGAACTGGCTGACAGCAAAGTATTTTCTACCCTGGATCTACGAGATGGATTTTAGCATGTAAAATTAGACAAAGCCAGCAGTCGCTTAACAACATTTTCTACACCATATGGTAGGTTCTGGTGGAAAGTTTTACCTTTCAGGATTGCTCCAGCACCAAAGATATTTCCAAAAACCCTTTTTTACAATGTGTCCGATTTAGAGGGGGTGGTTAACAAAGCGGATGATCTTCTGGGGGTTGGGAAGGGTAAAACGATGGAAGAAGCAACAATTGATCATGACCAAAAACTCAGGAAACTGTTGCAGAGATGTTGTGATCGTGGGATGCGATTGAATACTGAAAAATTGAACCTACAACAAACGTCTATATCTTTCCTGGGACACATGATTACCAGCGATGGTTTGCGTCCTGATCCTGGGAAGGTAAGAGCCATAAAAGAGATGCCGTGCCCAACAGATGTGAAGGGAGTGCAACGATTGGTTGGATTCGTAAATTGCCTGGCAAAATTTATCACATATCTGACGTGATGGCCCCAATTAGAAATTTAATGAAGACATGGACATGGTTTCAAATTCATGAAGAGGCTTTTTGGAAAATTAAAGAGTTAGTGAGTGAGGCACCAGTATTAAGGTATTATGACCCCAACAAATCTTTGGTCATTCAATGCGATGCAAGTGAGAAGGGCATGGGGGCTGCACTACTGCAAGAGGGTCAACCACTAGCCTACATCAGCCGTGCACTGACTGACACAGAAACTCGGTATGCACAGATTGAGAAGGAACTACTAGCAGTAGTCTACGCATGTGAACAGTTTCACCAATATACGTTTGGTCGACAGATAACAGTACTAACTGATCATAGGCCACTGGAAGTGATCATGAAAAAAGAATTGGCGAAATGCCCAAAACGACTGCAAAATATGTTGATGCAACTACAGGCTTATGATGCTACAGTTCTGTACCATCCAGGTAAGAAAATGTTCCTTGCAGACACGCTATCAAGAGCATACATCTATGGATTGGAATGTCAAGGAAGCAGAATATATTCCTGTAATAGAGAGAAGGCTGCTTGAACTGCGCTCAACCACGAAGGAAGACAGAAGCATGCAGCAGTTGCAGCAAGTAATTCTGGAAGGATGGCCAGAAGACAAAATACATCTTGACCCAGAGGTGAGACCATATTTTAATATATGGAGTGAAATGACGGTGTAAGATGGGTTAATTTTCAGAGGAAACTGGGTAGTGGTCCCACTAACACAGCGGGGAGTGTTGAAAGAAAAGCTGCATTCTACACACCTGGGAGTAAAGGGATGTTGCAAAAGAGCAAGAGAATGTTTGTATTGGCCAAATATGAACAGTGACGTAAGGGACTATGTTTCAAAATGCCCCACATGTAGAAAATATGAAGTAGCCAATTCGGAAGAACCATTAAGGGTCCATGAAGTTCCTGACAGACCCTGGGCGAAAATGGGAATAGATCTCTTTAAGTTTGAAGATAGAGACTATCTCTGCACAGTTGACTACATGAGCAACTTTTGGAAAATTGATCATCTTCTCAATACACAAGCAAAGACAGTGATAACTAAACTGAAACACCATTTTGCACAACATGAAATACCAGATCAGGTGGTAACTGATAATGGGCCTCAGTTTAGTAGCCAGGAATTTTATACCTTTGCAAAAAAGTGGTGTTTTACACATACACCGGTCAGTCCATACAATAGCTAGGCAAATGGTAAGGTGGAATCTGCAGTAAAGATGGCAAAAAACCTTTTCTGGAAAGCGATGGAAGATAAGGCTGACTCATACCTTGCAATGTTGGATCACAGGAATACACCAGGCAGGGGTCTCATATCACCAGCTCAGAAGCTGATGTCAAGGAGAACAAAAACACTTCTCCCAACCAGAGAGGATTTACTCAAGCCAGAATTGCCTACAAATCTAAGAAAAATGGTGAAGCAAGACCGCAGGAGGCAAGAACATTCTTTCAAAGTAAAACCACTGAAACCATTGTATCCTGGAGATGTAGTATGAATGAAATCACACATAAATGGTCAAAAAGAGTGGAGGAAAGCAGTGGTAGAGCAGAGACTGGATGAGCGATCATACCATATAAAAGTGGATGGGGAATTATATTGATGGAATAGAGTAGATTTGAAGAAAACTGCAGAGACACCCCCACTCAAATCAGTAATACACCAGCCATATGAAGTGCAGAGAGAGTTACCCAAGAATGCAGGGTGGGGTACAGAAGAAATATGCACCACAGAACCACCTCAATATGAAGGTGAAATAAGAGAAAGCCCAAACCCGACCTCATCCCTAACAAAACCAAACCCGGAAACGTTGCAGACAACATGGTCGGGAAGAATAGTAAGAGATCCTATGAGATTCAGGGATTTCACAACATAAGTGAAAGGGCAGAATAATAGTGATGCCTAGATCACTATTTTATAGACTCTGTTTTCATTCTTAGACTTTTTTTTTTTTTTTTCTGTTTTGTCATTGAGAAAAAGGAAGATGTTGCATGAGGGACTAATAAGAGTTTTCACCATGTCGAGTTGCGTCCCTTACTGGTGTACATTTTGCTTTGTTTACAATGATAATAAAGACGCCATTATGTAAAAGCCGATCGATCGTTCTGTCATTTCTAATCCATTGACATCCTCAATAAGATAATGACACAAGTTTTAAGTATGAAGTTATCTATTAAAAGTTAAATACTCTTCAAAATTCGATTTTAGATAGATTTTTTTTCTCAGATCTGATTATAATCTTGGATTATTAGCTATACACAGCCACACATTGCTGCAACTGAAAACAAACAAAACATAAAATATATGATTCTGATGTTTATGTTCTCAATACCCGTGGATATTGCTTTTGTCATGTCACATGTAAAGATCCAAAATTCATGCAAAATGATAATGTATAAGTTAATAATTAAAGGGAATAGTTTTTGCAGGAATTTTTCATGTATTTACGGCAAATGTCACGTGACAAAACAGGAATAGCCGCTAAAAGCATTTGTTTTGTTCATAGGATGCATAAATTGACAAAAAATGTAACTTGTTATAATAAAATAAAATAAATAAAAATTAACTTTTTCCAAAAACGAAGACTTTTATCGGGTCAAGACTTAAATATACTAAAAATCTAAGTTGTTAAATATAATCAACCTTTTGGCTGTATGATATCACTACAATAACGAAGAAGAAGCACCCTTTTGTCGACTGACCTAATGAACACCCCACATAATTTGATGGGAAAATAACGAGAAAAGAATAGCAAGACAGAAAATGAAAAAAAAAAAAAAATACTGAAAATTTACTGATTAGATGGATATTTAATTATGTAAGTAGAACTTGCAGTTTGTAATATTTATTAACATCTAATAAATGTTTTTGTAAAGTATTTAAAAGCGAAAGTTGTTTTTCTTTAATAATGCACACGGGTGGGAACACATGCACACAGGGCCACATGTAAATTAACGGGTGAGAAATATTTTTTTTAAATTTAGTTTAAAAATGAAATCTCTCTCTCTCTCTCTCGCTCTCTCTCTCTCTCTCTCTCTCTCTCTCTCTCTATATATATATATATATATATATATATATATATATGTATATATATATATATATATATATATATATATATATATATATATATAAGTAAATTTTTGGTACAGCAGAATGGAAGGAGAAATTTCAGAGGAAACATAATTTAATTTAAATACAAAAAAAAACAAGAAATGGGCAGGTGAAATTAAAATTTTCCCTAAGGCCTTATCGTCTGACCCTCTAAGAGGAAACGTCAGAATGATAGATTAAAAACTAAGAAAACGAATGAGGGAAGAGGGGAACTTTGGTTACAGTTGGAAGAACAGTGGAGAAAAAAAAAATAATAAATAAATAAATAAATAAATAAATCTCACTGTTCAGGTGGTTTTAAATCAATGAATATCTCCAACTGATGTCTAAGAATCTTTTGTCTACACAGGCTAGGTCGAGAGTTGTTAATAACTAACGCCTCAATGATATTGAGATGATAGTTCGACCTAGCACTGTATAAAACAGAAAACCACCCATCGGAATATTGATCGGCACACCTATTTATACTTAACAGGTGATCGCCAATGGCAGACTCATGAGCCTGGGAGTGCCCGGATGCTCTCGAAACCTGGTGTAGTCGAATATCCCGAGGGATATGTTGGGATATTCTCATTTCTAATCTTTGGGACGTTTTGCCAACGTAGTCAGCTCCACACTGACAAACGAATTTATAAACAACAGAGTTATTTTGAATGGTTGGCAAAACATCTTTACGAAAAGAAGAGAAAAAGGTTCGAGTTGTGTAAACTACTCTAAGCATAGTAGCTGGAAAACATCGTTGAGTAGCAGAAGAAATCCTTTTAACAATATGAAGGCCATCAGGACCTAACCATGGTAATTTTAGATAAATGGGACAACGTGATGGACCAATATGTTTACCGCTATTAAATGTAGTAATTTTACGTTCAATAGTAGATTTTATTATATTAATGGGATATCCATTATTAAGAAAAATAGTTGTAATTTCACCAAGTTCCGTATATATATATATATATATATATATATATATATATATATATATATATATATATATATATATATATATATATATATATATATATATATATATATATATATAGTTTTCTCCGGAGAAGTTGCAGTTTGTATATAATTTAAATATTTTCAATAGCAAAGTATTGTAAGAAATTCTGCAGAAATAAGCAGGCTCCTCATTGGTCGGTTTGTCCGCCTACGATTTTGTTTGAACCTATCAGCTTGTTTGTTCTTCTTACTAACTGCCGAGGCTATTCTTGGTGCTAAATTTATCTTTTCAGCCCAGCAGTTTTCATAGAGACAACAGGTCAAAATGGATGTACGAAATCTCACTTGAAGCTTGTAGTCTCAAAACTCCTTTATCTCATTGAGACACATTAATATCCTTATGTTGGGTGAAATATTATATTCATCGCACTCTGTTGTGCTCTGTGAATTGATTGACTTTCATCATTACTCATAATGTCTCTCAGAGACGAAATTAATGTCTCTATTTCGACATGTCCTTTGTCTGCCATTCAATCAGACGGTTACCCACAGTGAACTCCACGAGGACTGCCAAACTAGCAGCATTCATCTTTGAAAAGCATCACTTAACTCATTGGCCTGTTGCAGCTTTGCTTCGACAGCGGAGTATTGTATCCAGGTTTACATAAAGATAAACCATGAACTATTACCCTTTCTGGGTGTTACCAGTCCAGTTTGGTAGATAGTTAAAGATGACACATCTTTTGTAATTTGGATTTTTTTACTTTAATAAAATTTACGTTGAAGTTTTAAAGTGAGCCTGTTGTAATTTCTGATTGTTTTCTTTTATTCTGTCAACGGCAAAACTGAGGTGAGAGAATTTCTCACATTGTATTTTTTTTTTGGGGGGGGGGCAAAAGATGTTTTTTCTCTCGTCCCCTTCTTCGTTTTTTTTTTTTTTTTTTTTTTTTTTTTTTGCAGGAGATATGTAGATTTATAATTGTAGTTTAATTTCTTATAATCGTTAACTTATAATATAAATGTATACATTTTTATTCGTCGGATTGTTGAATTCTTTTAATATGAAGCGAGCGTTCTTAGATTGCCGTAAATTGTAAATTGTAAAAAAAATAAAAACATGTCTATCTTATTTAAATTTTAAGTGAAAAAAATAAAAACGTTGTCATCTTATTATGTAAAGAAATGTCTATTAATTATTTGTAACTTAAAAAAAAAAAAAAAGAAGTGTCCATTATTAAATTGTAACTTGAAAAAAAAACTTTTCTTTTTCGTTATTCATCAAATGAAGATAATATTGATATTCCATGATTAGGAGATAAAAAGATTTTAATTGTTAATTGTAATTTTATATTAATGTTGTTTGTCTGTTGCTTGAATACTGAATTGGGTAATATAGTTTTAAAATTGTTCCCACGAGGTCGAATTTAGTAACTCGGTTTAGCGAGGGTTCGTTCGATTGTCTCCCTTACACCGTTAAAATTTTATCACTGATTCTATAATATTTTTCATTTAAACAGTGGGTTAGGTCCCAATTTCTCCTCTTTTTTTCTCGATGACAATAATTTAACATTATCAGAGATGTTGCAGGCCAGGATATAAATATCCTAACTCGCTACAAAACAAAATAATGAAACGAATGGAAAGAAGGAAACAAAACTCAATTGCTGGATAAAATAAACATGTCGTTTATTTTCTGTCAAAAATAAAGGATTTAGATGGAACAAGTGTTCATTGAGTCATTGACGGCCCCGCGCATGGAAAAGAAAGGAATGAAGTAGAAGACGAGAAATGGCAGTCCCGCATGTAAAAAGGGAAAGAGAGAGTGTTGGCCTCAGGGGTCAGTGTTCTGGCTGCCCATGTCTAGAATTCCTTTCAGGGGAAGTGACGTTTCCGATGTGTGCGTACATGTGTGCGTATGTGTGCGTACATGTATGTACGTTAGCATGTGTGTGTGTGCCTATGAATGTGAGTGTATATACGTGAACGTGAATATATGCATGTGTCTGTGCGTATGTGCATGCATACATGTGTGTGTGTATGTGAGGAAAAAAAACATGTTCGAACAGAGAACTTGTAGTTGTGTGCCATTTTTTATTCCCATGTGGAAATGGTCATTTTGATCTTTCATTAATTGGGTTATCAGTTAGTGTCGAAGCATCATGGCCAATTCGAATTTGCTTTCTTGAATAGAAGCAAAAAAAATCCGGATAACGATAACCTTGGCTTGGTTAGGCAAGAAGCTAGATAGGAGTTCTGTGAGGAATTTTTTTTCAGATATACATAAATGGATTTCCGAGCTGGACGATCTTTTCGACCAGTTCGTTTTGAAATCCTTGCAGGAGAGATTGAATACTTGTCGAGATTCGACTCAGTTTATGGCAGAAGTTAGAAAGGAGGTGACAAGTCTAAGACCCGACCCGGGAAATTCTAATGCTATTGTTCTGATGAAGATGGAGTTAGAGTGTCCTCAATTCAGCAGAGATCCATCTTCAAATAAATTTGAATTTCATAGCTTCCTTAGAAAATTCAAATTCTGTCCATCTAATTTGGATGATGCAAATAAGCTTCTTTTACTTAAATGAAAATTGGCGGGAAAGGCTTTCGATCTCGTATCCAATTTGGATATAAATCCCGAAAATTACGAGCAGGCTTTGGCTTGTTTGAAGGGAAAATTTTTAAATTCATCTTTGATTATGAACCAAATTTTTGAGGATATTATTCCTCGACCAGTGCAATTTTTTCCAATTAAAGACCTCAAAATTCTTTATGAACACGTTAAGCACGAATTGACTGTGATGGACAAATCCTTTAACACAGATTTTTTCTGATAATTCTACGTCAGGAACTATGATTGCTCACATTCTGTTCGCTAAATTTTTGAACAGCGTGCGCAGAGAGTTAATGAATAAATCTAATGAACGTTTTCCCTCTCTTTCTTTGATCATGTAGTATACTTATGGCGATTACCATAGATTTTAACATCGTTTGAAAAAGGGTCACCATTTCGGTCGGTCACCTTTTGGGGGCGCCTCTAAAAACAGTGCTGAAAAAAGAAAGGTTGGGGAAAAGAAAACATCGGGTTATAATTAAGTGCGACGAGACTTTAGGATTGATGATGTTTTATAAAGGTTTCCAAGATATAGGAGTACAAAGAGGATATTACATTTCTTTGATAAGATTCTTTAACCTGGGAAACTGGTCCGTTGCGTGTGGATGCTTCTATCGTCCCCGCATGTCTGAGACAGATTTCTTCTTTGTATCTCCCTCCAAGACAGTCCTCTATTCCGATTGGCTGACACCTCTGGTGACGTTGAGAGAAGAAAGGAAGGGAAAAGTAGAAGAGTAGGGAGAAAGAGAGAAATAAGGGAAGCATACCATCGCAGCATCATAGTAGTAGTTCACTACATACTTTCGACATTTTGGATATTATGATGGCGGCATCATTATTTGTGCTGTGGCGGGACAGCCCACCAAAAGTGTTGGCTTCATCATCAGATCCAAAATCTAATATGGCGATGAGTTCCGAGCCTAAACACATTAATACAAAAAAGTCTCTCACTAATTATAGTGAGATTAATAAATTTTTCATGTAGGGTTACTGATTGCCTGACTTAAGTTTGTCCCAAATATCGGGACTTCGACTCAAAAATTATAAGAGCCAAAGAACTCAAATTATGTATCAGGTGCCTAGGTGAACGCTCTGAGACTGTTTGCAAAGGGATAAAGGGTTTTCCTTACCCTTGCGCCATTTTTCTATAATGTACCCCAAAAGTCTCAAACCCGTTGTGGGGCCTACATCATTATCGGGACAGGAAAAATGTATATTTTCTTTCTTCAAAATATCAATGAAGGTGTCTGGTCTATTTTTACTGTCTTTTGGATACGGGTAGCTAGAAATACTTCTTTTCTGGGGTAATATTAAACTGTTTAAGTCCAGGGAATAAATTTAAACCAGGGATGGTGAAAATGGCTGTTAATACGCTTGTGGGGACAAATTCTTTAAAACTTAGGGAGCGGAAAGTATCTCTTAAATTGAGACATCAGCGTCCCTTTCCTTTTTCTGCTTTGTTTGCAAATGATTTGAAATTAAAATTTGATTAGATCAAAAATTGACTAAAGAAAGTTTTCACCTTTGTCCTGGATACTCTAAATTGAATGGGCCTGCTATTCACGTAATAATAGGCCTGGATCAAATATTCAAATATTTAAATAAATACTCTCCATTTAATTAAATGTTTGGGAGGTTCTGCATAAAAACTTCCCAAGTACATAATTTCCTTCGGCGTGGGGTCTAAATTTTTTAATTTCAATGCAAAGGTTAAGAAAGAATTACCGGCCTTTGATGAAGTTATTAAAGCTCTTCCTACGTGCAATTCTTATTTAATTGATAGCATGTTAAATCCTATATATATCTTCATATGAAGATGTGCTTCAACTGTCGAATGTGGAGTGGAAAGGTTTTTATCCCTAAACTCCATTGGTATTGACGAAACAAAAAGTTGTCTTTTCTTGATGAAGAAAAAATAAGTGCCTTCAAGGAGGCTATTGTTCTTAGGAACAGCAAATATTATATCAATCTACCACGGAACTCTGAAAAACTTCTTAAGGCAGAATCCAATTATGTGCCCTCACTGTGAATAATGCAGAAAGTTACCCAGTCCTTAGCTAGTAAAGGACTGTATGATGATTATATGATTCAAGGAATATGAAGACTGCAGGATTATTGAATCCTTCTCGGTTCTACATGGAACATATGAGAATTATATATGGATTCCCCTACAGACCTGTAATTAAGGGAATAACTACGAAGATCCGTCATGTATTCAACTGTTCTTTAAAGCGTAAAGGCGCTACTTCAATCGATGACGCTGTTTATTCGGGCACAATTACTAGATATTTTACTAACTTTCAGGAAAAACAAAAATGTACTTCTTGGCGATTTACGTAAAGCATTTTTACAGATTCGATTGAAATTTATCCAAAATAAAAATAGATTTTGTTTTTTTCTTAGGGTGGACAGAAAATTGTACACCTACAGATTTAATGCAATTATATTTGGCTTTAATACCAATCTATTTATACTGAGTTTTATACTCAAATTCTATGCCGCAAAAATATGAGGTTGATTTAACCTCTTACACGATTTCCAAAAACTTTTATGTTGACAATATCTCCAGAATGTGCTGCTGCCATTGCGCACAGAAATCACTTTTTCCACTGTTTCCAACGTAATAGATGTATGAAAACTAAAGCCGCTTTCAGGACTGCCAGCAACCATTGTAAGAAAGTAATAAAGAATGCAAGAGAGTTGTATGCTCAATCCGTTAAGTCCAAAGTAGCTGAGCAGCGGCTTGGTTCCCACCAGTTTTGGCAAATAGCAAACAGAATCATGAACAGAAGCGTTTGCTCCATCCCAACTATTATCAATGGACCTGAGGTAATCTCGTCAGCATCAGACAAAGCCAAACTCTTTGTCAAGAACTTCGCAGCTAATTCTACCCTTTGCGATCAAGGCTGCCAACCCCCAATATTTCCTCCTGTATCAGAAAACACGCTATGTGATATACGTATATCTGTACGTGATGTTGCCAAGCTAATCAAAAACCTTGATTCCAGTAAAGCAACTGGCCCTGACGGTATTCCAATTATAGTTCTCAAAATCTTCAACCTGAACTAGCGCCCATACTTACAAAACTGTTTAAACGTTGTCTTAAGGAGAATAGTTTCCCATCTCCCTGGAAAATTTCATCAGTATGCCCTGTATTTAAGAATTCAGGTGATCGCTCATCCCCCTCTTAGTACAGGCCAATAAGTCTCCTGTGCGTCATGAGTAAGTTGCTGGAATCTGTGTTAAATACAGAAGTAATCAACCATCTCAACAAAAATAACCTTCTTAGTGACACTCGATATGGTTTCCGTTCTGCTAGATCTACAGCAGATGTGCTTACAGTTATATCTCATAGGATTAGCAAATCTCTCGACGGAGGCAACTTTTCTAAGGCAATTGCTCTTGACATATCTAAGGCCTTTGATAGGGTATGGCATAAAGGTTTACTTCATAAGATCTCTAGCTATGGTATTGCTGGAAATGTCTTCTCAATTATTAAATCATTTCTTTCTGATAGGTTCATAAGAGTAGTAGTTGAGGGGCAAAAATCAGAAGCTCACAGTATTAATGCCGGTGTCCCTCAGGGGTCCATCCTGGGCCCAACTCTTTTCCTGATCTACATTAATGATCTTCCAAATCACATCCTTACATCATTTGTAGACATTTATGCTGACGACACTACCATTTATGGTAGCACATCTAAGACAGTAAACGACCAAGTTCTCTCCAATTCTCTCTCCTCTGATCTTGAGCACGTAGTACAATGGGGTAAAGAATGGCTGGTTACTTTTAATGCATCTAAAACCAAGCTTCTCTCTTTACATCATCAACATTCTGATCCACATCTGACATCAATTGAAATGAATGGCTCTCGTCTTCAAGAGGCCTCAAGTTTTGACAAACTTCTTGGCTTGACCATTACTCCTGATCTTAAATGGAACACGTACATCAAATCTGTTGCCAAGGCCGCTGGAAAAATGGTGGGATCTTTCTATCGATCCGGTAGATATCTCACTGCTGATGCTATTCTCTATCTATATAAGAGCCAGGTACGTCCAAGGATGGAATACTGTTGCCACATCTGGGCAGGAGCTGCTAGAAAGGACTTGGCCTGCCTTGATAGAGTTCAAAATAGACTTCGTAGCCTCGTAGGAGATGTCCTTTTCTCTTCCTTGCAACCTTTATCTCACAGAAGAGATGTTGTGAGTTTGTCTCTGATGTATCGTTATTTTCATGGAAAGTATTCGAATGAGCTTCAATCTATGGTCCCCCCTCTCCAAACTTTCACAAGAAACACTCGTCTAGCTGTAAATACCATCAATAATTCCCCCCACTCTTTATCTGTGCCTAAACCTAAATGTAGATTCCATGAACAAAGCTTTTTTCTTAGAACTGCACGCCTGTGGAATTATCTTCCGTTTTCCTGCTTTCCGGCTGAGTACAATATGGTTGTCTTCTAGTCTAATGTATACAAGTTCTTGATGAGCCGTTCCATATAAGTTATCAAATTTACCAAATTTTCATTACTAATGATTACTATAATGTCCAATTTCTACTGTACACTCTTTAACCCTTATCCTTGAGTGGCCTCTTGGCCTTGATAATGTGGTGATGCCTATGTAAAAAAAAAAAAAAAAAAAACTAGTAGTGACAGTGATTCCTTGATTTCAGTTTATAGCAATGTCCGTGACAGATTAAAGGAAGCAGATTTTGAGCTTCAATCCTGTAATTCCAATTGCATGAGTTTGCAAATTAAAATGTTGGAAGATGATTTCATTACATCTCCTTCCCCCACCTATGAAAAAGTGCTGGGGTATCAATATTTCCCTCAATGGAACTCCTTAAAAATTACTCCCACAATAATAGACCATAATGTCAAAACAAAACGTGGGATATTATCTCAATTTCGAGTGTATGATTACTCCTTCTTGTCACTATTCAGGGGAAGATTATTATCAGTCAATTATGGAAAAATAACTTATCATGGGACCAGCAAATCCCTCCCCGATTTACTAGTAGATAAATCACTGACTGTTAACACTCAGAATTAGAAAAAAATAAAGTGAGTAAAAAAGAAGAAGAAGAAGAAGAAGAAGAAGAAGAAGAAGAGAAAGAGAGAATGGGATTAGGAAGGAAGAACTACTTGCCTGGTGATTCACCTCCAACTCCACCTCAGAGACAACAAACAACTCCCTCCCAAATTTCCCTATGCATACAGAAGTCACAATTGATGGTTTTAAAATCACCCCTTCTCATATGCACGATATCATAATAAACTTAGACACCTCCAAAGTGTGTGGGCCTGATCTCATCCCTGCTATACTAATTGAGAAATGCTCAGCTCAGCTAGACTCCATACTTTCCAAACTCTGCAACAAATGCCTTGCTGAATCTTGCTTCTCTAATAGCTGGAAGATGGTCTCTATGATACCAGTGTATAAGAATTCTGGTGAAAGGACAGAGCCTCTCAATTATCGCTTTATCAGTCTCCTTCCCCTCTTTGCTAAAATCTTTGAGACGCTAATCAATGAAGCACTACCTACTACCTCACAAAAGCTAATTTTCTCTCTGACAAACAGTATGGATTTAGGCAATTTCATTCTACTGCAGATATTTTAACAATCATCTCTAAACTCATACACCATGCACTGGATAAAGTAGGCGAAGCCAGGGCTGTAGCCCTTTAATATATCCATGGCCTTTGACAAAGTCTGGCATGAAGGGTTGCTGATAAAAATTAAATCATACAGTATAACTGGAAAAATACTAAATATAATTATATCCTTCTTAGACAATAGGACTATCCAGGTTGTCATTGATTTACATTCATCCAAGCAGCATATCATTAATGTGGGAATACCTCAGGTGTCGATCCTTTGACCACTATTTTTCCTGATATTCATCAACGACTTCTCCAATAATATTGTGTCTGAGATGGATATATTTGCTGATGATACAACGCTCTATAACATGCATGAGAGAAGAACGGATGTACACAAATCAATGGCTGAATCATTGGAAAATAACCTCCAGACCGTAGTGGAATGGGGACGTAAATAAAAGGTAACATCTGATGCTAGTAAGACTAAGCTGCTCTTCTTTAACAATTACAAGAAGACTCTCCAACCACCGATATCCATGACAAATAACTCCCTACCTGAGAATTCTTCCTTCAAACTCTTCACATTCACAGGAAATATAAGCTGGAACAACTACATTGAGGATATTGCAAAGACTGCTCCAAGGAAGTTGGGCTCCCTCTATCGTGCTAGAAAACTACTCACACCTGAGAGTATCCTTTACCTCTACAAGGCCATCATTCGCCCATGCATAGAGTATTGTTGCCACATCTGAGCTGGTGTATCTACCACTAGTCTCTCCCTTTTGGATAGGATCTAAAAAAGGTTTTCCAATCTAATCCCACTTTGTTAACTAGGTTCCAATGCCTGTTCCATCGACGCAATGTTGCATCTCTGTGCCTGTTTTACAAATGTTTTAATGGAATGTGCTCTGATAAACTCATTGCACTTATGCCTCCTTGACGTACATATCCCTGACAAAACCACTTAGCAACAAAGTCGCACCCCTTCACTGTTGAGATCCCTAAATGCCAGGAAGCTTTCTACTCTAATAGCTTCTTCCCTCAAACAGCTAGATCTTGGAATTCCCTTCCTGCTACTTGCTTTCCTGACTATACCGATATGCAGAAGTTCAAATGTAATGTAAACCAATATCTTGTTAATCTTTTTATGCATGGTCCCAATTAGTAGCTCCTTGCGTCCAAGTGGCGATATGCCTTGTTTAAAGTAAGGGTGAGTGTAAAAAAAAATCTATGAACCTTATAAGCCGTCCATCAATGAACAGCTTAACATTATAATTGGTCACATGACATGGTCAGTGAATGACTGCAAATAATAAAATCATTGTAGTGATATGCAAATTGAGTATAATTTTACATATGAGCAGATAGCTCATATTTATAAACTAACACCAACTAGAACAGGGGGTTGTTGAACGCTTGCTTAGCGTTATACACAACATATCAATGGCATCACCGATAGGATACTCTCTAATCTTTGAAGACCCGGAATATGTAGATACGTGGATTTGTTGCTTCACTGCTAATGCGAGAAGCAAAAAGTTGAAAGACATCAAAAACAAGGAGGGGAGAATTAAATCACTGACTTGTTCATGGCTAACGCTGGTTGTGAAGCAATTATGAAGGTTGCTACAATCGTTTACCCTCGAGAACTAGGAGAAATGACTTTCGAAGAAATAAGTCAAGGGAAACATGAGGCCAAAGAAAAGACTGGTGATTACAGAAAGGACCAAGTTTATGGCAATGAAGCAGGAAGTGGATGAACTGATAGTAAAATATTTACACCGGTTAAGAAGTGCGAGTAAATACTGTGACTTTGAAAAACTAGGAACAGAAGAACAGATAACAGAAGAAGAATTAATCCAACTAAGATTAATTGAAGGTATGCATAATTCGCCACATAGATATAAGCTAATAGAACAGTTACAACTTACAAACATGCCCTTGAATATGTGTCTAGAATTTATACAACAGCAGGAATTAATACATACCTACAACCAAAATAAAAATAACTCCTGTGAAGAAATAATGGCTGACACGTATACGGTAGAAACGAAAAGAAAAAAATTGTACATACTGTGGAAAAATTCATGAAAGGAAAAAAGAAAAATGCCCAGCATTTGGAAAAACATGTTAAAAGTGTTTAAAAAAGAACCACTTCAAAGAAGTATGTAAAACGAAAAATGTGGAAAGAAAAGAGGATAAAAATAGACAAATTCTTAACGTAAAGAAGGATAATATACAAAATACTGGATCTAAGAATGGAGATACAAAAATAAAAATCAACAATTGTGTTGTTGAAATGCAAATAGATACTGGCAATGAAGTAACCATAACGCCCCTATGCCACTGAGTGAAGATTGGGCCTGGAAGAAACACATGCTACGGTTCCTTGCAGCTTACTTAATGCATAGCTCTAAAACAGCGAGGCAGGGTCACCCAAGTAAGGCGTAAGAGATTCCAACAAGTCCTCTTACTGAGAAGGACCTTCTCCTACCCCTAGGGAGTGGAGTGGCACGAGTCAAAAGGAAGCCACTAAGTAAAGATTTCTTTTAGGAATAGAAGATGGATGAAGGATTTGGATTGATCTATTACCCTGTCGTTGATGACATATGCATACAAAAAGCCAGTAGAAATCAGTATTGTGGAATTGAGGAAGAATGAAAGTTAAGCCAAGAGAAACAGTTGCTCTAGGAGGAAAGAACCAATAGATAAACCAATCTCCAGAAAAGTGAAGCTGACAGCAATGATGGGGAGGAGATTTAGTCCCTTCTTAGCTAAGTTGAATAGGAATCTAGTAAGTTCCCCATACACAAATGTAGTCAGTTGGAAACCAGGAACAGAACAGTAAGTTAGGAAAGAAGAAAAAGAAGAAAAAGATTTTAATCTTTATACTGATGAAGGGGATAGCAATTTTAAGGTTGTTAAACTATCAAATAGCCTACGAGTTGTGGCTATCAGTCGAGTGTAAGGCAAGGATTTCTGAACGAATAATAATAAGTGGCTATGGAGAGGAAGGTGAAGGGTGTCGAACGTATGGGGATGCCATTTCTTATCTCCTTGGTATCAATCAGAAGAGAGATGTGCAAAGGAGGGGGTCTCTTCGAATCAGTACTAAGGCGAAATTTCCAAGTAAAGTCAGTAAGAAAACTACCAACCTTATTAAAAAGGGTTGAGATGATAACGTTGGGGGAACTGCAAGCACAACTAAGAGAGACGATCAAGAGAGAATCAAAATCTTTACTCCAACAACCTACAATCATCAGAATCATGGCATTGATAGGCATAATATCAATTAGGTATGCTAATATTGATGTTGGCGTGTGGGGAGAGTGCATCCAGTGTAACAAACGGCTGGCACCAATCGGACTAACAGGGTGGGTCACTGAAGAGTCACGACCAGCGGCCAAGAAAATCATAATTGTGGAAAAAACCCAGTAAACACCAGATGTTGAATAATTGAAAATAAAAATAAAAAAAGATATATATATGTAATAACATTTTTCGTTGTTTTTGAATTGTAAAAAAAAAGCAAGAAAAACATTTTTTATTATTACACTGGTTTACGAAGAAATTTAGGCAAGCACAAAAATTTGCTGAATTCAAAGTTGAAACCCGTTTTTTCTCATCACCTCAAGCTTTTTAGATATGTATAGTGTGCATTGTTTTTTTTTTACAAGGCGGTTACCACTTATCAAGGCCCGGAAGCCACTCAGGGATAAGGGTTATTGCATGTACAGTACATTAGTGTGGAGATTTAATAAAGTGCCTACTACAGGGGGCTGTTCATCAGGAATTTGTTTATGTTGGACTTGAAGACATCCAGGTTGTAGTCAGGTGGGAAGCAGGCAAACGGAACAGAGTTCCACAGGCATGCAGTTCTAAGAGAGAAGCTTTGTTCATGGAATCAACGTTTTGATTTAGACACAGATAAAGAGTGGGGGAAAGAGATTCACTAATCTTATGAGATATAACCATTAGCACATCTGCGGTAGATCTTGCAGAACGCACTTCTCCTTCAGTCAACGCTTAAACAGTTTTGTAAGTATAGGAGCAAGTTCTGGTTGAGGCTTTTTTAACATTATAACGTGGATGCCGTCAGGGCCAGTTGCTTTACTTGAATCAAGGTTCTTGATTAGCTTGGCGACCTCATGCACAGATATTTTTTTTTTATTACTTTTTACACAGTGATCACCACTTATCAAGGCCCGGAAGCCACTCAGGGATAAGGGTTATTGCAAGTACATTACGTTAGTGTGGAGATTTGATGAAGTGTTTACTTAAGGGAGCGGTTCATTAGGAATTTGTTAACATTGGACTTGAAGACATCCAAATTGTAGTCCAGTGGGAAGCAGGCAGATGGAACAGAGTTCCACAGGCATGCAGTTCTAAGAAAGAAGCTTTGTTCATGGAATCCGCGTTTTGATTTAGGACAGATATAGAGTGGGGGAAATTTTTCACAGTGGATTCAGCTAGACGGGTGTTTTTCATGAAAGATTGGCGAGGGGGGACCAGAGATTGGAGTTCAGACGAGCACCTGCCATGGAAATAACGATAAAACAAGGATAGGCTCGCAACGTCTCTTCTGTGGGAGAGAGGTTGCAGGGTAGAGAAAAGGGCATCCCCCACTAAGCCACGAAGTCTATTTTGTACTCTGTCAAGGCAGGATAGGCTGTTTTTAGCAGCTCCTGCCCAGATATGGCAACAGTATTCCATCCTTGGATGTACTTGGCTTTTATATAGATAGAGAATTGCATCAGTAGTGAGATATCTTCTGGAGTGGTAGAAGGATCCCACCATCTTTCCAACAACAACAAACTTGATGTGCGTGTTCCACTTCAGATCAGGAGTAAAGGTCAAACCCAGAAGCTTGTCAAAACACAGGGCCTCACCTAGACGAGAGCCATCCATCACAATTGATGCCAGATGGGGATCAGAGCGTTGATGATGTAAGGATAGGAGTTTGGTTTTGGATGGATTAAAGGTAACCAGCCACATCTTCCCCCACTGAACCACGCACTCGAGATCAGAGGAGAGAGAATCAGAGAGAACTTTGTCATTTACAGCCTTTTATGTGTTGCCGTATATGGTCGTGTCATCAGCATAGATGTCAACGAATGATTTAAGTATGTGTTTAGGGAGGTCATTGATGTAGATCAGGAAGAGAGTTGGGCCCAGGATTGACCCCTGAGGGACTCCAGCATTTATATTGCAGGCCTCCGAATTTTGTCCATCTACCACTACTCTTATGAGCCTATCGGAGAGAAATGATTTAATGATTGAGAAAACATTTCCAGTTATACCGTAGCTGGAAATCTTGTGAAGTAAACCCTTATGCCATACCTTGTCGAAGGCCTTTGATATGTCAAGAGCAATTGCCCTAGAAAGGAAGCCTTTGTCAAGAGATTCACTAATCCTGTGGGATATAACCACCAGCACATCTGCGGTAGATCTTGCAGAGTGGAAACCATATTGTGTGTCACTAAGAAGGTTATTCCTGCTGAGGTGGTTGACTATTTCTCTATTTAATATGGATTCCAGCAACTTACTCATAACACACAGGAGACTTATAGGTCTGTACTGAGAGGGAGATGACTTATCACCTGAATTCTTAAATACAGGGCAAACTGATGAGGTCTTCCAGGGAGTCAGAAAGCACTTCTCCTTAAGGCAGCGCTTAAATAGTTTCGTAAGTATGGGAGCAAGTTCTGGTTGAAGCTTTTTTAACACTATAATTGGGATGCCATCAGGGCCAATTGCTTTACTGGAATCTAGGTTCTTGATTAGCTTGGCGACCTCATGCACAGATATTTGTATGTTTCCTAGCTTGTTCTGTGTTGGTGGCCTTCGTCGCATAGGGTAGAATTAATTGCAAAGTTCTTTGCAAATAGTTTGGCCTTGTCTGACGCTGACGAGATGACCTCTGGTCCATTGATAATGGTTGGGATAGAATGCACACTTCTGTTCAGGATCCTATTTGTTATTTGCCAAAACTGGTGGGAACCAAGCTGCTGATCAGCTACCTTGGATTTAACAGACTGGGCATATAGCTCTCTTGCATTTTTTATTACTCTTTTACAGTGGTTGCTGGCGTTCCTGAAAGCAGCTTTAGTCTCAGTGCATCTATTACGTTGGTTGCTATGGAAAAAGTGATTTCTGTGCGCAATGGCAGCAGCACATTCTGGGGAGAACCATGGCTGGTTGTTAGGTTTTTGTTGGAATTTTTTGGATGGTATGAATTGGTCTATGCCTATGATTAACCATTCAGATCTGATACTATAGAGGACACTTCTTACATTTCGTTTTTATCTTAACTGATACGACGGAGTAGTCGGAGGATCCTAGAGGAGAATGAATGGAACATGAACATAGCTCAGGGGAAGTTGAGAGAAAAAGGTCTAGGAGGCTTGCATATTGACCGGGTGTATCGGGCACATGGGTGGGTTTGCAAACAATCTGAGTGAGGTCATAAGCAATGGTAAAATCATGACAAAACCTCCCCTCATCATCTGTCTTATTTGAATGGGTTAGCCATTCCACGTTATGGACATTGAAGTCACCACAGATGTGGATGGTAGCCGAGGGATGTGAAAACAGTATGTGGTCTATATTCTCAGATATGCTCTTAAAGATAGTAACTCCGCTGTTGTGGGGCCTATAGAGGGCAAATATAAATGCAGTGGTGTTAGCAAGTGCAACTCTGATACTATAGAGGACACTTCCTTTTTAAACATGGAATGCAGAGGTAGATCAGATATGAATGTACTGAAGCTATCCCAGTCAGCCATGGAGTATCGGTATACAGTATGGTGGAGGGGTACGTCTGGGCACTGATTACATTTCATTTTTATCTTAACTGATATGATGGAGTGGTCGGAGGATCCTAGAGGAAAAAGAACGGAACAGGGGAACTGGAGAGAAATAGGTCTAGAAGGCTTGCATATTGACCTGTAGTATCAGGCACACGGGTGGGCTTGCAAACAATCTGAGTGAGGTCATAAGCAATGGCAAAATCATGACAGAACCTCCCCTCATCGTCTGTCTTATTTGAGTGGGTCAGCCATTCCACGTTATGGACGTTTAAGTCACCACAGATGTGAATGCTAGCTGATGGATGTGCATACAGGATGTGGTCTATTTTCTCAGATATACTCTTAAAGATAGTAATTCCGCTGTTATGGGCCGATAGAGAAAGATTCCGCCAAGACATTACGAATATGGAGAGCAACTATCAAGACAAACGGAACCCCGGCATGGTGGGAGACTTCCCTTGGATACACTTGTGTGACATTCCAGAGGCAAAATACACCAGATCTTCTAAGAAAACACACTTTTGACTGTTTGTGGTTCTTTGGATTGTGTAATTGCGTCATGCAAGTATATATTGATTTAATCAGTGTTCTTTATCTATCCCGATTTATCTGTTATAAGCTGCTGCAACTCTTGAAATATTCATATATATTCTCTGTTTATACTAAAATGAGAATATTTAAAAGCCAGAAAACTAGAGCAAAACTATTTATAAATTTGAATTCAGCACACCCAAATTAACAAAAAACAATTATCCCTATTCTTACCTCAGACCAAAAATGTATTTTTGTAAACCAGTGTTATTATTGGCGTTGCCAATTTGACTTTTACTACACACAAAGAACACCCATACACACAAAATTTACTAAAAGAAGAACAACCGAACGAAGGGAAACTACTCTTGAAATCAAAGACAAAAAATTATTTCCCTTGCAAATATTGACAGAGTTTTTTTTTTCCCTTTAAATTCTTCTCGTGACCGTATCGTTGAGGAATTAAGTGGATTTTTTTTTAGTAGAATAGAACTTTGGAATAAGTAGGTATTTATTTGCTTCCCCACGTAAGCAAAATGTGACACAAGGTCGGCTTTATGTGAGGTGAAGGGGGAGGGAGGGGAAGGGGATGGTACCTATAGGGTTACCCCTACATGTACCAATAACCAATTGCCACAAGGGCAATGGTCACAAAGTGCAACATCTGCCGGAACAGATACTACACTTTGCTCCTAGCAAATGTGCCAGAGTAGACAAGCGGTAGGTGTGTCAGAATTTGGGGGAAATCTTTGACACCCTTAACACAAAACTGCGATTTAACTCGTAATTTATCTTTTTAAAGTGGGTTGTTTAATTTCTTTATGGAATATACTTCCAAAATAAACTATTGAAATTGAAAAAATAATAGAAATATTATTTTTTTATTTAAAAAAAAAAAGTGTTTACAAAGTGCATGCACGCGCTCATGCAACCATTTTTTTTTACGTAATTGAATTTAATTTTACGAGTTAAATTTTTTTCAATTTTTAAAATTTAAAATCTATCAAAATTTGGCACTTGTACAGTTTAGTCAAGACATTAAAAAATGAACATATCAAAAAAAGGTTATATTGTACGTATACGTTTTGAACTGAAGATCTCCGAAAAAATGTCACTTAATTTGATTAAGTAGTCTTTGTTTTACAGCAGAAAAACACGTTTGAAATCAGCCATTGTAAAATTTTTAACAAGCCACGAGGAGAAAACTCCATGTAAAGCGCCGACCCTCCCTCCCCATCTTTAATACTAGCTTTTCTTCCTAAAAACCTTTTGCTCGTTATCATAACAGATTGTTTTTTCGCTATTAATTTTTTTTCGGAGAACTTTGTTCCATAACGGATACGTACAATTCAAACTTTTTTCAATATTTTCATTTTTTAATATCTTGATTAAACATTACAAGTACCCAAAATTTTTCTATTGGTTCAATTTTTACTATATTTTCAGGTTCAATGTGAAATTTTATGCTCTTTCCAATAAACCGAATATAATATTCTAGACAAACGTTTTTTTTTATTCCCCCCGTTCCCCCAATTTTGAAATGTCTATTAAAATTTAAATAATTAATTTACTCACCTATCACAAATTGAAGATAAAAGATCAATAAATAAAATTATATAATTAAAAAAAAAAAAAAAATAGTTATTTGCAAATTTATCTGTAAAGTCCAAAATTTAAAACCTTTTTTTTTTTCAAAACCACGTTGATTTTTTTTTTTTAAGTGAAACCTCATGTTCTGCTTAGATTGTCAATATCGGACGCTGGGTCTAAACGGCGCCATTTTAGGTTTATACCCTAATTACGACGGAAGCGACACTGAGAGAAATGAAGAAGCTTACACCGAACTTTTACAGTTTTTGGACGACAAAAGTTTATTTTTAATAATGAGAGAATGGGAGAAAAGCTCTCAAAATATTATGTGAACACTACGCAAGCAAAGGGTAATCTGTCGGAATTTTATCTTGCTTTCAGATAAATTTGACGCTAAAGTAACTAACCTGAAAAAAAAATGACAGCATGGAATAAAAAAGGAGGTAAAGAATAAAATAGAAAGGTCTTGCTTTGAAACGAAGAAGAGATTTTATTCACAATAATAAGTTGCAAATTTTTCCCTTTGCGGGCATTAAACTTATGAAACGCCAAAGTAACATATAATGAAAAAAATAACACTGGTTCTTATAATAAAGATGTCGTATCCATGAACGAATACAATATTAAGATTCAAAATAGTATCTCCTAATCACATTCTCATATGAAATAAATTTTAGGAGCGTACTCACAAATTGAAAGCCAGTCACCTACGTGCCTTTTTCTTTTTTTTTTCTCGTTTAAAGTTCTTTTAGAATTTTCTCTCCCTCCATGTTTGCATGCAAACCGTAGACATGCAGATGGATTTCAGAAACAAGGCCGCGTCGCTTGCCCAGGGTTTTCTTTGCCGGGTTTTCTTCTTTGTAGGAGGTTCCAAAATTCCTTGTCACGTAAAATAAGGTATTTTCTTTAAAATAATTTCATTCCTTCTAAAATACATGCAAAACCATATTCACGTAGATAGTTTTCAGAAGTATGTCTCGTCACATACCCAGGTATTCTTGCCGGGTTTTCTTCTTTGAAGGAGGCTCGTCAAAATTCCATTTTCAGCGCCGGGCAATGAAACGAACATCCAATCTCCACGTCAGCAGAATTTCAAAAGAGGCCAAAATTGGTGCTGGACTTGTGACGTCATCATGGAGCTAGCATTTCCCTTTTCTCCAAATTAAGGGGAGTTTCGTACAAACCCAAAATGTACGAAACTAAAAATCAAAAAACCATACAAAATACAAAAACATCAAATACAAGAACCAAATAAAAAATAATAAATGTAAACAGGCGGGGGGGGGGGATGCACCATTATTGGTATAAAAAAATTCCAACATTCTCCCCCAACAGGAAATGGCAGTCAACCTACAGTTGGATGACACCTGTAAATATTATAATACACAATTTTTCTTTATATATACATATACCACACAATGCATGGTCAAATGAACTCCAGGAAACACATATCAGAACAAAAAAGCAGGAAAATTCAAATAGGCTTATTCTATAAAATTTTACATGAAAACCTTCATGTTTTAGGTTTGAACAGAGGAGTACCTAACCAGATTCACAAATTTAAATTAATGCTACGATGCTAGGTCACAACAGATGTTTGAACTGAGAATATCCCACCAGATAATTAACTACATACATATAAAAGAGTATAAAGGCTTGAGGAGTTCACATAATTTACCATCCAACCTCCTCATCGCTATATTATCTCTGGCAAACACCAAAATATCTCAGCTCCTTCGTAACCACAAGAGCCCAGTGAGATCAACACCGGTGCTACAAGAGGGACGAATCCAATCAACCCTATCCTTTGATAAGTTCTTCAACTTGGTGGAATGAAATAAAACTGAATCCCCTATCCTGCACAAATTATGCAAGGCAATTACAGTTTTCAACGCTCACATAGCTATATATAGCTATGTATAGCCAAACAAACAAAGTTGAGTATAGGTGTCAGAAACACCTAGGTATCTGGAGGTGCAATATTTATGGAAGACTCCTATCAAGGAGAGATCCAATCTTCTTGTGTTCAGCATTGAAACAAACATCTCAGCATCAGAAAACTCACTCCCAACTAAGCATAAGATGATCCTGAGCGCCTCAGAAACACCCCAGGACAAATCGAACTTGACTTCGATAGCTCTTGCAATACTGCAGTAAGCTACATCAAGGCAGATCTTCACAATACATTTAAAAACAATAACACCTGCATGTGACTCCAAAGCAGGAAACGTTCTGCTTAAAGGAGCAACTTCATAGAATGATGGTTCTGCAAGTGATCTTTGCACAACATATCCTATACTCGTAGAAACTCAGAGAAGCTGAACTATACACCATGTAGTCAGCAAATTCGACAGGATCTCTCGTGGGATTCTTTATCGAGTTACACTCAACCTGAATCTGGACGCCCCAGTCCAACTTGAGTTCACGTAACTCTTCAAAAACCATTCTCTTCTTGGTTTTTACACGTTCACAGGTGGATATAGTGCTTTCTGCCCTATACCCTTGATGGAGAATTTCTCTCCCAGTGCTAACATTAGCACCTAAAGAAGTGCACAAAGCTTGCACTTTCACACAGGATAGACTCCTGTCCTTTAACCACTGACCATTGTCAGAACTACATGACCGGAGTAATATCCCACCATCATGATCAAGTTCTCATTATTCTGACAAAGTTGCAGGGAATAGCTACATATGTGAGTTTTCGAACTCACATATTTAGAGGGTAAAACAATTCCAACATCCCATGGAAATCCCTCCATAAATTTCACTATATTCATGCCCACACTTAACAAGTCGTGGACACGAGTGGTATCATTCATGATACCTGGGAATCTCACTCCTAATACAATTTTCTTTAAAATATTACTGGCAAACTGCCCACTAGAAAAATCAAACTTCAGCGCCTGACTACGCAGATCCTCTGAAATGGCACTTGCAACACTGCTTTCAGACCATGATATAACATTTTCCAAGTCAAACTTACCAGCACTCAGCAAACAGTTTTCAGATTCTGGACATTCGGGCTTAGTAGTCGGTAACTCACTAAGCATCTCCCTAGGGGTTTCGAATATCTCAGGGTTGCACAAGGAATCACACTCTACATCATCTGCCAACCTCGAAAGAATGAATCGAACCTGGGACGACAACACTACAACATTAACAGCATCCGCTTCTACTTGCGAACAGTCCACGTCTTCACGCAAGGAAAGATCACCCAACAATTCTGTTATATTATCTACCGATGACAACCATTCATCGACATCGGCCTTCATTGTCATAAAATAAGGCTTAGGTAATTCCCTCTGCAACCGCAACAAATCTAAGACAACGATAATTTTCCCCAAATAAAACTTTCGTTTCCTTACAAGGAATTCAGAAGAACGAGTGAAACATCATGCAGCGTTTGTTCTTTTTTTCAAAAATATGGACTAAATCCAAACAAATCCAAACAAATACAAAAAATAGGTGTTCAAATATTATACACAAAAAAAATGCACACACAAAGGTTACAAAAGTATTTGCATAAAATTCCTTCCTCATAGCACAAACAAAACAAGACCAATACAGCATATTGAGCCGTGAAAATATCAAGGGATACAATCCCCAGTTACAAATTAAAAGAGTCACTATGGCTTAAAATTAAAATTAAGTGGCTTTAAAATTCAAACTTCTATATGGAAGTTAATTGACTAGAAATGAAGAATAACGTTTAACACTCTTTATAGCAGTATCCTCACTGAAATACAACCTAGGGAAAGAGTGGGAACAGAGTTTAAATAAACAACTACATCGTGGGAGGGTACATGCCACCAATGTCACATGTGTATCTTCAAAGGAATCCAAATAACCAAATGCAAATAAGGGCTAAGCAAAGAAAAAGGGAACTTGTATTTTCACAAATTCTAAAATAACACAGTCCGCAAAGCAAATGGGTATAAACTCGCTATAGAAAATTATTATAAATATCTTCAACGCATAATACAATATTTCTAATAATATCGTCTGGTTAATTCACAACCCAGAAACATTTAACACATGTGAGAGAACGCACGTTTCATTAAATCAAAATAATGGGGTATATACTTATTCTTTTTTTTTCTAATATATTGAGGAAAATACGTGCATACAACTAGCACCGGCTTCGGACACAGCGTCTCTACTTACTAGGCTCCCCACGAGGGTATAGTTAGATAAAAAGTCGTTTCTTAATAGCACATACGAACCTACTAGTCGATGCAGGGGCCACTTCACACATTATAACAGATGCAAAGAAATTAAAGAATTTCGACCCAACATTCTGTTCTGAGAACCACTACATGGAGTTGGCAGACAGAACTAAAACCAGTGGCCTAGCCTTAAAAAGAGGAGATGCTGAAGTCTGCCTTTTGGACATAACGGAAACTTCATTACGACGACACTAAAAGGGGCACTACTTATACCTTCATATCCACAGGATATATTTTCTGTGAAAACTGCGACCCAAAACGGAGCGACAGTTATTTTTGAAGAAGATGGGAATATACTGAAACATAAAAACGGAACAAAATTCAAAATACATGTGCGCAACAGACTATACTTCCTAAAAACTATGGAGGAAGGAAATGCAGAAGACAGTTGTCATCAATGCCACGATATTCACACGTGGCATAAAATACTCGACCATTGCAATTATGACGACATAACAAAACTACCCGATGTGGTCGAAGGGATGAAAATAAAAAATAAGACTGCAAACAACGTCAGCATCCAAGGAAAATTTCCCCAGAAAAGAAATAAATCTCCCGAAAAAAGAGCGACAAATATTCTGAATTTAGTACATTCAGACCTAGCCGGCCCCATAGAACCAGCGGATTTAAACGGGAACAAATACACCATCTCCTTCACTGACGACTTTTTTTTTTTTTCAAAATGGAACGGCCGAAAGAAACTGGCGAACTCTATTCAAAATCGCAAGATGCCTTAACATAGAAAGCAGCTTACCGAAAACACTGTGGAGCTATGCAGTTATGACATCTGAAGTTATACAGATGCTTCAATAACTGTCTAAAACAGACGCCCTACTACAAAATGACTGGGAGAGAACCGGACTTATCAAGGATGCACATTTTCGGTTCATCTTCCAAGCCTGCTCCAACATAAAAAGAAAGCTAGAACCAAGGTGCCAGAGGGGAATCTTCATCGGGTACGATAGAAACAGCCCGGCATATCTTATCTACCACCCAGAAAATGGGAAAGTGTGTAAACACATACTGGTAAAATTCACCAACAACACCAATGACCAACACACTCAAACACAAACCCACTCATCAAGCAATGATGATGCAAATTTTCCCCCAAGAAACAATAAAAAATTTAAAGTCAAGGGAAAACCCTGAACGGTCCAATACCGACAAACAAACCGAGTTTACAGTAGAAACTAAATGTATGCAAGCACAAAATGCCTAGCTACCTAGAAGACTATGTGACGGTAGTCCAGGATGGGAACGGCCACACATTAATCAACATTGACTACTGCTACAAAGCCACACACAGCATACCCCACACTTACAGAGAAGCTGGGACTTCGCCAGTGACACAACACTGGATCCAAACGATGTGGGAAGAAATTGACTCTCTGAAGGAAAACAATGTATACCATCTAACACCCTTACCCAAAGGCAAAACGACAGTAAGTGGTAGATGGGTGTATAAAATCAAAGAAAACGTCGATGGGTCCCCTAAATACAAGGCCAGGTTTGTCGCAAAAGGGTACAACCAAACTAAGGGAGTAGACTACGCCTAGACTTTTTCTCTGACGACCGATATCTCATCAATCCGCATGTTAATGCAAATAGCTGTCCAGTACAACCTAATAGTACATCAAATGGACGTAAAAACGGCGTATCTCTATGCTCCAATAGACCACACAATTTACATGGAAGAACCAGAGGGATTTGAGACAAAAGGGGAAACAGATGAGAAAATAGTTTGTTTACTGAACAAATCCCTGTATGGCCTAAAACAATCAGGCCGAAACTGGAATCAAACTCTGCACAGCTACTTCACCAGACATGGCTTTACCCAAAATCAAGTGGACCATTGCGTCTATATGCGACGCAACGGCAAAGAAAAAATTATCATCGTCTCGTGGGTTGATGATTTTATCATTGCTGCTGATAACATCAACGCACTAAACGACACCAGTCATTAACGTCGGAATTTAAAATGAAAGACCTCGGAATCTGCACCATTTCCTCGGAATAGATTTCAATATAACCGAAGGTCATATCCAGATGAACCAAGAAAAATATGCGACAAAAATACTGGAAAGGTTTGACATGTCCAAGTGCAAACCTAGGATGACCATATGCGAGCAAAAACTGGATCTAGCTGGTGAAGAGGATGACATGATTTACCCCAGAAAATACCGCAAGGTCGTCGGGAGTCTAATTTACCTGATGATCAGCACCCGACCAGACTTATGCTACATTGTCGGGAATTTGTCGCAATATTTGTCCAAGCCACGAGAAAAGCATTGGGTGGCAGCTAAACACGTACTGAGATACGTAAAGGGTACGATGCGACACTGACTGCCCTACGCAAAAACAAATTACCCAATCCACCTACATTACCCAATCCACCGCATACAGTGATGCCGATTGGGCGTCTGATCAACAAGACAGACGCAGTACATCCGGATATTGCTTTAGCCTAACCCAAGATGGGTCACCTATTTCCTGGAAGTCAAAAAGGCAACCTACAATCACTCTACCAACGTGCGAGGCTGAGTACATAACGCTGGCAAAAGCCACCCAAGAGGGGCTATACCTTGTGTAACTATTCAAGGAAATGGATCCACGCCGAGAACACATTCCCATCAAAATATTCGGTGACAGTCAAAGTGCTATAGTACTTTCTAAGGACCCCATTCATTACACATCGACATTAAATAGTGTTTTATCAGAGAAGCTCTGAATAATAACAAAATACAATTAATTTACTGTCCCACAGCAGATATGATCGCCAACATCATGACAAAACCTCCAACTCGGGCGAAGCTGGACAAGTTTAAAAAGTTTTTATTCGGACCCTAAACTGAGACTAATCTGCTCTCATATGTCTTTGTTTTTGTAAAAAAAAATAAACAAATAATATGCTGAGAGCAAAGTGGGTGTTAAAAGTAAGTACGACGACTCTTATCATAGACCATTTTGTGATTACCTCCCTTTTATGTTGTAATCCCACAATCCTTTTTTTCACTTCCTCTTCCTGTCTCAATAAAAATATACTTCTCTTTTATACCCGTCACACACCTGTTCGTATCCTCTTTCAAATCTTCGTCGCAGTTCCTTTTCTCTTTTCACTGAAATGCAACTCGCAACATTAAGAAGAAATGAAATATCTTAAATAAAAAAATCATGTATTTCTTTAAGAGAATGAAAAAAAATGGAAAATTCGTTCTTTTTTAAAGGGCCAAAACTGATGAGTGAATGTGATCATTTTTCAAATACGGTGGCACATATTGACCGCTTTGTAGTTGAAATCAGATATGTCAGAAATACAAAAGGGAGATAAGGCACATTCCTCTTTCGCCATCCGTATTTAATAAATAGAAACAAATAGACAAAACACCGCTTTTCCTAATAGCGGGAAATGAGATAAGAAAGCGCGACCTTCGCCGACTCTTGCTAAAAATATCCTTTTATTTAAAAAATACATGGAATATAAAATATAAATATGGAGAACTTCTTATAATTCAAGAATGGGAAGTATACATTGCTTAGTATTTTTTATAGGTAAGTGATTTTTTGGCATTTATATATATTTATTAGATTTGGATTAAGTTAAAATTCATAGAATTTCGTGAAATCTTTTTTAAAGAAAATCGATTTAAAAAATAATACTGTATATTTTTCGATTAAACCTTTTATTATTTTAAAATTTGGTCTTTGCTTATTTTATTGAAAAATGATTAAGATTTTAAATTACATTATTCATGCTGTTATAAGTTTCGAAACATAGCAAGTCTATGTAATCAAATGTTTATCCACTACTTTGTAATGGCGACTTCTGACACACTTAGATAAGCGGTCTAATTCTAACATTTAAAAACATCTTTATTGATTGTCTTCATTATTAGGACTTGTATAGAGAAAGGGTTAGTATGGGGAAGAGTTCAAGGCTGTTGAAAAAGAAAGAGTTCATATACATACGTGTACGTGTAAGTTTGTAGTAAAAACGTACGTCTATGTTTATGGACGGACACAAAAGATTAGAGACAGCGCTGTAGGAAGATGAGAGGTAAATTATGTATCGTATTGAAGTTCGATTGCCATGCTGGATTATTTGTGTTTCATTTTAGTCGAACCCCGGACCCAGAAGCTGGGTGAGTTCTATTGTGAGTCTCAAGAGAGAAGTTGGGAGTAGGTCTGTTTCACATGGAGTTGTTGTAAGTCCAAGATCCAGGAAAAAGGAGAGAGTGTCAGGGTTGCCAGACACAAATAATTTTTTAAAGCTAAATTTTTTAAGAAAAATTACCCAAAAAGGCTTCACTTTTAGAAACAAAAAGGCCAAAAAATGGCCAAATAGAACATTTTCTTTATTGATGCTGTATAAAGGGGAAAATGGCTATATTGATGTTAACTTTGAGCTATATTGAAGATTTTAGCCCCCAAATATTTCCGTCTTTCTTTTGTTAAATATTTGTGTCTTATTTTCTTAGCAGAGAAGTAAAGATTTTCCTTATGAAATGAAAATCACTGGCTTTTTATATATGCTTTTGGGGTAAATGAATTTCTTTTAGATAAATACACTTGTATTAAGGAACGTTAATTCTACAGTTTACATATTATTTTTTGAATTGTATGAGAGGACTTTACAGAATATGTAGAAATGTTATATTTAAATTAATTGTCAATAAATTTGTAGATAAGTGCCATCAGCTAAGATTTCACCCCCCCCCAAATGAAGTTCTTCGTTTTTTTGTTGCAGAAAAAAACAATTATTTTAGAATTTCGAGTGGATGATTAGTTTTGCATATAAATTTAATGTAAATTATTACACATTTCAGGTCAATAGTCTCTCTGAATAACCTTTTAAGGGTATATAACTAGATTTCTTTAGTAAAGAAAAATGAATTGTGTGTGATTTTTTTTTCGGGGGGGGGGTATTTACTATTATACTATTAACCAAACAGCAAGCCCTAAGTCCAAGTGGCAACAAACCCGACAAAATATCCTCCATTTAATCTTATAATTAATCTTAAGTCCACATGCACCCCTCCAAATACTTTCCAGATACTTTTTTTTGATTAGATGTCATTCAAACACCATCTGGCCATAAAGTGAATAATCATTTCACATTAAACTTATACGTGGAACCGATTCCTTAATCTAAATTCTAAAATAATTGTTGTTCTTTACCCTTGTTTTTCAGAGTCTTCATAGTCTAAAATGGTACTATCTTATATTTTGGAGGTGCACATCTGATTTAGCTGAGTAACTTTAACAATAATACCAAAAGTTAATTTTGCAATTAGCACTCACATTACATTTCATATTATGTAAATTTGATTTTTGTGAAAATGTTTAAAAATCCCTAAAAGTTAAAATGTAGAATGTTATGTTATTTTTATATAATTAAAAAAAAAACAAATTGTTCAATTCTTTTTCTTAGTAAAAAAAAAACAGTTAAAACAAATATTTTATTTTACAAATAATTGAGCTGACTGGGATGGTTTCTGAATGTTCATATCAGAACTACCCTTACGCTGTTTGAAAAGAATGTGTCCTCTATAGCATCTGACTAAACTATCAGCATAGACAGCTACATACTTTCCAAGAAATTCCAACAGAAACTGAACCGCCAGCCACATATGCTGCTTCTATTGCACACATAAATCACTACTTTAATTACTTTAAATGTAATAGATGTGTTGAAACTAAAATTTCCTTTAGAACTGCCAGCAATCACTGCAAAAAGATTTTTGGAAATGCGAGAGTTGTATGCTCAGTTCAAGTTTAAATTAGAACAGAGACTTGCTTCCTATGAGTTTTGTCGAATAACAAACAAGGTTCTGAACAGATGCGTATCCTCTACTCTGACTATCATCAACGGGCCTGAGATGATTTCGGCAGCATCTGACAAAGCCAAACTCTTTGTTAAGAACTTTCATCAAATTCAACCCTATGCAATCAGGGCTACCGTCCTTCTGAATTTCTTCTGAAGACTGAAAATAACCTGAGAGACATCCACATATTGTTCATGACGTTGCCACATTCATCAAGAACTTCGATGTCAGCAAAGTAACTGGTCCTGTCAATATTCCACTTATAATACTCAAACAGCTGCAACCAGAACTAGCATACATTCTTGCAAAGCTGTTCAATCGATGTTTAAAGGAGAAATGTTTGCCAACCTTAAGCAAGTGGTGCAATGGAGCAAAAAGCGACTGATTAATCTTAATGCAACCAAAACCAAGTTTCTATATTTTCACCATAAATGTTCTGATCTCCACTTAACCCCAATTGATATGTCTTTCGTCTTAAAGAAGCTCCCTACTATAACAACCTACTGTTGCAGTTAATCACCTGAAGAAGGCCAGAGAATGAGTTGGACAAAACGTGAAGAAATAACAATACATGAGTCTACTCACGCCTGACTTAAAATGGAACACTTACATCAAATCTGTTGCCAAGGTCACCCCATCAGAAAAATGGTAGCGTCTTTCTACTGCTCAACAAGGTGTCTGACTCCCGACAATCCTCTACCTGTATAAGAGTCAGATATATCCTAAAATATTGTTGCCACATCTGAATATGAGCTGCTTGAAGCATTCTATCTTGCCTTGAAAAAGTTCAAAACTAGCTTTTAAATTTAGTAGGTGATGTTCTGTTTCCTGCAACGTTTTTCTCACAGGAGAGACATTACAAACCTGTCTCTGCCCTATCGTTATTTTTATGGCAAGTGCTCGTCTGAGCTTGGATCTATGACCCCCTTGCCAAACGTTCATAAACAAAACACTCGTCTAGCTACAACCACTATCAACAATTTTCCCCACAGTCTATCTGTGCCTAAATCTGAATGCAAATTCCATGAACAAAACTTCTTTCCTAAAACTGCCTGTAGAACTCTGTTCTACTAACCTGCTTTTCAACTGACTACAATATGGTTGTCTTCGAATCGAATCCAAATAAGTTCTTGTTGAGCCGTCTCTGTAAATATTTAAATTATACCCAGTTTCCACCATTTACTTTTACTACACAGTTTTCATGGTGACCACCGTACACTCATTAACCCTTATGATGTTTGTGTCTTTGGTCAGCTTTCACTTGCTGAGTAATGCATCCATATTTCATCCTCATCATATTATTGATGCAACAGCGTCTTTTTGTTGCATTGAAATAGTTGCAAACAACGCTTTTGATTGTCAACATCTTTTTTATCGACTTTGAGTAAGAGTAACACCCAATTTGAACACAGCTTACTTTTTGACAAATGTGTGAATGCAAAATGGTGATATTCTCAACTCTTCTACTATCTCATGTAACTTCAATTTATAATTGACCAAAACGAGATTGTGGACATTTTTATGTGTTTTGGCATAACAATTTGGACAATCTGAGCATTCAGCATCATTTGTATCTGTATGAACACATTTCAATTCTAATGATTCTTTCTGACAGAGCAAAATATCAAAATATCAAAATAGCATTCATCAAAATTAGTTTGAAGTTATGTCAATTTAGAAGTAAATTTGTAAAAGCTGTCAAACACAAACCCTTGTGTAAAAGGTGAGTTAAGCCAAAGATGATGATGATGATAAAACAATGTTTTATCAAGCGCAAATTTAAATTTTTCAATCTATATATATATATATAAACGTGAACGTGTCTGGCTGCCTGTGTGTGTCTGTGTGTCTGTTCGTGTACATTTCCCTACACAATAATTCTGTCAATTTTCAGTCTACAGACTCGAAATTTGATATACAATGTACTGAGATTTGGGGAAATCTTTGTAATCCATTTTCGGCCAGAAATTAGGCTGTTAAGGAGTCAAAGTTCAACGATTTGACCTTTGAGAACTCTAACAAACTCCTCCGACAATTTTGGGTCTAAATAATTGAGATTTTAGATATAGTTTCCTTCGACATGGATCTAACTTAATAACTTGATTTGAGCCCAAAACAATAAATGTTAAGGGGTCATAATAGGAGTCAAAGTTTTTTAAAAAATTGACCTCTGCGGTCTCTACCAAATTACTCAGACAATTTCTGGTCTAAACATATGAAATTTTACATAAAGTGTACTCAAAGATAGGGCAAGATTTTTAATCGGTTTGGGTCGAAAATTTGAGCTACCAATCTATAAATGTATGTATGTATGTTTGCATGCCTGCCTAAAACTTTCAACAGAGCCGACGGCTTTTCACAAGATCAGTATCGTTTTGAAGCTCGACTCTTCAGACGACAAATACCAAAAAATTGGGTAAAAACTTCTTTACCCTCAACTGGGCACTTTACAACAGGTAGGGGTCGCTTTTTCGCCGCTATTTTCAAAAGTCATCCCCTTTTTCGATTGTCTAGCCTTAATTTAAACCTACGTCACTTCTGGTTTGCCGGTGGTCGTAACAGCAAAGATGTCATGCTATTTTCCCATTCTTTTCCTCCTTCGCAGTACAGGTTCGAGCCTGCCTTCCTACCGCCACTTTTTTTTTTTTTTTTTTTGCTCAATTCACACCTCCAAACACCCGGACTAGTATTCTAAAACTTTCATAGTATTTGTAAAGGTATCAATCATTCAATACTTTTAATTTTGAAATATGAATAGGCATTAAAAACTCTTTAAAAATAGATGTTTGAACATGAGTCAGATATATATATTATTTATTTTTTTTATGGGAATTCTTTGAGATGTGTATTTATTTATTTAAAGTATGTCAGAGGCTTAGTTGGTCAAAACATGGTGAGACAACAATATGGAAGGCAGTAATTATTGCGGATACAGTTACATGACTCAGCATCAATAGAGAAATAGTCAACCACCTCAGCAGAAACAACCTTCTTAGTGACACACAATATGGTTTCCGCTCTGCAAGATCAACCGCAGATGTGCTGATGGTTATATCCCACAGGATTAGTGAATCTCTTGACAAAGGCTTCCTTTCTAGGGCAATTGCTCTTGACATATCAAAGGCCTTCGACAAGGTATGGCATAAGGGTCTACTTCACAAGATTTCCAGCTACGGTATAACTGGAAATGTTTTCTCAATCATTAAATCATTTCTCTCCGATAGGCTCATAAGAGTAGTGGTAGATGGGCAAAAATCGGCCTACAATATAAATGCTGGAGTCCCTCAGGGGTCAATCCTGGGCCCAACTCTCTTCCTGATCTACATCAATGACCTCCCTAAACACATACTTAAATCATTCGTTGACATCTATGCTGATGACACGACCATCTACGACAGCACATCAAAGCCTGTAAATGACAAAGTTCTCTCTGATTCTCTCTCCTCTGATCTTGAGCGCGTGGTTCAGTGGGGGAAGATGTGGCTAGTTACCTTTAATGCATCCAAAACCAAACTCCTATCCTTACATCATCAACGCTCTGATCCCCATCTGGCATCAATTGTGATGGATGGCTCTCGTCTGGGTGAGGCCCCGTGTTTTGACAAGCTTCTGGGTTTGACCTTTACTCCTGATCTGAAATGGAACACATACATCAAGTCTGTTGCCAAGGTCGCTGGAAAGATGGTGGGATCCTTCTACCGCTCCAGAAGATATCTCACTACTGATGCAATTCTCTATCTATATAAAAGCCAAGTACGTCCAAGGATGGAATACTGTTGCCATATCTGGGCAGGAGCTGCTAAAAACAGCCTATCCTGCCTTGACAGAGTACAAAATAGACTTCGTGGCTTAGTGGGGGATGCCCTTTTCTCTACCCTGCAACCTCTCTCCCACAGAAGAGACGTTGCGAGCCTATTCTTGTTTTATCGTTATTTCCATGGCAGATGCTCGTCTGAACTCCAATCTCTGGTCCCCCCTCGCCAACCGTTCACGAAAAACACCCGTCTAGCTGAATCCACTTTGAAAAATTTCCCCCACTCTATATCTGTGCCTAAATCAAAACGCGGATTCCATGAACAAAGCTTCTTTCTTAGAACTGCATGCCTGTGGAACTCTGTTCCGTCTGCCTGCTTCCCTCCGGACTACAACTTGGATGTCTTCAAGTCCAATGTTAACAAATTCCTAATGAACCGCCCCCTTAAGTAAACACTTCAGCAAATCTCCTCACTAACTTACTTGCAATAACCCTTATCCCTGAGTTGCTTCCGGGCCTTGATAAGTGGTGATCACTGTTTAAAAAAAAAAAAAAAAATTTCTATCCCGTCGCAGTTAATCACCTGAAGAAGGCCAGAGAATTAATTGGCCGAAACGTGAAAAAATAACAATACATGAGTGAGATAGTTTTAAACGCATACGTCTATGACCTGTACTTGATTATTTGTTAAGCAACATGTATATGCTTCGCTGGACACGGCATCTAGAAGTCCATAAAAATCTTATTCGTCTGTTGAGTCCTGCGCGAGCCTTTTCTAGTCTCACACAAAAACACGCGTTCACATTTCAAGCTATATTACTTGTCATATACATACGCGCACACAAACATACATGCGCACGTCCACACACGCACATATACTCACGTTCATGTACATACACTCACATTCATGGGTATATACACACATGCTAACGTGCGCACATATACGCACACAAGGACAACGTCACTTCTCCTTTCAAAGGAAATCCACACATGCGCAAAAGACCACCGGAAACACCTATAAAAGAAAGAGCTGGACGGTCTACAGACCGACAGCGTGCCTTATCGGCATGCGTGCGCATGCGTGTACCTCACACCACTTGCTATTATGTGGGACAAAAAGCTATCAGACCGTACGTACACTTTATACGCCTTTTATCTCCATAACCTGGATTGACTTTCTCACTCTATCTCCCCTTTCGTTTTGGTCCATCAACACAGACATGTGCGCGACTCTCTACTGAGCTTAACCCTCTCTTTCTACAGGCCGGCTTGCCACTTCGCGTTTCTCTATTGCATTCCCCTTTCCTTCCACGCGCGTAGTCGTCAACGGCTGAATGAACACGTGTACATCCAAGACTTTCATTTCTCAACAGAAAATAAACGACATGTTTATTTTATTCCAACATTTGAGTTCTTTGTTTCCTTCATTCAATTCGTTTCATTATTTTTTTCTTGTAGCGAGTTTAGGGTATCTATGTCCTAGTCATCTACAGTCCTTTATTACTAGGGATCAGAATTAGCTTTTAAGGACATACTCATATGTAAGTTGAAATTTACAATCAAATTTATTGTTTGACCGAATACTCCAAAAAATAATTTACAAAGTCCTTAATCTGCAGAGTTTCAAAAAATGCTATTCTTGGTATTCTTCTCATCAGAGGACAAAAATAAATCAGCAGATTATATTTGTAGCAATGCTAGAAATTGCTAGTTACGGCATTAAATGAAACCACAATTTATTATAGCCATAAATTACAAAGATATACATGTCCTTTAAAAACAATGAGTGAAAAAATGTAGGAGATGTAAAAAATAATAAAAACAAACTGGGCATAAAGTTGTGGCTTGCATGAAGACTTTTTCAAAGATAATCCGAAAGGCGAAAATAATTAATTCTCTTTAATTGGATTTTATTGACTATCAATTTTAAATGCTTGTCATAGGCATTCAGATAAAACCTATCTAAGAACACTCCCAGACACATAAAGTGCATTTGTACGAATTATCAAAAACATCAGCTTAGCCATTTGGAATAAACAGGGAACGAACTCACACACACTTTTATATATATATATATATATATATATATATATATATATATATATATATATATATATATATATATATATATATATATACATATATATATATATATATATATATTACGTATCGATCACTTTTTTAACAAAATCGACAAAGACAACATACTCTCCTTCAATCTGCATAGTGGATATTAGCAGATTGAAATTAACATACATGGAAGGATCATGCACACGCCTGATTTTTGGCCTTATCTCTGCCAGACAAATCTTTTCCCATTGTAGCAGAAGTTTTAACCACAGTCACATTACGTGACAACATCTCATGCTACATCGACTAGTTGATTCATGCTAGAACATTTAATGAGTATATACTTATTCTTGAACAACTTTTTTCCGCCCTCCGAAAATTGGAACTCAAGCTAAACCCAGACAAATGCTTCTTCCTCACACCTAAAGCTAAATTCCTCAGAAGCATAATAATGAAGGATTCAAGGCCGATCCTGGATACCTTTATGTCATTAGAGAAATGAAGTCCTCAACTTTAAAAAAGAACTACAAAGTTCTTATTATAGTCATAAATTTCAAAGATGTACATGTCCTTTAAAAACAATGAGTGAAAATTGTTGGAGATTGGTGTAGATCAGACAATTCCTGAAACCACTTCTACACGAATAAATCAAGTCGAACATGTTCTCTCATGGCTCCAATACACAAACTTAATAAGGTTAATGAACCATTTCACTGGAGATGACAGAGCCTTTAGAAAAATTAAGGATCAACTATCGTCTCCACCTGTTATCTCGTTTTTGAATTTCCCCAAATTCTTCACATTCACTAAAGATGAAAGCGCTGTTGCATGTGAGGCAATCCTTATGCAAGAAGCTGACAACAGAAACAAGAACACCATAGTGGCTTCATCTCACAAATGCAACTCTATTGAACAAAATGTACCCATGTTGGAACGTGAGGCATATGTTGTGAAATGGCTAATATTGAAATGCGACTATTTTCTATGCAACTGTCCCTTTGTTATCTTGACAAGTCACTGACGTATTCGGACCAATAGGAGTTCAACAATACTAAAATACGGTGATAACAAGAGGAGATATCATGCTACAAATTCGTCTTAGAAAGCCTGAAAGAAAAATCCAATGTATGGGCAGATATGCTCAGCAGAGGCTGCGGACAGAAGAAAACCAAGATTCTGAGTGATCCTAGCCAGATAGGTAAGACATTTACATTAAGCAGTTCTAACCTATGCGTTTACATCCCATCGTGGTGCATCGTTAATAGCATACATCTCGTCACCAACTGTGCACAAACCACAGAACGGCCACACACAGAAATATATTTATTATTGTAACATTATTTTAACATTACTACCAACAGTGGACGATTTTGTTTTAAACAAAATAAAATTAAAAAAGACAATTAAAAGAATCGTTTTTGGCATTGGAAAATATGCTCACATTTTTCAGATTTTGATACCGATTTTAATGCCCCAGAGATTCCATATTTTTCTGATCCCAGATTCCGATTCCAATTCCCAAATATATATATATATATATATATATATATATATATATATATATATATATATATATATATATATATATATAGTGGAAATGGTAATTAATAAAAACTGAAGAAAGTGCTCAATACTGTTGTAGAGCAAATATGCGTTTTATTTTTTATTACCGTATCTTTCTGTTAAGTTACATTATTGTTTCATCTACTCGGCCGTTTTTTTGGCCGTCTGTAGCTTCCTCAGACTTTTACAGAAAGTCTTAGGAAGCTAGAGACGGCCAAAAAAAACGGCCGAGTAGCTGAAACAATAATGTAACTCAACAGAAAGATACGGTAATAAAAAATAAAACGTATATATATATATATATATATATATATATATATATATATATATATATATATATATATATATACTGTACTTTGAAGTAATTGTGCCAAGGCCGGAGTAATTGCGCCACCTAGTTAAAAGTGCTCTTTTGGCAACCACACATATAAAGAGCACCATTTTAGTTGCCGCAATTACCCCCAAATTAGGCGTAATTACCCCAAAGTGCAGTACACATACATATATATATATATATATATATATATATATATATATATATATATATATATATATATATATATATATATATTTAAAAGAGTGTAGCCATCAACAATTGTGGATTTTTTTTTAAGGTTTTCATCATATTTTTATTTTAAAATATTTTTATAACGCGTTTCGAGCTTAGGGTGTGCTCTCTTCAGATGTTTTCGTAATAAGTTTTTCTTTAAAATGGCAGTTTGAAAAGTTATTTTTACCTCTGCTGATACTAAATGTGTTTTTCAGAGTGATGTGTGGTCTCAGACATTCTGTCTCCAACCGTAAGTGTTCAAAGTGTCCGGTCAAAGTTAGATTCAAAGAGGGCGCTTTTGGTCCATTTGGTGAAGGTTTTTATGTTTTTTTAGGGTTTTTTTAAAAGATTTTCTTTCCCCATGTATAGCACACACTCACACACAATCACACACGGTACATATACGTGCATGTACACAATCGCGGAAAATAGACACCTGCATGTATCACAACATATACACACATGCAGTGGAGGCAGATTCGAGATAATGCCCATCTTCCAAACTGACAACTACTTCTACTTGCTAACACAAGAAAAAAACTTCATAGCAAAGTTTAACCCCGCCTTAAATATCTCTCCATAATTATACACATAAATAGGCAGAACACAAAATGCACTTACACGCATGCATACTGGGGTAAATGTGCACCCTCACACATGAAACAAAAGAAGCACAATAAAGCATGCGCACACTTTCACAGGTGCGCGCGTCCATACCCAGTACATACCATTTCTCTACACTAAACAAACAATTAGAAATTATACGTATGTATGTGTATGTGTGCATGTATATATGTGTGTGTATGTGAGTGTATACATATGATTGTGTATGCGTGTGGGTGTATATATATATATCATCTGTTATCTATGCTCCATCTTGTTTGGGTGTGTACGTGCACTTATGTTTGGGTGACCGAATACATGTATGCATATGTGCTTGGATTAGAAAAGAAAGAAAACTTCAATCAATATATACATAAGGTGGGATGTATGAATATGTATGTGTATGTGTGATTGTGGGTGCATGTGTCCATATATATATGGGTGGATGAATGTATACACATCTGTATGTGTGTGTGTATATATATATATATACATATGTATGCATATGTATGAGTGGGTAAATGTGTTCGTGTGGATATGGATATACGCATATGTGTGAGCCCCTGCATATATTTCTCTATGTGTGTGCATGTGTGTGTGTGTATGTGTATGTGCCTACATAGTATGTGGATGTTTGTGAGTGCGTATGCACGTACATGTATGTATATATATATATATATATATATATATATATATATGTGTGTGTGTGTGTGTGTGTATGTACGTGTATATGTGTGTATATGTATCTTCTCCTACCTATTCTCCATCTTACTTGTGTGTGTGTGTGTGCGTGTACTTATGTCTGAATGATTAAGCGCATATATACATGCGGGTTTTGGTTGGGAAAAAAAAAAATAAATAACTAAATAAATAATTAACCAATATGTGCCTAACATGTTAAAGGTGGATGTGTGTGTGCGAGTGTGTAGGTGGATATGTATATATGTATGCTCCTGCATATATTTCTATGTATATGCGTGTGTGTATGTGTGTGTTCCTACGTGCGTGTGCATGTGTACATGTACATGTATGTATATGTATGCGTGTGTGATTGTGTGTGAGTGTGTGCTATACATGGGGAAAGAAAATCTTTTAAAAAAACCCTAAAAAAACATAAAAACCTTCACCAAATGGACCAAAAGCGCCCTCTTTGAATCTAACTTTGACCGGACACTTTGAACACTTACGGTTGGAGACAGAATGTCTGAGACCACACATCACTCTGAAAAACACATTTAGTATCAGCGGAGGTAAAAATAACTTTTTAAACTGCCATTTTAAAGAAAAACTTATTACGAAAACATCTGAAGAGAGCACACCCTAAGCTCGAAACGCGTTATAAAAATATTTTAAAATAAAAATATGATGAAAACCTTAAAAAAAATCCACAATTGTTGATGGCTACACTCTTTTAAATATACATTTTTTTCTCTCGTTGGAACTACACAACCATCACTTTAAATATATATATATATATATATATATATATATATATATATACATACACACAAATATATATATATGTATATATATATATATACACATATATATATATACATAAGCGAAAGAAAATTAAACTGTAAGTTGAACTTTATAATAAAAATTTATTGTTCGACTGAATACTCCAAAAAACAATTTACAAAGTCCTTATTCCGCAGAGTTTCAAAGAATGCTATTCTTGTTATTCTTATCATCAGAGGACATAACGAAATCAGCAATACTAGAATTTGCTAATTCAGGCATTAAGATAAACCGCAATTTATTTTAGTTATAAATTGCCAAATCAAAAAGTGAAAAAATGTTGGATATGTAAGAAAAATATATATATATAAAAACAAACCGCGCATAATATTTCAGCTTGCATGAAAATCCTCTCAAGTTAATCCGAAATGCAAAATAGTTCTTTAGAGAGAATGGATTCCAAAATGTTCAGCATGACGATGCATATAATCCGATTGGAATCAAAACAGCTGAAATAATGAAAATTGTTTTTTTTCGGGCAGTGCAGTACCTATGAAAACGAACCTTCTAAAGTAAAACCTTGAATAATTATCTAAACTCGAATGTAAATTAATATTAAGCCGACTTTACAAATTGATAATAGTTAATTATTGGATTTTAATTAATTATAAGGTGAAACTCCAATGATTCAAACTCGATAGATAACGACAAACTTCAACCCATTAATATGGGAGGGGAGATTATCATCAAAAGTGTCCTGAATTGTTAACTTAGCACCGGACTTACTACTTAGATATAAATAAGTCACTTGTACCCATTCCCCTCCTCCCCTTTTTTTTTTTTTTTTTAAATGGAGAGTAGATAATACAGTGGATGTGTTATTGGCAGCTCCAGTAACTCTCGCTTCTCCTTTCTTGTCCCTCAGTCCTCATTCAATGAGTGATTTTTCTGACAAAGGGTGAAGAAAAAGCTGCTTAAAGGTCGGTAGTACTTGATGACCAGTAGTCTGAGATGTCGGAAATTTTTCTGGCTCTGTCTGTCCTTGTGGCCATGTCACTAGTAAGGGTGCTAGAGGTAAACGTTTTGTCTGGGCTGACATTATCCGCCTGATAGTCAGGGACCCGAACCTTGGATTAACCACTAAGGAGGCTGTCCTATCAGCAGGCGCAAAGTACTGGGACTGCTGTATTGCCATTTGGTGAGTGGATCTGGACCATGCAGTAGTCTCTGGTGGGGCCTCTCGATGCCATAGTGGGTAATTGTTACGGCTTTACCTTTTTGTGTGCTACAAAAAAAAAAAATTCCTGTCTTTTTCTCTCTTACTTTCCCTCTCTGTACTGCTCTAACCAAGTATGCCGACCTATTCCACAAATCCCAAAACCTCAACATGAAATATCTCCAGAATCAAAACTCGATTAAACCTAGAACCTCATCTTCCAACATAGACCCCTACTACCAGGTCTCCTTCTCCAACATCAGGGGTCTACGTTCAAACCTTCCAAAGGTTGAAACCCAATTACAGGAGACGAAACCGAACATATTATTTCTAAGTAAAACTGGAATAGGGCCGACCACTTCCCTAGATGAGTTCATAATTAACGGATACTCTAACTTAACAGCTAAATCTGACCCCCAAGATCGCCATGGGCATGGAATATGTGCCTACATTAAGGATGGCTTCCCGTGTGGCAGGGATATCTCTAGAGAAGATCCTAATTTACCCTATATGTGCTTCAGGGTTGCACTTGCTAACACTACTGCATTTATATTTGCCCTCTATCGGCCCCACAACAGCGGAGTTACTATCTTTAAGAGCATATCTGAGAATATAGACCACATACTGTCTGCACATCCCTCGGCTAACATCCACATCTGTGGTGACTTCAACGTCCATAACATGGAATGGCTGACCCATTCAAATAAAACAGACGATGAGGGGAGGTTTTGTCATGATTTTGCCATTGCTTATGACCTCACTCAGATTGTTCGCGAACCCACCCATGTGCCCAATACACCCGGTCAATATGCAAGCCTCCTAGACCTTTTTCTCTCAACTTCCCCTGAGCTATGTTCATGTTCCGTTCATTCTCCTCTAGGATCCTCTGACCACTCCGTCGTATCAGTTAAGATAAAAACGAAATGTAAGAAGTCCCCAGACGTACCCCTCCACCGTACTGCATACCGATACTCTATGGCTGACTGGGATAGCTTCCGTACATTCATATCTGATTTACCTCTGCACTCCATGTTTAAAAAGGATGTGTCCTCTATAGTATCAGATCTGACCGTATGGTTAATTGTAGGCATAGACCAATTCATACCATCTAAAAAATTCCAACAAAAACCTAGCAGCCAGCCATGGTTCTCCCCAGAATGTGCTGCTGCTATCGCGCACAGAAATCACTTTTTCCATGGCTACAACGTAATAGATGCACTGAGACTAAAGCTGCTTTCAGGACTGCCAGCAACCACTGTAAAAGAGTAATAAAAAATGCAAGAGAGCTATATGCCCAGTCTGTTTAATCCAAGGTAGCTGATCAGCGGCTTGGTTCCCACCAGTTTTGGCAAATAACAAATAGGATCCTGAACAGAAGTGTGCGTTCTATCCCAACCATTATCAATGGACCTGAGGTCATCTCGTCAGTGTCAGACAAGGCCAAACTATTTGCAAAGAAGGTAATTCTACCCTATGCGACGAAGGCCATCAACTCCCCATATTTCCTCCTATAACATAGAACAAGCTAGGTAACATACAAATATCTGTGCATGAGGTCGCCAAGCTAATCAAGAACCTAGATTCCAGTAAAGCAACTGGCCCTGATGGCATCCCAATTATAGTGTTAAAAAAGCTTCAACCAGAACTTGCTCCCATACTTACGAAACTATTTAAGCGATGCCTTAAGAAGTGCTTTCCGACTCCCTGGAAGACCTCATCAGTTTGCCCTGTATTTAAGAATTCAGGTGATAAGTCATCCCCCTCTCAGTACAGACCAATAAGTCGCCTGTGTGTTATGAGTAAGTTGCTGGAATCCATATTAAATAGAGAAATAGTCAACCACCTCAGCAGGAATAATCTTCTTAGTGACACACAATATGATTTCCGCTCTGCAAGATCTACCGCAGATGTGCTGACGGATTAGTGAATCTCTTGACAAAGGCTTCCTTTCTAGGGCAATTTCTCTTGACATATCAAAGGCCTTCGACAAGGTATGGCATAAGGGTCTACGTCACAAGATTTCCAGCTACGGTATAACTGGAAATGTTTTCTCAATCATTAAATCATTTCTCCTCAATAGGCTCATAAGAGTAGTGGTAGATGGACAAAAATCGGAGGCCTGCAATATAAATGCTGGAGTCCCTCAGGGGTCAATCCTGGGCCCAACTCTCTTCCTGATCTACATCAATGACCTCCCTAAACACATACTTAAATCATTCGTTGACATCTATGCTGATGACACGACCATCTACGGCAATACATCAAAAGCTGTAAATGACAAAGTTCTCTCTGATTCTCTCTCCTCTGATCTCGAGCGCGTGGTTCAGTGGGGGAAGATGTGGCTGGTTACCTTTAATGCATCCAAAACCAAACTGCTATCCTTACATCATCAACGCTCTGATCCCCATCTGGCATCAATTGTGATGGACGGCTCTCGTCTGGGTGAGGCCCTGTGTTTTGACAAGCTTCTGGGTTTGACCTTTACTCCTGATCTGAAATGGAACACGTACATCAAGTCTGTTGCCAAGGTCGCTGGAAAGATGGTGGGATCCTTCTACCGCTCCAGAAGATATCTCACTACTGATGCAATTCTCTATCTATATAAAAGCCAAATACGTCCAAGGATGGAATACTGTTGCCATATCTGGGCAGGAGCTGCTAAAAACAGCCTATCCTGCCTTGACAGAGTACAAAAGAGACGTTGCGAGCCTATCCTTGTTTTATCGTTATTTCCATGGCAGATGCTCGTCTGAACTCCAATCTCTGGTCCCCCCTCGCCAATCTTTCATGAAAAACACCCGTCTAGCTGAATACACTGTGAAAAATTTCCCCCACTCTATATCTGTGCCTAAATCAAAACGCGGATTCCATGAAAAAAGCTTCTTTCTTAGAACTGCACGCCTGTGGAACTCTGTTCCGTCTGCCTGCTTCCCACCGGACTGCAACTTGGATGTCTTCAAGTCCAACGTTAACAAATTCCTAATGAACCGCCCCCTTAAGTAAACACTTCATCAAATCTCCACACTAACGTAATGTACTTGCAATAACCCTTATCCCTGAGTGGCTTCCGGGTCTTGATAAGTGGTGATAACTGTGTTAAAAAAAAAAAAAGCATAAAGAGAAGTCTGTCCAAAGTCAAATGGGACCTAATAGTAAAAAGAGAGAAATCCAGTATGAGATCCTTCATCATCGGCTTAATTAGAAAAAGTATTTTCAAATTAAATTTTAAAGTAATTAAGTTCAGGCTAAGTAGGGGGAATCAGTCCATGAAATCTCGTATTACTCTGACCGGAAATTGTCTAGACAGAACGAAACAGATCTCAAAGTGTTAAATTCGATGTCATTATTAAACAAATTGGAGGAGTGAGAATTATAAAGTTTTAAGTGTTGAAGAATGATAGCTCATTAAGGCTGACAAAAGTCATGATGATGATGAAGATGATAAAATAATAATAATAATAATAATAATAATAATTATTATTTAGTAATTATAGTAACAAATTTAGTAATAAGTATAAAACATATACAAATATTATGTAAAAAAATAATGATAAAAAAGGGTAATAAAGATATCGATAAAAATAATATTTATAATAGGAGTAATAGTCACACGAATGATTATGTCAATCATATACCGATATTGATGAAATGTAAATATATATATATACATATATTTATATATATATATGTATACACACCCATAAACACACACATATATATATATATATATATATATATATATATATATATGTTAAGTTTTGAGATATTGTGTTGAACAAAGATGATGGCGTTGTTCAGATCAGTAACCAAGATGGCGACCAAGAATCAAATGCAGTCCATGGCGTAGTTAACCTCTTAAGTTCTGAGATATTTATTAATTTATTTTTATTTCGGACTACTAGTCTCATCTTTATTAGTTGTTGTTTTTTCATCTTTTATTGGATTGTTTGTTCACAATGTTTTGGCCAACTAATTCCTCTGGCCTTCGTCAGGTGGTAACCGCGACGGATAGGAACTTCGAATCTCCTAACTGCATTCTCAGCCATCACTGCCATCCGTAGTTGTTGTCGTCTCATCACATTTTTGGCCAATTAACCTCTGGCACGCTTTGGGTGGGATTGAAACCGCTATCTTCAGACAATGCTCATCTGGAACTGTAGAGATTCAACGTCTCTATCAACTGCGCCACGGGCCCCGAAGGGCGATCAAGGTTGGATTCTTTGATCTTATAAATCCACATTTATTTATTATCTGATCTTCCATAGTCGGATCCGTACCGATTAGTATATATATATTATTCCTTAATTGGAATTCATTTTTTGAGATGAGCATTATATATATTAATTAAAGATGAGACTAGTAGTCCGAAATAAAAATAAATTAATATATATAATGCTCATCTCAAAAAATGAATTCCAATTAAGGAATAATATATATATTCTGAGATATTGTGTTGAACAAAGATGGGGACGTAGTTCAGATCAGTAACGAAGATGGTGGCATATTTCAGATCAGTAACCAAGATGGCGGCATAGTTCAGATCAGTAACCAAGATGGCGGCCAAGAATTAAATGCAGTCCGTGCCGTAGTAAACATCGAACTGATTGAATCCAAAATTCGACAATTTTTATAATAATTTTGGAACGTTTCCATTGGTTATAAAAATGATTGGCAAATCAATTCGTCTCATACTCCCATTAGAAGTCTAATGGGGAAGGTCTCCTAGCTGCTTTGGCTACAGGGAGACAGGGTAGTACTCGTCAAGGATTCGTCACTTGACACTCAGCCCAACAGGTGAGGGGCCGGGAACCGGCCCAGCATCTGTTTGACTGAGGTACGCCGCCTGGGAGGTCCACCCTCCCAGGCCTTGCCACCGGGCTTTCCGGTGGGGCAAGTTTATTACTTGCTGCCTAAGGCGCCCCGACCGGGGAATGCCGACGGGGTTACTCAGGCAATTTTTAAAATTGCAGGAGTGCCCCTTCTTTAGGGGAGCCTGCAGGGTTCCCACTTTCCGGCCTTGTGCCACATATTGCTGATGTGGGCAGCAATTAAATATATACCCCATTAGAATCAAAAACATTTTACACCCCCCCTTTTTTTGATATAATGGAAACATCCTTTCGGATTCAATTTTGGTTTCACTTGAGAAAAGGAAAGAAAAATAAATAAAGAAAAATAAACCAATAAAATAATTGAGTTTTTTTTTTTTTCTTTTTTTTTTCTTTTTCTTCTTCTGGTTTTATTGGAATTTGTCTTTATTCTCATCGGTCAAAAAGAATTATTGATATATTAGTATAATGTGTGCAAAAAGAAGCCATTTTTTTTATACATATAAAAGTAACCACTTTTTAAATATATATAAACATACAAATAGAATACTTTTCAAATACACAAAAATATATATAATATAAAATATAAATATATAAATATGCACAAAAATTCACAAATATACATTTTTTGTTTTGTTTTAACAAATGTTTGCCAAAAAAATAAAAGAGATACAAAAAGAACTATTTGACAAATAGGATGTTTACAAGTGGCTTTTTTTTCTTTTTTTTTTTAACAAAAACTGGAAACATTATGTTGGTTAATTTGGTTAGTAAGGTATAAATGGTCGCAGTTTAACGTCGTCCCCGGGACAATTTACAATTTTTTTTGTGTGTGTGTGATTTTAACTGTTCATGCTTCTCATTTTGTGTTTCTGAAAAGAAATTTATTCATAATTAGATTCCAAAAAGTTCGGTTATAAAATGTCTTAATTTTATTCTTTTTATAGGTTTAGTGAAAATGTCGGCTATATTATTTTCAGACGTCACATAAGTAAGAGTAATAGATTTTTTTCTTATTTCATCCCTTATAAAATGATATCTGATATCAATATGGTTCGACCTTTGATGAATCATAGAATTATTTGCTAATAAGATACTGCTCTGATTATCACAATGAATTACTATAGGATTTTTTACTTAGATCTGGTTTTAAAATAGATTTTAGAAGGGTGTTCAGAAAAATTGCCTCCTGCGCGGAATGAGTAAGAGCCACATATTCTGCTTCACAAGTAGAAAGGGCAACAATTTGTTGCTTTTTAGTTTTCCAAGAGATCATAGGTCCAGTCTTTGACAGTCTAAAACAATACACCGCTATACTCTTTCTATCCTCAGAGTTAGCCCAATCTGAATCTGAAAAGCCTTGTAAATTTAGAGGATATGTAGATTTTTTTAATCTTAAAGATTGTTCCTTTTAGGTAACGAAGAATTTGTTTTGCACAATTAAGGTCTTTAATTGTCAGTTTCGATAAGTTTTGAGATAGCTTTGTTACAGTGTAACATATGTCAGGCCTTGTTGCAGTCATCAAGTAGATGAGGCTCCCTACCATTTCCCTGTATATTCGATTATCTATGAATTTTGTTTCGGTCCCTATATTTTTATTTATGTCCATTTCGACGGGAGTTGAACGTGGCTTACAATCTTGCATTCCGAACTTGAGTAGAATTTTTTCAATGTATCGTGATTGGTTCATAGTTATAGTTTCATTTTCACAGGTAAATTTTATACCGAGGAACCATCCATGACAGTCGTCCAAGATCGGCCATTTAAATTTTTTTTTTAATTCATTTTTAACATCTTTTAAAGTGTTGTCACAGTTTGAGGCGAGTAATATATCGTCAACCCAAAAAACCAAAATCAACAATTTATTACCTACATTTTTGGTATACACGCACGCGTCTACGGGACATTGTTTGGATTCCTGTTCTATTAAATAATTATGGAGTGTTAAATTCCAATTGTGTGTACTTTGTTTTAGTCCATATAACGATTTATTTAATTTCCACACCCAATTTTTATTTTTCATTTTAAATTCCTCTGGAGGGTAAATGTAGATTTCACAGTCAATCGGAGCATTTAAATAAGCAGTTTTTACATCCATTTGATGTATTTTTAAATTGTAATAAAATTCTAATTGTCGTTAAATTTGTCGTTGGTGAAAATGTTGCAAAATATTCCACTCCAGAAATTTCTGAAAAACCTTTTGCAACAAGTCTTGCTTTAAAAGTTTCACTGCCAGAAGCTGTGATTTTTTTGGAAAAAACCCAGCGTGAAGAAATTATATTTTTATCTGTTGGTTTTGCCACTATTTCGTATGTGTTATTTTCAGATAAAGCTTTCAATTCGGATACCATAGCTTGTTCCCATTCTTGGTGATTTTGCGAATTAATCGCCTCATCTTAACTTTCCGGTGCGCTGTTCAACGAATAACAGTAATCCACGGCGTAATCTTGTATCTTTTCAATTTGTAAGAAGTCAGGCCTTTTTCGCTCCCTTATTGGGTATCGACGTGTCTGGTTACTGTTTTCGTCAGAAGTACTGTAATTGTCGTCGTTATTAATATTTTCATTGTGATCGATTAAGATGCTAGGCAATATTTCACGTTTTTCATTCACTGGATCGCAATTTTTTAAATTTAATGTATCATTGAATTTTACACATCTAACTCTTTTTATGGCATTTTGAGCTGCAAAGTAGATTAAGTATGCCGGGCTATTTTTATCGTAACCAATGAAAGTACCTTTTTCGCTTTTAGTATTTAGTTTACTGGTGTTTTCTATAAATGCAAGACAATCAGAACCAAATAGATGCATTCTGTTCATTTTAGGTTTTACACAGCAAAACGCTTCATACGGCGTTTTTCCTAGCCTCTTCTTGAACGATCTATTTCTGATATATGCTGCTGCCATTAAAGCGTATGTCCACAAACTATGCGCTAATTTCGATTCGATAAGTAAGCATCTTATCTCAAAAGGGTTCGCCATGCCCTTTCAGCTGTGCCATTTTGGAAGGGGGAGTACGGCGCCGATTTCTCGTGTTTAATACGGTAGTTAATTAATAGAAGTTCAAAGTTTTTACTAGTAAATTCAGTCCCATTGTCTGAGCGAATACATTTTACTGAACCGTACAGGGCAACATCAGCTAAATATTTCTTAGTGGTGAGGATAGTGTCGGATTTGTTTTTTTTAGAAAATAAACCATAATTAAACCAGAAACATCATCAATAAAGTTCAGAACATATCTTAGATTGTTTCTCCCCATCGGGCTGATTGAACCTGCTAAGTCTCAATGCACAAGTGAGAGAATTTTCATAGCTTTTTTGTTTGGCGTTCGGCTTATATATTTTGTCATTTTTCCCTGTGCACACACATCACAATTTGGGAGATCGTCGGAAGGTATTATTTTCATGCCTTCGACTACATTTGGTAATTTTTTAATATCAGCTGTATTGCAGTGTCCTAGAATTCTATGCCAGATTTCCAAGTCGTGACAGGCAGTTTTTGAGGGAACCATACTTTTTAAATAATATAGTCGGCCATTTTCTTTAATGTCAAATACAGTTCCATTGGGGTATATCAATTTTGATGTATTTTGGCCAAATTGTATATTCGCGCCTTGTTTAATTGCAGCCTGCACGGAAAATATGTCTTGCTTAATTGTAGGTATGAACAGAGCATTTTTTAGAATACAGTTACAGATTTCGCCTTTATTATTTTTTAGGTATATTTTAGCATCGCCTCTTTTCAAGACTATATCATTTATTTGACTACCGTCGGCAAGTTCGACAAAATGACTTTGAGGATTAAAGTTTGAATCAAAATTAATAAAATCAGATTCCTTGGTGATAACGTGCGCTGTAGCACCACAGTCTAAAAGGAGATTTTTACCGTTTGTGGTATTGTCAAAGTTACATGTGAATAGAAATGTATGTTCTTCCTCAAAGTTCTCAACGTTTTTTACGGAGTCCATTTTAGAGCATTTATATCGACATTGGAAACTTTTGTGGTTGGGTCGTCCACAATTATAGCAGATAATTTTATTCTTTTCTTAGGAAAATTACTTGTGGAGAATACATTGCGGTGAGGTGCGTAATTTGGTGGTGTCTACTTTCGAGAAGCATTTTTGAACTTCATCATATTGCTGGAGTTATTATTGTCCACGAACCTCTTAGTCTCTTCGTAACTGCGCAATGCTACTTTAAATTCGCTGAAATTTATGGGTTTGTCTTTCTGAGTTATAACAGTTGTAAATGGTTTAAAATCGGCTGGGAGTTCCTTGAGGGTCATTGATATCAACAAGCTATCGCACCTGAGAGTTTTAAGGCATTGGCGATTGTTTCTGCCCTTATAACATAGTCGGTAATCGTTTCATCCTCGTTACGTTTCGAAGAGGTTAATTCTGTATATAGGGATATTATTTTCGGTTTCCCTTTTGATAAATAATGTTCTCGTAATATGTTCAATGCTTTCCTCCCATCATCCAATGCGTCTCTTATAATCAGAGACAGACTTCTATCATCTAAACATTGAATCGGTTCTGCAAAAACAGTCGCGTTTTTTTCGAGAAATTCGGGGTCGTTTGGATTCTCTGTTGGAGATTGTATGACTTTGTGTAGTTTTCGAATCCTAAGATATCCCAGAAATTTTACCTGCCACAATTCGAATTTAGATTCCGATCCGTCAAAGAAAAGACGGTGGCTGGGCGCATAACCTGTTAAGTTTTGAGACATTGTGTTGAACAAAGATAGCGGCGTAGTTCAGATCAGTAACCAAGATAGTGACCAAGAATCAAATGCGGTCCGTGGCGTAGTTAACCTCTTAAGTTCTGAGATATTGTGTTGAACAAAGATGGCGGCGTAGTTCAGATCAGTAACCAAGATGGCGACCAAGAATCAAATGCGGTCCATGGCGTAGTTAACCTCTTAAGTTCTGAGATATTGTGTTGAACAAAGATGGCGGCGTAGTTCAGATCAGTAACCAAGATGGCGGCGTAGTTCAGATTAGTAACCAAGATGGCGGCCAAGAATTAAATGCGGTCCATGACGTAGTAAACGTCGAACTTTTATTTAGCCTTTCGGCCCCGGCCTTGGCATTATCTACTGCCAAGGCCTCATTTGAGGTCCAAAAGAGCTTAGGCACTAAGGCCAGTAAGGGGATTGGGGAAAAAACCGGGTCTTTACTAAAGCTATGCTAGACTTGTACGAAAGACAAGTACTTTATTAGTTTTTCTACACTAGAGATCTATCACGCTAAATACGCCTTCATTCTTACCAGGACCTACTTTAAAAACATCTCCCCAGCTTACGGGATGGCAGGCGACTTCATGCATTCTGTTGAAAAAGAATAATGGTATTTACAAAATAAAATAAAATATATATTTACAAACAAAAGAAAGTTTTTTTGTTGTTTTTTTTAATATGGGGGTGAGATGATGGGGTGGGGGGCAAACTATGAAACACCCAAAAAGAAAGAAAAAGAAAACAAATAAACAAAATGCCTATGGGGACGGGTTAGTAAGGGGACCCTCCCATTCTACTTGCTATTTGTCCATTAGAACGCCCACTGTCTTCCGGTCCCCATTCCTGTGAAAGCAAGCAGGTCGTTCCCTAGTGGGGAGTGGAGGATCTAAAGGATTGCTCTTCTGCGAAAATAACTTGGGGTTGGGGTCTTCCAAGATAAAGGACGTAATGGGTGAAAAAACAGGCCGGGACAAAACAAACAAGTGGACTGGGCATCTTTGGAAGTTCTCCTAGTGCCGATGAAAAATAAAGACTCGGGGACAGGATCGACACACTTACTTCCCTAGTCTAGGCCTAATAAAGAACTTATCTTCCACTCTTGGTGGTTACTCAGCCTAACTACCCTACTCTTACCCATATTACAAGGTAAACCTTGTATTAACCAAAGGGCTAGGTTCTGAGAAAAATATAGACCCCAGCACCTTAGAACCAATACCACTAGGGTGGAAACATGAACTCGAACCTAACGCCTCGTCGGATGCACAAACTAGTGTTGTGCACCCATCTCCTATCAAAGTCTATGCGGTGCAATCTTTTCCAATCACATCTGATTTTCATTTTAAGTTGATGCTTAAAATAAACAACCAGATCCTGATCGGAAACAGATCGCCCCTCATAGACAAGCCCAGACGTGTAACCCACGTCACTAACCGAGCTACCACTAGGATCGCTAGAAACGCTGCCTGTTTCTCCCTGTCAAATGACGGGTCCACATTATCAACTACGTACGCTAAATCAAGTGGCACCGACCGCTCGGGGTCGATGCAAGCCGTTACCTCTCCGACATACTCCTAGAGACTCCGCACCCCGCTGCAAAGAAAGAATGCGTGTTCTCTCGTTTCCTCCTCCTCTTCATCATTGCAGCGTGGGCACGGGGGATAATAATATTCACTATCCCTACAATCCCTGGCTAGTCTGCCAAAGAGTGGCAACGCATCCCGGACTAGCCTCCACGTAATTGAAAATTCAGAATTATTGATGTAGCTACTGGCAGGCGCCCAATTCCAAAGCGAGAGAACTTCCCCCCTCGACAGATGTAGCCGCTCCACCAGCGGGTCTTTCGCAGTCCCCACCACTAACTCCTCATATATGCTCCACCTAGGCCATGCAAGGTCCCTGGACCCCGGCAATGCCCTAAGGGTGGCTCGGCATTTGGTCAGGAAACACCGTTCCCCCACCGGTCTTCTGCGACCTTCAGCGGCAGGGGCAGATATGAGCCGTGGAAAAGCTTGTTCCACGACTGGTACCCAGTGCGTTTCCTCCATCAGTATCCGACTCAGGAACACCAATCTTTCTGCGTGCTTGTGGCTTTGCAAATCAGGCATCCTCAAGCCTCCCTCGCTAAGCTTCTGCGTACAGACCTGTCTGCGGACATACGGCTTTCCTCTCTTCCATAGAAGTTTGAAAAGGAGGTGCTCTAAAGCCTTACAGCAGGCAGGGGAAGAACAGAAACGGTAAAAGATCAAAGGAAACACGTACGTAGCACATGCTTCCGCGCGACCCTTTAAGGACAATTTCCTCCAAATCCAAGTCCCAACCGATGACTCGACCTTAGTCTGTACTTCCGACCAATTCTTGTCCAACTGGAGGTCCAGCCCGAACCACACACCGAGGATCTTTACCGGGCCATCAGTCCAGCCGAACGCACCTGGAAGCGAGTTTACCCCAGTCCAGGCGCCCAACCGCAGGCCAACGGACTTGCTGCGATTGATCACGGCCCCTGTGACAACTTCATACTCAGCGATCGCCTCTATCACCGCTTTAATATCGCTACGTTGCGCAACAAACATGGTGACGTCATCAGCGTACGCAGACACCCTGGCAAATTTACCGCCAGGCAGAGCTATGCCACGCAGGACTGGTCTCGCCACCTCATCTCTTAATTTGCGAAGGAAGGGTTCCAACGCCAGGACATACGACAGAGGCGACAGCGGGCAACCCTGCCGCACCGACCAGGAGACCCCAAAGGGCTCCGACAACTTACCATTTACTTGCACCACTACCGCGGGATCACGATACAGGGCGGAGATCCACTTGTGGAAGTCCGGACCAAAGCCAGCGGTTTCCACAACAGCCCTCAGGAACCCATGGTCTACCCTGTCGAATGCCTTGGACTGATCTAAATTGATCAGCACGGCTTCAGTGTCGTCTTATAACCCCTCTAAGATCGTGCGAACCAAGTGCAGATTGTTCTGAATTGATCGACCCTTCACAGCGTAGTTCTGATCTGGTTCGACCAAGTCACCGATAACGACCTGAAGTCGGTTCACAAGAACACGGGACAAAATCTTGAAATCTGGCTTAAGCAGAGTAATGGGCCTATAATCATCTAGATTCCCGCCTCCATGTTGATCCCCCTTCTTCAGAAGTGTGACCACTCCTTTGATTACCTGCCTTGGGATCGAATCCTGGGCAAACCAGTGGTTAAACACGCCCATTAGAAGAGGCACAAACATGGGTGACAGCCTCAAGAACAATTCGTAGGGCAAACCATCAAGCCCCGGAGATTTGTTGCGGCCAACCTGCTTCAACACAGTAATGACCTCACGCTCTGTAACCATCCCCTCGCAGCTAGCCGCTCGGGCTGCAGTAAGGCGGTGCGAGCCAGCTAAATAGCTGCCAAACTCCTGGCCGTGGAGTTTGAGTAGTTTGGTGAAGCGCTCCTCCAAATGTTGCCAAAACCCATTGCAGATCTCCCGTGCTGACACGAGAGAGCGCCCTTCCAGGTTTTTCACCTCCCGAATGTACTCATCCGAGCCGCGTCTTAGAGCGGCCTTACGCTCAACAGCATCAACGTTCACAGCTTCGTTGGAGACTCTGTTTAACCTAGCCCTAACTACTTGACCTTCATATCACTTGCTAGCCAAGCGATTGAGGTCCTCCTTAACTAGAGCTAGATCTAGGGAATCCCCCCTGCCACCGCCCGGGTCAGTCTATCATCTAGGTGCCTTTTGGTCCAAGCCCTAATTAGCGCGAGGCGTTGGCTATATTGGACGCAAAAGTGCCTAATGGTGACCTTAAGCTTAACCCACCAGCTACTCCCGGTAACCGCCCCCACTAACTCCCTCTAAATTAATGACGTCAGCTGCTCCCGAAAGTCATTCGACTCCAACAAGGAGACGTTCATCTTCCAGTAGCCAGCCAACCTAGGCCTATTACCTAATTTCAAACGGGCCAACACAAGTTTGTGGTCCAAATGACCTAGCCAGTGGAACGTGGGACAAGATAGGAAATCTACATTGCCCCTTCTAATTAACATCCGATCTAAGTATGTACTCGGACCAGCGGCCGAACTAGATTACCACGTCCACATCTCCCTCCCTGGGTGATCCAGACAGAACCTGTTGACCAGATCGCAATAGGCTATCAGGCCAGACAGGCTGTTGTCACACCGCTCCGACCCACTAGCCCCTCCGACCTTATCTATCTTGGGGTCCAGGATGGCATTCCAGTCCCCCATTAGCACTACCCGCTCCGGACCCTAAGAGAGAGAAACACCTCCACCCGCCGAAAAAAGGAAACCCTCTCGTTTTGGATGTTGGGCGCATAAACTGCCACGATCCGGAATGCGCCACTTTTAACGGCAACATTGACCATGACCAGCCTCCCATGAGCATCCATGTGGGCAAGTGTAACCGTCGCAGCCAGGGTGCGACTCACCAGTACAGAAACCCCCCGGCTATGGAGGCTGCCATATGCTGAGTAAACATCAAAATCGTTTACCAGCACATCGCAGTCCCCATCCCCAACAAAGTGGGTCTCTTGCATGGCAGCTACGTCTAGCTCAAGGGCCACGAGATCCCTCAGCACGTGAGTAGCCTTGCTTCGAGATCTCATGCCCCTTGCATTCAAACTAGCTAGGTTCAAGGCCATGTTTCCCTACCTAGTAGTATTTAGTATTCGTCTATTAAGGGTCTGAAGTCCTCGGGGGTAAGTACGTCAAGGGTCTTACCAAGACTGCCCGAGAGCAGGTCGGGCGTAACCCGCCCGTTTTTGGCCAGGCCCCCAATGTCCAAGGGGAACATAATCTTTAATGCCCTATAAAAGGAGGGATGAACATAAATAGGGACCCTCCCTTCACAGCGCTTTGCTATCTGCAGTAGTGATGGGTGCTCCCCGTCCACAATCTTTAGCCAGGAGAAGGCTGCCTTTCCGGCTTCTAGCATCCGCCACAGGGCCTTTGCTCTTCCTCCCCTATTTGGACGCACAAACGTGATCACTTGGGGAGCATCAGAAAAGTTCCGGAGATCAGCGACCTCCTTCTCGTCCACCTTTGAGAGGCTTTTGAGGGTTTTTTTATGTTTCCTCCGGCGTCCATTGAGGTCGCTGATCGTCTCTTCTACACTAACTTTGCAGATGCGCTCCCCGGGTCAGAATGGAAACTTTCTGGATTTCTCCTTGCTGGTCTCGTCTCTTCTCTATCTTCTCTGATGGAGTCATTGTTTCTGTTTGTGTCTCCATAACAGTGATGGGAGCTTCACTCTTCTCCACTGGAGTTTTGAAAAGGGAAGGGGTGTGCTGAGCTTCCTCCTGGGGGACCTGTGGCGGAGGCTCAGTATCTTCGTCCTTGTTTTTCCTTTCTCTCTTTACTTCTTTCTTTCTCTTATCTTTGCCCTCTTCATCCTCAGACTCAAAGGAACTTTTCATAAGTTTTCTTTTGGCCGACACCGTTGCACCTCTTGGTGTTGTTTGAGGAGTTGTCTCTTCTGCTGATTTTTGGGGTTTTTTTGCAACCATTTTACTCCAGGTGCCGGCCTCGCTCTTCTCTACCTCCGTCTTTTTTCCTTCCTTCTCCGCTGGCCTCGCAACCACCTTATCTTTCTCTGCCTCCGCTGTTTTTCTCTTGAGGCAGAAGCAGGACACATGCCCCAGTTTCTGGCAGTGCCAGCAGTGCGGTCTCCGACCTTCCACTATGACCAGCATGTGCCAGCCCTCGCATGTCAACTGGGAGGGGATGTTGTCGAACTCTTTCCTAGTTACTCTCATCTCGACCTTGAAATCCCCTGTTTTTATGCCCCTGGGGCCCATCACCGGCTGCACCATCTCCACCTCCCCAAACTGGGACATTGTCGCTCCCAGCTGGTCCTCTGATACGAAACACGGTATTCCAATAATCGTCACGAACGCACGACGCTTCGACATGTATTCCGGTCGTAGACGATAATTTTTCCATGTGAGGTCCCCTTTTGCAATTCTTATCGCCTCCTCCTTCGTTGGCAAAAGGAGATCCCACGTGGCGTGGAAACGCCGGACCATATACAGCGTGGGAATCTTCAATTCCCCCAGGATCTCGAGCATTTTCTCCTTGGGGATTCCAGTCAGCCCTTTGCCTTTCAACTCAAACGTCACGAGGGAGACTGTTCACTCTTGTAATGTTTCCAAGATCCCTGGGACCACTTTCATTTCCGTCCCCTCCACATATTGCTGGTATTTCTGTTCATAGACGTCCTTATAATATTGTGGGGTCTTTTTTCCCCTTGGACCCCACGCTTTCGCTATCGGAGCTGTTTCCTTCTGAGCGCTACCCCAAGTTGGTTCTGTAGTGACTTGCCTCTGTGTAGACAGGATCGGAGAATCGTCCATCGAGAGGGCTGGCCATTCCTCCGCACTGACTGGCACTGGTGCTTTATCCTTTGCCCCTACTATCCCCGGAGAGCACCCATCAACCACAATCACCTCCATAGATTTTGTTTTCCTCAGCCCTTCTGCCGTGGACTTCTGGGGGCTGTTCTTTTCGGATTGCGTCTGTGTGGGCGTTGCTGAATTATCGCCTATGGCCCACCAGCGTTTCACCGGCCGTCTTCTCTTTTTCTTCTCGTAAGGGACTTCACCTCCTGGAGTCTCTATAACGAACCTCTTCCATGCTTCGACGACCTATTCTCTGAAGGTAGCCACCACTGTGTTTGGCGTTATCCAGGACCTCCCTGTACCTTCAGACAACATTGTAGAAGGCCCCTCTGCTGTTGCTGGCTGCACTTCCGCAATCCCCGAGCCTGCACTGGGGGTGTCAACCACTCGTGGGCTGCCGGTCTCTGCTGCACTTGTACCTATCAAACTGAGGGCGGCGACCCCCGGCATCACGCTCGTTCCGACCGAATTGGGGGTGGCGACCTCCGGCACCATGCTTGTTCCGACCGAATTGGGGGCGGCGACCCCCGGAACCGACTACGAACCGTCACACAAACCATCACTGGGGGTGACGACCCCCAAAGCCCTTCTCGACCTGGAGGTGCCTTTTGGGATGGCACCCCACCCCCCGGACCCTTCTCTCGCATTTCTACACCAGGGGCGTCCCCCATGGTGAAAGAGGCAGAGGCCTGCCCCCTAGTTGTTGGCCCAGTGCCCTTCCCCGACCCGCCGATTTGAAAACTAAGGAGACCTTCGTCTAAAAAGGCACGTCGGTTTCCCTTAGCCCTGCCGGCTGGTTAAGTCGGGTCCAGACACTGGACTAGCTGAAAAAGAGGAAAGGCAGTTAACAAAGAAAGCAATAACAATAACAATAACAATAAAACACAACAATGCCTTAAGGACCACTCACCCAAAGAATGGGGTCGGTCCTTTCAGGCCAAATGAATAAACCCTTAACTTGTCCAAAAAGCTGGACGAGTGGGTGACGTTTCAAGGTCTTTAGAAAGTCAAGTGCTCAAAAATTAACACGTTGCCAAAAAAAGCCAAGAACGCTGCCGTAGTATACGGCGAACTGATTGAATCCAAAATTCGACAATTTTTATAATGATTTTGGGACGTTTTCATTGGTTGTTTTAGCACAGCCGTTGATTATGAAAATGATTGGTGAATCCATTCATCTCATACCCCCATCAGAAGTCTGTTGGTTCATATATTGATTATTATTCTGTGCGTTACATTGTTAATACTGTTATCTTCTTTGTTATTACCCTGTTAAATTTGTTATTGCTTTTCCCGTCTCTTCCTTCGACGTCAATTTTTTTGGAGCCGGACTTTTTGTTTGTTTTACCCGTCGGCCATGGCAACTGCCAGCTATGAGTCGCTGGATTCTCCTAAAGCCAAAACGGAAGAGGATAACATAGGTTGGAAAAAACCTCCGACGGTTAAAATCAATGTAGAAGAATTCCTGACTGAAGCAAGGAAATGTATGGACGTTGTCACAGAAAATGGAATTATTTTAGAGGAACCGAGGCTCAAAGAATTTACCAAAAGGACAATCCATCTCTTTGTAATTGACCATAAGACCAAAAAGTTAATCCGTTCGACAAAAGACACGGTCACTAAACTGATTGGAACTATAGGCATGAGAGCCGAAAGGATCACAAAAACAAAAGGGTACAATACATGGGCGGGTCTCTTTAAATCTGAGGATGAATGCGTTGCCCTTTCAAAAAACGAAATTATAACCACAGACAATATTCTCCGAATGGAATATATGGGAAGAAGGAGGACCACAGTCTCTATATTTGAGGTTCCCGGAGTGGAATTTGGAGACATTACAGGGATATCGGTGGACCACTATAACGGAGTTTGGTCATTTGACATCCTCCTTAATGAGGAGGCATTTATTAAAATACCGTATTATATAGAAGCTGCAGGAGACAAACTACCCATCGTTGTTGCTGGAAGAAGGCCGGCATGTTGGATTTGTGGAGAGGTAGGACACCTTACATATACGTGTCCCAAAAGACAGTCTACGAACAAACCTAACCCAAAAAATCATGTAGTGGGACATGCACTACCCAAAACTACAGACCCTGATTCGTCAAATGAAAATACACCTATTAAAAAAACAGTTGTGCAGGCAAAAAGAATTTCCCTCGATGAATTCGAAAAAATATGTAATACTGAAAACGCATCCCCAAAAAAAGACGAATGGAAACTCGTCTCAATAAGAAAATCTCCACATAAATCCTATGCGCAGTCACTAAATAAGGAGCAGAAAATAGAAATTAGAACTAGTAAAGACCCGGGGGGGGGGCAACAAATTTAAGGAACTCCTTAAGTTAAAGGAATCCCTGGATGAGAAGAGACAGGCGGAAGAGAAGAAAAAAGAAAGGAAAACAATCCCGTTCCCAGACTCTCTTTTTCCCGAGAAACCCGATCCCCTCCCTAAGGAAAAATGCTCGCTAGCTAAAGTCCCTCCCCCTGTAAAATCCACAGTCCCTGCCAGGGAAAAAAAACTGACCCCTTTAGGCTCCCCTGTTAAAAAAACAAGAAGTCCTAAACCTTCCCCCCTCTGTACACCAGCCAGCACACCCCGGAACTCTCCTCCCCCTTTCCCCATGAAAACTGACATGCACCCTCCCTCTCAACCTCCACCTCCGTCAACTCCTTCAGACAAAAAAAGACACAGGAGTCCCTCAGCTGAAGGTGAAACTAGAAAAAAGAAAAATACACTTTTTTATACCGGCAAATCCGTGTGTACAATCACACCTGAAAGGGAAAACGTCATAAAAGCTCATAAGAAAAAAGAACTTAAAAATCTTTTAGCTTTTAAAACAATCAATAAAAAAGACGTGTCCAATCCGGAGGATTATCCTAAAGCAAAAAAGACGTTTAACTGTTGTAAGGCCAAGAGAAGAGGCAGCTTCACTATGGACTATGATGGAGGAGGCTAATACCGTGTTTAAAGCCTTCCCTCCAATGGCATTTTTCAACGATGCTGACATTATGGAAATAAAAAAATCATGTGTTGGGCGGGTCCCTATAAAAATGCACCCATCATTATATAGGGCCTTAAAGCTAACCTTTCCTCTTGACATCGGCGGTCTGTCCCCTGACAGGTCAATCACTACTGAGATGACCACTGGATCCATGGGGACAGCTGTCGGTGTCTTGACACCGTCTATGTTTGATCAGGATTCCCAACCCTAAGTAACTCAAGATGGCTTCTTTAAGATTAGCTAGTTTAAATGTCCGAGGGTTGAGGGACGCCTTTCGTAAACTTCGAGTTGCACGCGATCTTCAAAGCCTCGGTGTGGATATTTGTTGTATACAGGAAACTCACTTCATTCCAAGTGATTATCAGGGTGTGCTCCTTAGAGACTTTCAGTTACCTGGCTAGTTAAGCACACTCTTGATGCAGCGTGTGACCCTATTTATGTAGATTCAGAGGGAAGATTGCTCGTTCTGGATGTTACCATAAAGGATGTGGCATTTCGCTTTATTGGGGTTTATGCACCCAATAACCATACTGAGCTAGTTTCCTTTTTTCAGCGAATCGAGCCTTTCATGAATTCGTCTCGCCGGTTAGTTTTAGCGGGAGACTGGAACGTGGTCCTGGATCCCGAGTTAGATGGTGGGGTTAATACCACAAGGGATACTAACCAGAACCGGGATGCTAAAGCGTTTTGAGACTTTGTCGACAAGTTTGATCTTGTCGATAAATTTCGAAACGAAAAACCCGGGGATTTAGCATGGACTTGAACAGGTAGACGCGGCTCTGATCCGGTGCCACTTTCGAGTTACATCGATCAGTTCTTAGTTAGGAGAGTCGACCTAGGGCTTTTAGACTGTCCAAGTTTTCATAGCATAGTTTATTCGGATCATAGGCTTGTCCGGTTTCGAGTAAACTTAGATAGTGTTAAACCTAGGATGGCTAGTTACTGGAAGTTCAACACGTCATTGTGCAATGTGAAGGATTTCCGGGAACAGCTTTTACTAACAATACAGAGGGAATTGATGGGGGCTATCATCGGGAATAAGTGGTGGGGTGACCTAAAAAAAGTCATTAGGTCCTTCACTGCTGATTTTAGTCGCCGGCTCAACCGTAGTTCTAGAGCAGCGAAAGCGGCGCTAGAAGATAGATTAGAAAGGGTGGTGGAGGAGGGGGATAGTGCTAGTTATACTATAGTTAAGGCTGAACTGGACTCCTTGGATAACAGGGAGGACCAGGGATTATTAGTTAGGGCTAGATTAAAAAGAGCGCCAAACGAGGCAACAAATATGGCCGCATCACTGCGTGCAGAGGAGTTTTGACATTCTGCAGATCGACACATCGCCAGTGTCACATTGCAAGACGGACGGACCGTAACTTCAAACGATGGAATCTTGGAGGGTTTTCGGACTCATTTTCAGGAACTTTTTACCATGGAGCCCGGTCTTACTATTGAACACTTTGATACCTATTTAGCCGACTTTTCTCGCCTGGAGGTGACCGAAGCGGCTAGGTGTGAAGGTAGCATAAAAGAGGAAGAAGTCCTTGAGGCCTTGAAACAGGTCGGGCTAGACAGGACCCCTGGGATTGATAGTCTGCCCTACGAGGTGTATTTGAGGCTGTCGCCCATTTTTATTCCTTTGCTGACCATACTTTTTAACTCCTGGTTTAGGAACGGGTGCATACCTCAGTACTTTACTAGGGGGATCATTAAATTGTTATGCAAAGATAAAAATGGAGGGGATGGGATAGGTAATTTCCGGTCCTTAACGATGTTAAACACAGAGTTAAAGATTTTGGCCAAGATCTTAGCAAATCGTCTGCAGATTGTCTTACACCGTCTAATAAGTCCTGAACAGACTTATTCTGTTAAGGGCCGGACGATTCAAGATAATTTGCACACGATACGCTTGAAAAAATCAACACAGAAGCCGCGCTGATCAATTTAGATCAGTCCAAAGCATTCGACAGAGTAGACCGTTACCTAGAGGCTGTTCTTCACTCGGCTGGGTTTGGTTCCCAGTTTTGCTCTTGGATTTGCCTCTTGTATGCCAACCCCAGTGCCATGTTACAAGTGAATGGGGTGAGGTCGAAACCCTTCAGGTTAACAAGATCGATCGTCCATTATCCCCAATGCTATATGTGCTGGCGCTTGAGCCATATTTGCGCCAGCTTAGGGTGAATCCAGTCCTTCGCGGGATAACTTTGCCAGGTGGCTCTACCCCAGTAAAGTATACCGCCTATGCCAACGATGTGACTGTGCTTGTAACGAGCAGTGCCGAGATTAGAGTCGTCGACATAGAAACAAGTCGGTATGCCAAGGTCACAGGGGCCATAATTAACTACGTTAAGTCTATTGGCTTACGTATCGGTGCCTGGAGGGGTATGCCCCTTCAGGGACCCTTTGGTTGGACTGATGGGCCATGCAAGCTACTCGGCGTCTGGTTTGGCCCCGGTCTCCAGCTGGAGAAAAATTGGTCGGAGGTATTGGAAGCGGTCAAGGTCGCATCTAATTTGTGGGCCTTGAGAAACCTGTCTTTGAAGGGTCGAGCGGAGGTATGCAATTCTCATATCTACCCCCTGATCCGTTACCATCTATCAGTACTTCCACTCCCGGAGACCACACTAGTTGATCTGGTGCGTGCTCTTTTCACGTTCTTGTGGCGCGGAAAGCAAGCCATGGTTACCCGCGAGGTCTGTTACCTGCATCCGTCTGAAGGCGGTCTGGGTATGCCTAGTGTGGAAATACGTAGACACACTCTTAGGCTGATATACCTGGATCGAATGTGTACACCAAGTGAGGGAAACGGTATCTTCTGGATAGAAGACACTAAGAAAGCATTTCAGGCTTTGGAGAATGTGCATTCGGCTGAGAGGGAGGCACACAAGTTGCCCTGAAACGAGTGCCCATTCTATCGCCTTGAGATTTCTTCTACGGGTCAAAGAAAGCCTCTATAACACCCAGCTGTTGTCTCATAAGGCGCTATACCGGGCCTTAGTGAGGGCATCCGTTCAAGACGAAAAGATTGAGGAGTTTGGTTTTACGAAGGAGGAGCGCCGCTTAATATGGCCTTGGGCTGGGGTCGAGCTGCTTCGATAATTACGAGGCATCACTCACCTGGCTGGTAATACGAAATGCCCTCTGGGTCGGCAAAAGACTTTACACAGCGGGTTTTACGGAGACACCTAATTGTGTCCGATGTGGAGATTGGGAGAAAGACCTTGATCATGCTTTCTTCCACTGTGCCATCGTTCGACCGTTGTGTGAGTTAGTTGAAGGCTTCACGATTCACATGCTGAGCGGGCAGTTTTTTGTGCTGGAGTCGGTTTCCCCTTGATGCAATTGGGCACCAACCATGGAGAAAGAAGAACGCTATGTTTTTCTGTGTTTGCTAGCAGTTATGAGAGGCATGATTTAGACGATGCAACAGAAGGAGGTTTACGGAGATGAGACCTTCACTGCTCCCCAGCTTCTCCTCATTTTCAAATATCGATTGAAGATGCGAATTAAGCTGGAGAAGGTAAAACTCGCTACTGTGAATTTCAACGACAGATGGGTGAAAGTTTCGCGACTGTGTGGAATGAATGATCTTAAGTTCTATTTTTGAACCTGCTTAGACTTTCAGAATTTTGGGTTTTCTGAACTAACGTAGACATCGAACCACCTAGATTAGGCTAGTTAGGCATTTTTGTTCGATTTTTTTAGCTTGTTGTCATCGTCCCAATCCCTTTTTAGTTCCCCCCTGTCCCCTCGCCACCCAGTCTTTTTTTGTTTGTTTTTTTCCCCCTGTTGGTTCGATAATCCCCACTCCCGCCCCCATTAGGTAACGGATAGACTGTTTTGCCAGTGATGTAAGTCATTTTTGTGGTGTTTTTAATAAAAGTCAGTTTTCGAGAGGCCTACATCTTTTCGACTGACAAAACTTTTTATCTGCCACAATTATTAGTGAGGGGGTTCTTTTTACTAACCATTTTTTTTCATTGTATATTTCTCATTCGATTATTGTAAATAAGATTTTTATCCCCAACCCCCCACATCATGTTTATATATTTGTAATTTTCAGGTTTTAAGTAGGATATCCACAAAGTAATTCTGGTATTTTGATGAAAGAGTCTAGTTAAGTTAACGTTATGTTAGTTAGGACAACATTAACACCCATCCCCCTTTTTCGGCCTTGTGCCACATTTTTATTTGTAAAAATTTTTACCAAATAAAATAAATATTTACCCCCATTAGAAGTCAAAAACATTTTACAATGTATATATATATATATATATATATATATATATATATATATATATATATATATTTAAATAAGGGAGTAGTCACCAACAATGTGTATTTTTTAACATTATTTTATTATTCCGTGTCTTGGTTTTTCATTGAGAATTATGTTCAGATCATTGTAATAATGTTTTTAAGTCATTGAAATCGTTTTTACGCGGCGCGTTTCAGACATTCTGTGATGCGTCCTGGTCAGAAAGTATTTTCAAATGTGTTGGAGATGTAAAAATGGCGATTTTCGTAGTTAATTTGAAGTTTTTCCAAGGAGTGGAGGCTTGTAAGTGTTTATTATTCATTGGCATGTTCAATTTTTATTGCTCTTTTATTGGGCTTGTGAGGGAGACCGTTGACCTGGCTGTAGTAGCTATCTCTTTCTCCTAATGTTTTTTTTTTCCTTTAGGGTGGGGTAGGGTGTGTGTGTGTGTGTGTGTGTGTGTGTGTGTGTGTGTGTGTGTTTGCTTTTATTGGTTTGGGAATGTGTATATTGTTTTATAGTATTTTGGGGTTATTTGCTTCCTTAGGAAGGCGGCTGTGATCCGAGGTCGTTACTAATGTGTATGTGTGGGGAGGGGGGGGGACTAGCTCTTCTGAAATAAGGGTAGGGGTGCTTTCATTCTATTTTGATAATTATTTTTTGGATTCTTGGATTTTAGTATTGTGATGTTTCGTTTCAGTCTTTTCGGGTATTCCTTATATTATGTTTGTTTAGAAAGAGGGGTGTATTTAAAATAGGGGATTTTTTAATGTTTCTATTTATTTGTCTCCCCATGTGGGTATGGCCAGACCCAAGATCGGTTCCTAGTGTGGGCAAGATTTTGTTCCCCAGAGGGGGGAGGCATTGGAGGGGGTATAGGTATGAGAGGGGGATGATAGAAGGGATGATAGTTGTTTCAGTCATGAGGGGGTTCTCCTCCACTGGCTGAGGAGGGAGCGAGGTGTTGGAACAGATATTATACTATGGTTCTAGGTGTTTCCTAGTGCTGTTGGTTTCGAGGTTAAGTAGGGTTGGTGTTGTTCAGTGTGTTGTATTAGGGATAGGGGTGTTATGTCTGTGTGTGGTTATATGCGCGCACGTGTGTGTGTTTTAATGTGTCGATTCTGATTTATGTGTGGGTGTGTATATGTGTATGTGTATGGGTGTGCATGCGAGTGTACCTTGCATTTCATGTTTTTGTGTGATGGTATTAGGTTCTGTTCAGTTCAGGAGTGAATCTGGTGATGAAGTTTTTTTCCTGTGTAAGTAAATAAAAATAATTGTCTGTTTGGAAGATTGTAATTATTTTGAAGCTGTTTCCACTGCATGTGTGTACGTGTTTTGAAACATAGAGGTGTCTGTTATCTGCAATTTTGATGTTGCTCTTATGTAAAGCCACTATATTGCTGAAATTTTTGGTGGCGCCTATGTAGGATTTGTTGCATGTTGTGCATCTTAGTGCATATACTACATTTCTGGAGGTGCAATTTAGATCCTTTTTTATTTTGAATGTTTGTGTTGGGTTTTTGAATGTGTATGTGTTTCCTTCTATTATTATGTCACATATTCCACATCGCGGTTTGTTGCATTTTGTAACTCCTTTTGTAGTATGTGGGACGAGTTTTGAGGAAGTTAGGATGTGTTTTAAGTTTTTGGGTTGGCGTTTGCTTTTTATTATTTTTGTTGTTTTAAGTATGTTGTTTAGTTTGTCGTTCTGATTGAGGAGGATAAGGTTTTTGTTATCTGTGTGAATAGTTCTGGGTTGTTTGTGTTGTGCGTAGAGACATATGCTAGAATTTGTTCTTTGTTGTGTTCTTTTGGGGTTCTTAGTTGGTCTATTGGAATTTTTTCAGCCAGTTCAATACCTTTCTGCATTAGTGGTAGTGGATATCCTCTTTTCCGCAGTGTTATTTGTAGTTCATTCAGTCTAGTTGAACGGAGGTGTTTGTCTGTTACTATGGTGCAGACTATATGTGCTAGGGAGTAGGGTATTGATTTTAGACAGTTTTTAGGATGGTGGCTTTTGAAGTGGAGGTATTGTTGAGTGTCTGTGGGTTTGTGGTAGATGTCTGTGATTATGTTGTTGTTTTTTATTGTTACTAGGATATCTAGGAAAGGTAGTTCTGTGGGGCTTTGTTCTAGTGTGAAGTTTATTTTTGGGTGTAGATTTTGTAGCAAAGTGTGGAGTTCTTTGATATCCCCCCATGAGGTTCTCCAGAGGATAAAGCAGTTGTCTAGGTATCTTTTCCAAGATTTTATGAAGAGAGTTTTTATATTGTGCCCGTACTTTTGCTCTATCCTTTCATAAAGGGTCTCTTCTAGGAAGGCGAGTGTAAGGGTGGCATATGTCGGTGCCATTTTAGTACCCATTGCTGTGCCTAGTATTTGGATGTAGTTGTCTTTATTGAATTGGAAGGAGTTGTTATTGAGGATTATGTCGATGCTATCAATCACGAATTGTTTATTGAATTTGGGATGTAAAGTCTGTGTATGTTTGTCAATCCAATATGCGATAGCTTCTTTTCCTAGATTGTGTGGGATATTGCTATATAGGCTGCTAACATCGAATGTGTCTAGTATAGTCCCATCGTCTACTGTTTTTGGTAGGGAGCTAAGGAAGTGTGTGTTATCTCTTATAAAACTTCTGACTAGATTGGTGAAGGGCTGTAATAGTATATCTATTATGTTGCTAAGTTTGCTTGTTGGGCATGATGGTCCTGCTACTATGGGTCTGAATGTGAGGTCGTTGGGGTTTGGGGTGCTTATGTATTCCGATTTTTGTATGTTGATGGCATGTCTTACCTGGTTAGATTTGTGTATTTTGGGTAGCCCATAGAAGATGCTTGTTTTTGTTGTGAAGTTTGTAAGGAAGTCTTTTTCTTTTTCAGTTAATGTACTATTGTATGTTGTGTAGAGTTTTGTTATTTTAGATATGGTTGTGTCGTCTATGTTAGACCTAATTGGTTTGTAATAATGTTCGTTCCCTAGTGATTCTAAAATTTTTGTTTTGTAGAAGTTCTTATTCATTATAACTACTGCACTACCTTTGTCTGCTTCCTTTATAACTAAGTTGTTATTGTGTTGGATTTTTTTAAGTGCTTGATTTTGTTTTCGTGTTAGATTACTGGTGGGGTTTTCTTTTTGTTGGGGGTTGAGGTTCCAGAGTGTTTCAAAGAAGGTATTTAGTTCTTTTGTGTTGTTATGTTTGTTGGGGAAGTATGTTGATTTGTTTTTCACTAGAGCGTCGTCTGTTGTGTTATCACTGTCGTTAAGTATATCTATGAGTCTAAATTTGCGTTCAAATTCTTTGAGGTCTTTCTTTAACTCTGCTATGTTACTTCTGGGAGTTGGCCAGAATTTAAGGCCTAGTTTTAGTACTTCAATTTCATCCTTTGTAAGTGTCTCTGTAGATAGGTTGATGACTTTGGGTTTTTTGTTGTCTAGTCTGGTGTTATCATTTTGTGAGGGATTCCTAAAAAATGATTGTGAGGGTCGTTAGTTTCGTTGATTCGGTTGGGAGGTTGTTTGTGTCGTTTTGTGGGGATGTATGGGTTATGATGGTACCTGGGGTATTCGGATTGGCTGTGTTTGTGTGTGGGGGGGTATTTTTGGGATCGGTTTTGTACTGTGGGGTACTGGGGGTGGGTGTTGTAAAGATTGTTTTGTGTTGGGTGGTATCTATAGGGGTGGTTTAGTTCCATTGGGTTGTTACGGTGGGGGTTGTTAAGTAGGGGGATTTTTTGTGGTTTGTGTGGGTGGGGTGGGGTAAGAGATAGTGGGTTCTTGGCTGAGTTGGGTGACGTGGTTGGTAGTAACTATTTTCGTATTGTTGTGGGAGGTTGTATCTTTTAGTGTTGTCATGTGGTAGTGGGTTGTCGGTTGTTGATATGTTGTTTTTTGGAGCATTTTGGTAATAGTATTTGTGTTTGTATGGTGTCTGTGTTCTTGTGTGGATGTGTGGTGTTCTAGATGGGAGTTTTGGTTGAGTTTGTTGGTGGGGATGGGTGTATGGTATGAATATGTTCCGGTCGTTTCATTGTGTGTGTTTGGGTCTGTTGTGTGGGTATGTTTGAGAGTGATGTGTGTCTCGTTTCTTACCTTTGTTTTGGAATCTCTCCAGCTGTTGAAATCGGGTATGTTTGTATTGTTTTTGGTAGGTTTGAATGGTCATATTCGGTACTTGTTCGTTTTTTTTTCTTTTTCTGGTAGATTTTTCAGCCAGGTTATCTTCCTTTCGATAATTCTTTTGGATTTTTCCTCCTCCTCTCTGCATTACGACTCCCAGAGTCCAATAAGGAATTGGTGGGTCTCCTTGGGGCATAGTTTTCTGATGTTGTTAAGTATTTTATCGTCGATTTTGGTGTATTCCTCTGTGAGGTGTATCTTTCTGTCCTCCTGTATGTCGATTTCAGCTTGTAGTTTTGATATGTTTAGGGCTTTTTTTAATTTTTTTTTCTGTGTCTTGTGGTGTGACTTTTTCTCGGAATTTGTTTGGGATAAACTGCTCCTCCATGGTTAGAAATGTCCTGTAGGTTAAGGCGGTGTCACTGCATTTGACTGCACGGTAGTAGGCCATTTTTCTCTTTTTAATAAGAGTTTTCCATGTTTGGAGGTTTTTTTTCTTTTGTTTTCAGCGCTTCATTCCGGATATGTGGTTCTTTTAGATGTTCTAAATGTTCTTGTTGTTTTTTTTTAGGAGTTCTATAATTTCGTCGATGTTGGTTAGTATCTTATCCTGTTGGTGAGATATCATGAGGATTATTCTGTCCATCTTTTCATTCAGTTTTAGAATTTCATCCTCGAGATGTTTGTTTTCCATGTTGGCTGTTGTTTGGGATTCTGGTGTATCCTCTACAGGTTTTTTACGTGTTGGTGGCATTCTGTCGTTGTAGTTAGATATATTTATATAAAATGGGTTAAGAAATTCCAACGAAAGAAAGATGTATATTTAAATAAGGGAGTAGTCACCAACAATGTGTATTTTTTAACATTATTTTATTATTCCGTGTCTTGGTTTTTCATTGAGAATTATGTTCAGATCATTGTAATAATGTTTTTAAGTCATTGAAATCGTTTTTACGCGGCGCGTTTCAGACATTCTGTGATGCGTCCTGGTCAGAAAGTATTTTCAAATGTGTTGGAGATGTAAAAATGGCGATTTTCGTAGTTAATTTGAAGTTTTTCCAAGGGGTGGAGGCTTGTAAGTGTTTATTATTCATTGGCATGCTCAATTTTTATTGCTCTTTTATTGGGCTTGTGAGGGAGACCGTTGACCTGGCTGTAGTAGCTATCTCTTTCTCCTAATGTTTTTTTTTCCCTTTAGGGTGATAGGGTGTGTGTGTGTGTGTGTGTGTGTGTGTGTGTGTGTGTGTGTGTGTGTGTGTGTGTGTGTGTGTGTGTGTTGCTTTTATTGGTTTGGGAATGTGTATATTGTTTTATAGTATTTTGGGGTTATTTGCTTCCTTAGGAAGGCGGCTGTGATCCGAGGTCGTTACTAATGTGTATGTGTGGGGAGGGGAGGGACTAGCTCTTCTGAAATAAGGGTAGGGGTGCTTTCATTCTATTTTAATATTTATTTTTTGGATTCTTGGATTTTAGTATTGTGATTTTTCGTTTTAGTCTTTTCGAGTATTCCTTATATTGTGTTTGTTTAGAAAGAGGGGTGTATTTAAAATAGGGGATTTTTTAATGTTTCTATTTATTTGTCTCCCCATGTGGGTATGGCCAGACCCAGGATCGGTTCCATATATATATATATATATATATATATATATATATTCTTTTCTTGCTCGTCCGTCGAAATCGACGATGACCAAGGTATCAATCAGTTCGGCGTCAGGGGTTTGTGGGTCCTGAGATGGCTGATGAGGCCAATCCGTGCTCGGCAGACTCTTCCACACTCTAGACACGTGAAGGCGGTATCGGCAGGCTGTGAACCGGCAGCTCTCTCCTTCCTCCTCTTTCGCTTCTGCTGGTCGTGTGTCATGCGTTGATTCTCTGCCCTGTCAGCTCCTAGGCTGATCACACAACGCCAGGCCGAACATTTAGCAGCGCGACTCTCCCAAGACTGGGGGCTGATGTCGAAGTGTTTTAGGGACGTTCTCAGACAGTCTTTATATCGTTTCTTTTGGCCCCCTGCATTCCGCTTTCCCTGGCTGAGTTCCCCATAGAAAAGTTGTTTGGGGATTCGGCTGTCGTGCATGCGATAGACATGGCCTGCCCACCGGAGCTGGGTTTTTCAGATTATGGTGGTGATGGTATGGAGCCCCGCGCGCTTCAAGACTTCTGTGTCAGGAATTCTGTCTTGCCAGCGGATGTTGAGAAGATTACGGAGGCATCTGAGGTGGAAGCCATTCAACTGTTTTTCATGTCTTTTATATGGCGTCCAAGTTTCGCAGGCGTAGAGTAGGGTCGTCAGGACGACCGCTCGGTATACTTTCAGTTTGGTTGCGAGTGTAATGCCTCTCCTCTTCCACACATTGTCTCTAAGTCTTCCAAATGCACTGCTCGCTGTGGAGATCCTATGGTTAACCTCAATGTCAATGTTGGCGGTGTGGGAGAGGGTGCTGCCAAGGTAGGTGAATTGCTCCACAGCATGGATCTTCTGTCCTTTGACAGTGATGCCGGGTTCATGGTATGCATCTCCTGGGGCGGGTTGGTACATAACTTCTGTCTTCTTTGTACTGATGGTGAGACCAAAGTTGTCACAACTGGTGGAAAATCCGTCCATTTGACGTTGCATCTCTATCTCATTTGGGGCATTAAGGGCACAGTCATCGGCAAAGAGAAGGTCTCTGATGATGGTTTCCCTCACTTTCGTGACTGCCTGCATTCGCCTGATGTTAAACAATTCCCCGTCACATCTGTACTTGATGACAATGCCAGAGTGACTGTCTTTGAAAGCGTCCTGGAGCATGGCAGAGAAAACCATGCTGAAGAGCGTCGGGGCTAAGACACAGCCCTGCTTGACCCCGTTGGTCACAGGGAAGGGTTCTGAGGGGTCGCCGTCATCCAGGACACAAGCGGTCATGCCCTCATGGAACTGCCTGACAATGGCGATGAACCTGTCTGGACAACCAAATTTTTTCATGATCCGCCAGAGGCCATTTCGGCAAACAGTGTCGAAGGCCTTGGTCAGGTCGACGAACGTGGTGTAGAGGCCCCGGTGCTGCTCGACACACTTCTCCTGCAGTTGGCGTGCAGCAAAGATCATATCAGTCGTCGCGCGGCCCGCTCGAAAGCCACACTGGCTCTCGGGAAGAAGACCATCTTCAAGGTGCACCAGCAGGCGGTTGAGAAGGACGCGGGCCAGGATTTTCCCGGCGATGGAAAGAAGGGATATCCCGCGGTGGTTGTCACATGACTGACGATTTCCCTTGCGTTTGTAAATGTGAACGATAGTAGCATCACGAAAATCTTGCGGTAATTCTTCACTCTTCCACATGGATTGGAAGAGTTCTGTTAGTCTTAAAAGCAGTGTAGGTCCACCAGCTTTGTATACTTCTGCTGGAATTGAGTCGGGGCCAGGGGCCTTCCCAGAGGAAAGTTGCTTGATGGCTTTGCTTACTTCCTCTGACGAGGGTGGGATGTCGAGCTCCTCGTTGATAGGCTCCTGGCGTAGTCGATCGATGGCTTCATCATTGATGGAAGATGGTCGGTTTAGCACACTGTTAAAGTGCTCCGCCCATCTATCAAGGATCTGCTTTTTGTCATTCAAGACAGTTGTTCCATCGGAGCTAAGCAGAGGGGAGGAGCTAGAGGACTGGGGACCGTAGACAGCCCTCAGCGCATCGTAAAACTTCCTCATATCCTGGCTATCGGCATGCTCCTGGATCTCATCTGCTTTGGCGCTGAGCCAGGCATCCTGCATGGAGCGGAGTCTGGCCTGCACCTTGCTGCGGATGTTGATGAAGGCAGCTTTCTTTGCAAAACACTTGGGGTCACTCTGATGTGCACGGAGAAGTTGGCGTTTCTCCTCCAGGAGGGGCTGAATCTCAGAGTCATTTTCATCAAACCAGTCCTGGTGCTTCTTTTGCTTGGGTCCAATGATTTCGAGAGCGATGGAGTAGGTGGAGTCTCTGAGGTATGCCCACTGATCTTCGATAGTGTCCGAGATGGTGAGGGGGACAGATAGCTTGTCGTTGATTGCTTCCTGTAGCTCATGGATGACATCTGGACTTTTAAGTTTTTCCAGGTCAAGGCGCTTTGTGACTTTCTGGCCCTGAGGCCGGCTCTTGGGTTGGATGTAGAGGCACATTTTGGATATGATCAGGTGGTGGTCTGTCCAACAGTCGGCACCACACACAGCCTTGGTCAATCTTACGTCTCTCCTGTCCCTTGCCCTGATGATGACGTAGTCAATCAGATGCCAGTGGTGGGAGCGTGGGTGCATCCACGACGTCTTGTTACGGGTGGGTAGGCGGAACATGGTGTTGGTGATGGAAAGGTCGTGTGCAGCGCAAAGGCTGAGCAGCCGTAGGCCGTTGCTATTGCACTTGCCCACTCCATGGTGACCAAGGACCCGGTTCCAAGTGGAATGGTCCATGCCAACGCGGGCATTGAAGTCGCCGAGGACGATGAGCTTCTCTCTCTGCGGAGCAGCGGAGATGAGGCTTTCCAGATCTTCATAGAACTGGTCCTTGGTATCTTTGGGGTTAGTCATGGTTGGTGCGTAGGCGCTTATCAGTGTGGCGGTTCTTGCCTTGTTGAGCGGGAGTTGCATCTTCATCAGCCGGTCATTGATGCCGTCCGGGATGCTAACCAGCTTCCTCACGTGCTCAGTCTTGATGGCGAAGCCCACGCCAGCCTCTCTGCGCTCCTCGCTGCTGCGTCCACTCCAGAAAAAGGTGTAGCCGCCACCTGACTCTGTCAGTTGACCCTTGTCTGAGAGGCGAGTCTCACTGAGGGCTGTGATGTCTACCTTATAACGGGCAAGCTCCCTTGCTACAAGAGCAGTTCTTCTCTCGGGTCGGTCAGCTCTGGTGTTGTTGGGCAAAGTACGGACATTCCATGATGCTAAGGTAAGCACCAACCCTTTCTTTCTCATGTCTCGACCGCTGTGAGGGAAACCCCGCCAGCCGCGGTATGCTGGCCAGGGGTGATGGTGAAGCAGCTATGTTTAGGGCTCCTTTTATCGCCCCGTCCTCATGCCATGGAGGCGAGCAGAGTGATCCTGAAAAGGACTGCTCGGTCGGCCAGCCAGTTGCCTGCACCCCCTCGCTGCTTCGGTCGAGTGGAGTACGACCAGTTTCTGGGCCGCCTGTGTGCAGGTTTGCAGCTACAGCTCCCAGTGATTTCCACACCTGCTGCTTTGCCGCTCGCCCATCGCCACAGGGCTTGGTGTTGACGCAATGTTTGACACCCTGACTTGCGCTGGATTTGGATTATAGTGAGGGGGACTTGCGCTGCATCGGCCTCACTCTCTCGTCCTGGCTCGCCCAATTCCAACGGCAAGACATAGTCGAGACGGCTGGGGACGAACAAGGGTGCAGGAGCTGCCGGAGGGAGGCAAGTATGCCATCCAACCGCCTACGGGGCTCCACTCCTTCGTTTCTGTCGGGGTTGCTCCCCTAGCCTTATCCATTTCCATGGCTCTCACAAGGCAGTGAGGCCATTTGACCCATGGCTGGGATAGGGATTGGTAATGTGTCAGGGCATGTCCACATGTCGGTGGGCCGTAGCACAGTCCCTCTGGGACTCCCTACTGTTCCGAGATCCTCTACTGATTCAGCCTGGAGTCGCATGACAACCAGTTACCGTGTGTGACCATGAGGAGGCACAGCAGAGGTCTTGATGATGGAGAGGCTGTGTACTGACAGGAGAAGACTTACGCACTCGGCTTCTCGTTTCGCGCAAGGCTAGCCAGTGGTGGTTGCTGAGAGCGAGATGGTGCGTAAACCAAGACGCTACCTTATAGCTAACACACTTGCGCATCACATCACCCTGTGTGCATTGCACACACACACACAATATATATAGATATATATATAACGCACAAAACACATCTACATAGACATATGGAAAAAAACCTCACATGTAAATAAATATATTTAGATACACATACGTAGACACACATGAGAACAATTATATGCACATATATACATAATAATAGATGCTAAATCCGCTACTACTACTACTACTACTACTACTAATAATAATAATAATAATAATAATAATAAATAAAAATACCTAGTGAAAGAATAGTGATATGCGCCTAAAGAAAATTAATAATTAAAAATGTATTGGTAAATATATATATATATATATATATATATATATATATATATATATATATATATATATATATATATTTAGATATATACATACATAAATATATATATATACATATATATACAATATATATATATATATATATATATATATATACATAAATATATATCCATGCATAAATATATATATGTATAAATATATATATACATGCATAAATAAATATATATAAATATATATGCATAAATATATATACATGCATAAATATATATATATACATAAATATATATATATATATATATATATATATATGTATATATATATATATATATATATATACATACATAAATATATAAATATAAAATATACACATAAATACGTATAATTTAGGACTACTATTTATCTTAATATGTAAAAATAATAAAATAATAACAGCCGAGTCGAGTGGTATTGATTATTTCTATAATTCTCAAGATAAAAACAATAAACTAGGTCAGACAAGAGGATGAAGTCCGGTAGAATGGGTGTACTTAGGTATGTATAAATGTGGGTAAGTACGTGTATGTGTGTTTTGTGTATATGTGTAAATATGTATATGTGTATTATGTGTTCCTATATATGTGTGTGTGTGTGTGTGTGTGTGTGTGTGTGTGTGTGTGTGTGTGTGTGTGTGTGTGTGTGTGTCTGTGTGTGTGTGTGTGTGTGTGTTGAAATTTTATAAAGAAATAATCTTTATTTATTTTTTATATACACACATTCAATATCTCGGTATTTAGGGAGAGGAACGCACTCGGTGACCGGCTGTTTGCAGGTCACTTTATCATCATCATATAATTCCCTTCCAGTAGTCTGCTACCCTCCCTCCCTCTGGAGAGGGGGGGGGTGAGGAAGGGAGGAAGAAAAGGCCTTTGCCTATTTTCATCAGTTCGAAGATCACCTGCCGGCGAGTAGGAGGTTTTGTTTCGGGCTCCATCAAAGAGATTTGACGTTAAATTCCTCACGGTTTTTTTTTCTTTCTCCTTTAGAAAGACTTATTAAAGTTTCATTGTAATTTTGTTCCACTTATTAAAAAACAAGGTTTTATCGGCTGGGAAATTAGTCTCTAAAGTATTAACGGAAGAAACTGACCGTGTTTTGAGATTTCTTTTCTGTAAAGAACAGAAATTAATTTCGCCGTCAAGTCGAGCAGATTATCAGCACATGTGACCTCCAGGAAAGATTATTCAACCGAAGTTTCCTTCACAAAAAAATCCATTAATACCAGAATTTATCTCGTGAATTATTTTATTTGTACACATAAAACCCACCAAAGCGGCTTTATTGTTGTCGTTTCTTTCCTTTGAATTTAAAAGTATCTGAGCCTTCACAAAAGAAAAATATTTTACCTCTTTCTCCCATTTAAGGTCAAAGAGACGTTATTTGTTTGTGATTCCTTTCGGAAAAGAAAAAAAAAAACATTTTAAGACAATTAATAACTTTTTGTTTTAATAAATTTGGATCATTTTAAACACATTCGGGTCTGCATTTCTTTTGCACATTTCTATTAGTTTCCCTTTTCCGAGAAATTTGCTTTATATGCTTTTTTTTTTCTTTCTTTTATTGTTGTTACCATGAAAAACGGATTTTGATAACGAACCCAAAATTCCGTTAATTTAATTAAATTGAATCAAAAAATTACCTTGGATTTATTTTATGTAATGTACATTCTGTTGCACTTTATCATTATCATTAATTGCTAGATGAAAGATAATGTTTTTAAATTGCAACAAAATGTACATTACATAAAATAAATCAGGGTAATTTTTTTGATTCAATTTGAATTAAATTTTTATACCTTACTTTGTAAAATTTATAAAAGTGCACTTTGAATATAAATAAATTTCAAATTGAATCTTGTATCTTTATTTTTAAAGCCTATAGTAAAAACATTTTGTTTAACAATTTTCATGCCTTCGATGAAATGCTTTTCTAACTTGTATCTTATCTTTTTAAGATTATATTTTAAAACTCCCCTTCTCTCTATTTCAGTTCGTATTTCTCCTCACACCACAACTCATTTTTGCAACCCCCTCTTTGTATTATTACAGGTCTGAATATTCTCCCTGTATCAGTTTGTATTTCTCCTCACACCACAACTCATTTTTGCAACCTCCTCTTTGTATTATTACAGGTCTGAATATTCTCTCTGTTTCAGTTTGTATTTCTCCTCACACCACAACTAATTTTTGCAACCCCCTCTTTGTATTATTACAGGTCTGAATATTCTCTCTGTATCAGTTTGTATTTCTCCTCACACCACAACTCATTTTTGCAACCCCCCTCTTTGTATTATTACAGGTCTGAATATTCTCTCTGTTTCAGTTTGTATTTCTCCTCACACCACAACTCATTTTTGCAACCCCTCTTTGTAATACACGTCTGAATACTGAGAAAATCTGAATTATTTTAACAAAAACTTTAAAATAACTTTTTTAGATTAAATTTTTTTAAACTTCTTTCAGAATAGAAAAACTTGAAAATTTAATAAGGAACATATTTCATATAGGTTTCATTAACAAATATTCAGTACATAACAAGAAAAATAGAGATGAAAATTTCAAAAGGACTGTATAACTGGTTACGGTCAATAGTAGTCCTCGCCAGTGAAAGTCTTTGTTATTGTTATTCTATTATTATTATTATTTAAAACATTTTGTGTCCTGCTCTTTCACGCAAGGACTAATATATTTACTTTTATCAATATCACTGTCGCTTCTATTATAAATATTATTATTATCGCAATCTTTATTACCGTTTTTTTATCATTATTACTAAATTTTTTATCATTATTACTAAATTTGTTACTATGATTACTAAATTATTATTATTATGATGATGAAAGATCATGGCAATGGCTCAGAGCTGGGTATCTAGCTAAGAGTACTGAAGTTCAGCACAAGAGCAGGCATTAGGAACACGATTGTTCAAAAAAGTAGTTCTAGGAGAGGAAGTTGCTGCAGAATGCTGGATGTGTGGTAAGACGTCAAAGTCAATTGCGCACCTTGCAGCAGAGTGTAGTGGACTGGCCCAAAGAGAGTACCGCAAAAGACATGATTGCATGGGACTCCAGATATATTGGGAGATGTGTAAGAGGGTTGGGGTGAAGTGTGCTGGAAAGTGGTTTGAAGACGTGCCTGATGAAGTGAGAACAAGTGAGAATGGCAAGGTTGAGATATGGTGGGACAAAAGTGTCATAACGACCAAGCAATTGGAACATAAGCATCCATATTTGGTCGTCATTGACAAGGTCTTAAAAAAACTGGCAGATTGTAGATTTTTCAGTACCCTGGGACAGGAATTTGAGAGAGGAGAATGAGAAGTGGAGCAATTATGCTCCATTGGCCTTGGAGATAAGATGTATTTACGGGGTTAAAACACAAACAATCCCGGTCGTAGTTGGTACACTAGGAGTAGTATCAAGTCGTTTGGAAGGACAATTGAAAAAACTACAAATCTTCAATGCTTTAAGCGGCCTTAAGACCTCTGCAATTATAGGTACCACTAACATCCTTAGGAAAACCCTTGATCTTGGAAGCTCCTGGTTTGAAGCCGGGATTGAGAGAAATCCTCTGGAAATGAATCCCATCCCTTTCCAGAGAGACGTTCATAAACGAAATCAGAATTATTATTATTATTATTATTATTATTATTATTATTATTATTATTATTATTATTATTACCCATGATCATTGACTATACTATTATTAAAATTACTTTGCATCTATTATCATTATTATTATTATTAGTAGTAGTAGTAGTAGTATCATTATTCTTCTTATTATTATTATTATTATTAGTAGTAGTAGTAGTAGTATCATTATCATCATCATCATTGTTATTATAATTATAATGATTATAATAGTATCATTATTATTATTATTATTACTATCATCATCATTATTATTATCATTATTATTATTATTATTATTATTATTATTATTATTATTGCTATCATCATCATCATCATCATCATTATTATCATTATTATTATTATCATTATTATTATTATTATTATTAATATTTTGTCATCTTTATCATCATCATGACTTTCGACAGCCTTAATGAGCTATGATTCTTTAACACTTAAAACTTTATAATTCTCACTCCTCCAATTTGTTTAATAATGACATCGAATTTAACACTTTGAGATCTGTTTCGTTCTGTCTAAACAATTTTCGGTCAAAGTAATATGAGATTTCACGGACTTTTTACCTCGCTTAGCCTGAACTTAATTACTTTAAAATTTAATTTGAAATCACTTTTTCTAATTAAGCCGATGATGAAGGATCTCATACTGGTTTTCTCTCTTTTTACTATTAGGTCCCATTTGACTGGGGACAGACTTCTCTTTGGGCTACTGCACTGCCCGAAAAAAAACAATTTTCATTATTTCAGCTGTTTTGAAGACTTTCCAATCGGATAATATGCATCGTCACGCTGGACTTATTTTGGAATCCATTCTCACTAAAGAACTATTTTGCATTTCGGATTAACTTGAGAGGATTTTCATGCAAGCTACACTCTATGGCAGACACGACAGGAAGACGAATGAACACATTTCTAAAGAAATGGCAGAAACACTAGAGGAAGACTTCCAATCTGTAGTGGAATGTGGACAAAAATGGATGGTCACGTTCAATGCCGCCAAGACTAAACTAGTTTCATTCAATAATTACAAGAAACCCTCTCTACCACCCATAGCAATGGCCAACGACTCTTTATCTGAGAGTCCATCTTTCAAACTCCTTGGCCTAACGTTCACAGGAAACATGAGTTGGAACAATTACATTGAAGGCATTGCCAGGGCCGCTGCAAGAAAGGTAGGCTCTCTCTACCGTGCTAGAAAACTACTAACACCCGAAAGTATCCTGTACCTCTATAAGGCCACCATTCGCCCATGTATGGAGTATTGCTGCCACATCTGGGCTGGTGCATCTGCTACTAGTCTCTCGCTCCTTGACAAGGTTCAAAAGAGAGTCGCAAACCTGATAGGCCCTGAACTGGCATCTAAGCTTCAGCCTCTGTCCCATCGACGAAATGTTGCATCCCTCTGCCTTTTCTACAAGTATTTTAGTGGTGAATGCTCTGACGAACTGCAATCACTTGTGCCCCCACGACGCGAGCACCCTCGAAAAAACCCGACAGGCTACTAGATCCCACCCCCACACTGTAGAGATCCCTAGATGTAAAAGATCTTTTTACTCCAATAGTTTCTTCCCCAGAACCGCAAGACTCTGGAATTCCATTCCAGGTCCCTGCTTCCCCAACAGTACTGACGTGCAGAAGTTCAAGTGTAACGTGAACCGACACCTTGCTGCCCAAATCCCTACATAGTACCCCAGTAGTTGTTTCCCCTGATAGTAGCCCCCTACACCAAAGTGGCAATTTGCCTTGTTTGGGGTGAAAATGTAATAAAAAAATAAAAATAAAAAAAAAGCTGAAATATTATACGCGGTTTGTTTTTATATATATTTTTTACATATCCAACATTTTTTCACTTTTTGATTTGGCAATTTATAACTATAATAAATTGCGATTTCACTTAATGCCTTAACTAGCAAATTCTAGCATTGCTATAAATATAATTTGCTGATTTCTTTATGTTCTCTGATGAGAAGAATAACAAGAATAGCATTCTTTGAAACTCTGCAGAATAAGGACTCTGTAAATTATTTTTTGGAGTATTCAGTCGAACAATAAAGTTGGATAGTAAAGTTCAACTTACATGTTTAATTTTCTTTCTCTTATAATAAGCTCTATTGCGTATTGAGCTTTTTTTTAATTCGGTTGGGATTAAATTTTCTATATATAAATACTGTTATTTATATTAGTTTGAAGTTTCCCATTGCGTATATTTGGTAAACACTACGTCCCTTTGTTTTCATTAAATATATATATATACATACATATCTCTCTCTCTCTCTATATATATATGTATATATATATATATATATATAAATATTTATATATATATATATATATATAAATATATATATATATATATATATATATATAGAGAGAGAGAGAGAGAGAGAGAGACATATATATTCGTGTGCACTTTAAAAAATTGATAACTTTATTTATATTTGCGATAGAAATAATCTGTAAAAAATGTTATAAGTTTCATGTATCTAGTTTTAAGTATAGTTATTGAATAATTTTTCACCACATATTCGTAACAATTTTTAGATAAGTAAAAAATAAGTACTGTCTTTTGTTTTTCAGAATCAATTTGATCCCTTGGCTTTAATTGAAGAAAAAGTAAACTGTGTCCTTTGGTTGGCTGAATTGAAATCTACTATTGCTGTACAAAGAAAGTTTAGAATTGAATACAATAAACAAGCGCCTCATAGGAACACCATTGTTAAATGGATGAAAAAATTTAAAGAGATAGGCTCTGTCCATGATAAACCACGGTCTGGAAAGCCATGTGTCAGTGACGAAAGTGTTGCTTCCATAGAAGAATCCTTTACTGCAAGTCCAAGAAAGTCTGTAAGACGTGCATCATTGGAGCTCGGGCTACCAAAGTCTACTGTGCATAAGATTCTGCAGGCAAAACTTCATATGAAAGCTTACAAAATTCAATTACGTAAACAGTTGTTAGAAGAGGATTATTATGCACGGCTAACTTTCTGTCACCAGTTCAATGAAAAACTTTGCAATGATGATGCATTTGTGAGTAATTTACTGTTTTCTGATGAGGCAACATTTCACATTAGTGGCAAGGTCAACAGAAATAATTACCGAATTTGGGGAACTGAAAACCCAAATGAAACTGTTGAACATGAAAGGGACTCTCTTAAAGTTAATGTGTGGTGTGCTTTGGGAATAAATCGAATCATAGGGCCATATTTTTTTGAAGATCGTGTTATTAACAGTGACAGCTACTTAGATATGTTGCAGAATTACTTTATTCCGCAACTTGAACAATTAAACTTGAAAGATGATACAGTGTTTCAACAAGATGGAGCTCCTTGTCACTTTGCTCGCCGTGTTAGACAGTTTCTAAATCAGGAATTTCCTAACAGATGGATCGGAAGGGGTGGACCATTTCATTGGCCTCCACGTTCGCCAGATTTGACTCCATTAGATTTTTTTATGAGGACATGGGAAAACAATTGTGTATGCAACCAAACCTAGTTCATTGGAAGATTTGAAAGCTAGAATAACTAATGTGATTTCAGGCATTATTATAAATCATTTGGCAAATGTTTTTCGTGAACTGCAAAATCGTATTAACCGTTGTATTGCTAATGATAGAGGGCATGTGGAAAGTTAAATAAAATTTCAATAAAAGCTTAAAAAATATAGATTTACTTCTTTCAAATCCATTTTACAGATTATTTCTATTGCAAATACAAATAAAGTTATAAATTTTTTAAAGTGCACACGGACTTTATGGACACCCTGTATATATATAGACATATATAGAGAGAGAGATATACATACATATATATATATATATATATATATATATATATATATATATATATATATATATATATATATATAGAGAGAGAGAGAGAGAGAGAGAGAGATACATATATATATATATATATATATATATATATATATATATATATATATATATATATGTACATATATATGTACATATATATAGATACATATACATATATACATATATAGATATTTACACATATATAGATATATATCTATCTATATATATATATATATACAGATATACACATATATGCAGATATACACATATATACACATACACACACACATATATATATATAGATATATAGATATAAACGTATACACATATACACATATATATATACATGTATAGATATTTACACACATATATATATACACAGATATACACATATATATATAAATATACACATATATACATATATACAGATATATGTGTGTGTGTGTGTATATATATATATATATATATATATATATATATATATATATATATATATATATATATATATATATATATCAGCTGACTTTGCCAGCTTGGTATCGCTTTGCAAATTTCGCCACTTGAAGCAAAATATAAAATAAGAGATAAAACTTTTGCATTTATTCATATAAACTGATAAATATGAACATTTTGCTATTTTTTATACAAATTTATTTTTTCAAAAAGACCGTAAATAAATTTAAGAAAAAGAAAAAAAAAAGAAGAGTTCGCCCGTATAATGTTGGGGGCTCCCGTCTGACGGGAATCAAACATCATGAAAGAAAGACAACGCAGACATAGGTGTTGACAACAGCTCAGTCGTCAGAGAGAACTGCCGGTCCGAGCTTACTTTATTAGAGAGCGCGCATGCCTAAGGGTAACTCTTAGGGTTATGTCCCTTTACTTGTGGACATCACATCCCTCCCCATCTTGTTGGGACGACCTGTCTTATTTTATTTTTTACTATTTTTTTATTATTTTTTTTATTTTTTTATTATGTTATGAAGTCTTTGAGTCTGACTGGGGACAGTCTTTTTCGAGATGGATTTCGTCTCGGTAACTGGTCAGCTATTTGTGTTTTGGGCGTTTCCAGATCTTCTGGGGTGTGTGGATTGAACCACGGCTACCGAGAGTAAGAAGAAGGCCTGTTAACTGAAAAATGCCAGCAGGCAATGTAGGTAAGATGTGTCAGACTGTCAGTACTATATGAGGGTCATTTGAGAAAGAGCAATAAAACATTTATAAAAAGAAAAAGGAACACAGTTCGATTAATACTGAAACTGAACTTTATTCAATATAAAATATAAATATTATCTATGTAAAATTAAGTAATTTTAAAGCAATACACAATTTAACACTGATAAAACTGAATTATGAAGTTAGGAAACAAAGAATTAAAAAACATATTAAACACCAACGATGAATAATTTTAAAAGTGAAAACAAACGATAAATAATTTTAAGAATGAGAACAAACGATAAAATACAAAAAATTGAAATAAAAAAAATAATTTAAATACAAACAATAAAAGTTACTAGTGCAGAAATATTTTTTAAATTTAATTTAGAGAAAAATCACATGGATTGAATATTATTTTTTAAAACTTTAGAGATTATTCGGATTAATGTTCTCACCTTGCTTGTTTATTTCACAACGTTTTATCATCGAATCTTGACTTCTCCTTCATTACATCCTCAGGCCAAAAATGATGTTCACATACTTAAAAACATAATAAAAGAAAGCATTCATACCATAATGTAAACTATTGTTTAAATATAAGAAAAGACTGTAAACAAACATTTACAATAATAATAATCACAGTGTAGTATCTGTTCTGATGCTACACTTCATTTGTTCTGTCCTCGGTCAGTGGAGGAGAAATCCTTCATGACCGAGACAATTTTTATTTTATTTTTGTTCCTATCCAGAGCGCCCCTTTTTTTTGAAGAGCTAGCTTTTCCCCACATTAAAAACCGACTTTGTGTCTAACTGTGCCCTCGTGGGGAGGCAAGTAAATAAATTAAAAAATATATTTTTTTGACAATTATTCTCATGTAAAAATTTGTTTATATTTCTAAAAAGAAACAATCAATTTTAATATATAACGCTCAGTCACCGGTAATTTCATTAATAGCCACGTGGTGAATAATTTTCAAACCGACTTTAGAAAAAAATATAGAATTTTAAAATATTTGGAAATACTCAATGAAAGGTTTTATTCATTATTAAAAATACATTTTGACAATTATTCTCATCTAAAAATTATTTGTTTATGATTTTAAAAACTAAAACAAAATTAAATTAAATTTTCAACCTTTCTGATAGACTTTTTAACCTCATAAAAAAATAAACAGTTCAAAATATCAACATAATATTTGCTGTATTAGCAATAAATAGTATTGTTTCTTTAATTTATATTAACAATGTTATCAAACGTTATGAAAGTACATGAATGCAATTCTAATCAAATACACGTTTAATTATTAACAAATAACATTACTTACTTTACTATATTTGGTTGGAATAAAATTTTCCCTTCTAATGGCACGTATCCAAATTGAGAAAATTTAGGAAAAGAAAATAGATATACTTTGGGGCCTTTTCCCCGGCAATTTGGAACAATGCAAGAATACACCATGTTAGACAGCAAACTGAAAACTAGACGAAACTGTTGCTGATAGCCGAGATCATATCCCTACGAGTGGATCTGATAATGACATCACGCTGTCATGTGCATCGGCCTTCTTTACTCTCGGTAGCCATGATTGAACTCACCTTCAGAATCAGAATCGGATTCAGAGTTTTCATCCCTAAGTGTTATGCGTTTTAGCAAAGAAGAGTTTCTAGTCACTTGGTGATTTCCTCTCTGAACAGTTATCATACTTCCCTTCATTTTTGTAACGGTATATGGTTTAGGATTGTATGGTGGTGACAGTTTGTTTTGCCTCTTCTGTCTGATCAAGACCTTATCATCCAGGCTTAGAGCTGTTGTTTTTGTCTTTCTATCGGTGTACCCCTTCATCTTCTCCTTTCCTTTGGAGTCATTTTCTTTTATTTTTTCATGCATTGGCCCTGTTACTGGGCTTTCGATACCATTTGGTATGCCAATGTTCATTTTTCGGCCCGTACAAGCTTCAAATGGAGATATTTTTGTGGTGGTATAGGGGGTGGCTCTATATTGCCTTAGGAAATGTGGTAACTGGGTCTTCCAGTTGTGGCCTTCCACCATGGCCGCAAGAATGTATTTTTTTAGGGTGCGCATAAAACACTCTACTTCACAATTTGCCTCAGGCCACAGAGGTGTAATGCATCTATGTTTGAAACCTGCTTGTGCTGCTAAGTCTCTAAAGTCTTGCCCTTGAAATGGCGGATCGTTATCAGATTTTAGAATGGTCGGATATCCTTGTCTAGCAAAGATCATGTTTAGACGGGGAATGACTGTACATGTAGATATTGAGGGTATTACTTCCACTTCAGGGAATCGGCTGTAATCGTCGATTATGACTAATACATAGTCACCTGATGGAAACGGACCTGCAAAATCGACTGAGATTTCAGTCCATGGTGCAACTGGTAGTAGTGAGGAGTGTATGGGTTCGCGGCTCATGTGCCTTGAGTCATCTGAGGCTTGGCAGGGAATGCATCCGTATATTGCTACCAGTCTATCGATTCCTGGGAACCACACCTTTTCTTTTATTAGTTGCTTGGTTTTGACCATGCCCTGGTGAGATTGATAGGCTATATCGACTGATCTCTTCCTTAATTTTGAGGGAATTACAAGCCAGTGTCCTCGAAGGACGAGACCATTGTGTATTGAAATTTCATCCTTGAATGGGGAAAAACTTGACAGCTGGGGGTCATTCCATCAGCCATCTTTAACAGTACCCATGACCTTTTGTAACTGGGGGTCCTGTTCTGTGGCTTGTTTGACTTCTTCAAGAGTTAAAGATTTTGGTATTGTATTCTTAGCTATATACCTTATGTAGGCTTCTGCTACATTGTCTTTAGATGGTATGTGTTGTGGGTGATGACTCAGATAGTCTGCAGGGTTTTGGTCATCTTTCCCGGGACGGTATACCAGGTTGTACTGGTAGGGCATGAGACGAATGCGCCAGCGTTCAATCCTTGTTGTTGTTGGTTTAAGATTTTTCACAATCCCAAGAAGAGGATGATGGTCGGTGGTGATTTTGAATCTCACTCCATATAAATAGAGATGAAAATGTTCAGCTACATATACGATGGCTAACATCTCTCTCTCAGTTTGAGAGTATCGCTGTTCTACATCTGTGGGGGCACGACTGGCATAGTATAGCACCTTCCCATCTTGTGTCAGAACTGCACCTAATCCAACTGGGCTTGCATCTACCAGGATGCCGGTGTCTGTCTTTGGGGCGAAGTATGCCATCACCTCAGCTCCAGTCAGAGCTTCCTTTAACTTGTTTGCAGCTGCTTCTTCTTCTTCTTCTGTCCATCTTAGTATTTTTTTTGTGAGCCGTCTCAGTGGTTCACTAATAGTGGCATAATGTAGAGTAAATCGAGCCACATACTGTGTCATGCCCAAGAATCATCTGACTTCACTGATGTTCCTTGGAGATTTGTATCTTGTAATAGCAGAGATTTTCTCTGAGTCAGGGGACACTCCATTCTCACTGAAAATGTGTCCGAAGAAAGTCAGTTTCCGTACAGAAAAAAGGCATTTTTCTTTGTTCAGCTGGGCTCCTACTTCTTGTAGACGTTTCAGGGTGTTCCTCAAACTGATGTCATGTGATGGCTGGTCATGTGCATAAATTAATATGTCGTCTGATAGGTTTTTCACTCCTGGGATGTCTCTGAGGAGGTCTGAGATAGCTTTTTGAAATAGTTCTGAGGCTGCATTCATGCCAAAACTTAGACGCTTGTAACAAAATAAACTTGCATGTGTGACAAATGTCGATATATCTGCTGGACTCTTCCAGTTCTAGTTGATGATAAGTATTGGAGAGGTCTAGTTTGCTGAAAACTGTACACCCATTTAAGTCTGCTATTAAGTTGGCATTGGATGTTTTATTCGTTGAATGGCTTCATTTGCCTTTCTCTGCAAATTCGTACCATTTTTGGGGGGAAACTACCACAACCGGGCTGACCCAGGGGGTAGGTCCAGTGACTTCTTGAATCACATCCATTTCTCTGAGACGTTTGAGTTCCATCTCCACGTCTTTTCTCACATGGAAAGGTATCCTGCGGTGTCGCTGAGTTACGGGGGAAACCGATGAGTCAATATGGAGATTAATAGTAACGCCGGAAATGTTTTCCATCTTTCCATCAAACAGTGTGGAGGACTCATCTTGAATTGAGACCGTCACATGGAACATGAAGTTAAGCGTCATCATTCCCAGTGCTTCAACAGAATGACCACTCAAGAGGTTCTGCAATCCAACTAAAGGATTGTCGCTGTCGACCACAAATATCTTAGCCTTACAGGATTTATCACAAAATTCTATGCTCGCATTAATAAATCATCAGATAGGTATGGCATGTTTAGATCTGTATGCAAATATCTGGGTCGTTGTTTTGTTTATATGTGGTTTGTGTTTTAAACCATTATATATGTGTCCAGCAATTATATAGACACTAGCACCCGTGTCTACCACAAACATTACAGGGAATTATTGCGAAGAGCGGTAACATTTGGTGTCTTAATTGACGGTGTAAATTTCACCGAGTACACAGACTCGTCACTAGACGTAGAGGGGGATACCAGAGGAGGATTGGTGAAACGAATTACTATTACTGGCTTTGCTTTGCATGCTCTTGCAAAGTGGTTTTTCTTGTGGCAATTCTTGCATTCTTTTCTTCAGGCTGGACAAGTCGGGTGTTTAGAAGAATATCCACAATAGTGACACGTTTGCTGTCTGCCATCTTTTTTTTGTCCACCATGCAGTCAATTCTTCGAGGTGTCATGGCGACTGTTTTGCCACGCATGTTCACAACAAATGTCTTTACTGCTGTTAGTGTTGAAATTTTTGTTATTTCCATGTGTGAGACGTGGGCGGTTCTCGTTGCTGTAAAGAGCGTGTAGTTCATTTCGCTCCATGTCTGCAGCACGCGTATAAGCCAGTTCGATTGCCCTAGCTTCATCCAGGACTTGCTTTAGCATAGAGTTGTCCCTTAGTGCCTTCCTTCTGACTTTTGAGGATGTGCACTCCTGCAAAATTTGGGCTAGGATCTCGCTGTCTTTATCTTCAAAATCGCACGTGGAGGCTAGAGTCTGTAGTCGTGCATGGTACGAGTCTAAGCTTTCGTCCAGGTTTTGCATGGCCCGTCGAAACTTGAAAATTTCGTATGATGTGTTCTTTTGCGGCGTAAAATGATTTGTTAGTGACTTTTTAGTAGTTTCATCTTCGCCCGAAACTACATTTGCCGTCGTCCAAAATGTTGCGCCTATGCCCTTTTGTTGGTCTGTGAAATCGTGGAAAATATCGAAAACTTTGTTTCCTTCATAGTAGAGAAGTGTCACTTTCTTTTTTTTTATCATCGTGAATGTCCATAGCAACAAATAAATTCTCCAATCTGTCTATCCATTTTTTCCAACTAACGGCGGTTGTGGTTTGGTCTGCATGTACGCTAAAACTGGGAAAAACTGGTAAACCACCGCTGGCCATTTTTTTTTTTTGTATTAATTCAGAAAATTTTCTTTTTTGTATTAAATTCCGAAAATTATGTAGCATGAGCTCGTCACAAAAAATAATCTCTCGTCACCAGATATAATGTTAGGGGTTCCCGTCTGGTGGGAATCAAACATCATGAAAGAAAGACAACGCAGACATAGGTGTTGACAACAGCTCAGTCGCCAGAGAACTGCCGTCTGAGCTTACTTTATTAGAGAGCGCGCCTAAGGGTAGATAACTCTTAAGGTTATGTCTCCTTACTTGTGGACATCACAGCCAATTCGATTGTGTGTGTATTGAGAGTGTTTCTTTTAAAAACAATGAAAACAAAATTTGACATTGCTAGAGAAACAGAGAGACAGAAAGAAAGAAGAGAGAGTGAAAAATGAACTCTTAGGCAATTTTGACACAAGTTTGCTTATCTTTTATATAAGTCCATAAAGGTATAAAAAAAAACCCCGAATAAATCCATTTGCCTGCATGAGGATACATGTTTGGAGGTGGGGCTTTTAGAAACAATAAAAAAGAAAAATTAGTTATGAATTTCAAAAATGCAATATAGACGTGAGGAGATTTAGAAGAAAGGTATGCAATAAAATTCTGTTTTAAACTTGGAAAAAAGCCACAGCAACACATGGAATGCATCAGACTGCTTTTGGGCCATCTTGTATGAATCGGGCATCCGTTTTGAGTGGCATAAGAGATTCAATGAATGCAGTGAGTCTGTAAGTGATGATGAGAGGTGTGGGCGGAGTAAGGAAGTTAGAACACCAGAGTTGATTGGCCAAATAAAGAATTTCATGGATAAGGACTATCGTGTGTCTAGGGAGGCAATAAGTGCACAGTTTGATGTCACGCAATTATTTGCGAGAAACTAAAGATGCAGAACATTTAAAAATGTTTGTCCGAAAACTCCATCCTTGTCACAGACTATTTGACCAAGATGGGCATCAAGACAATTCCTCACTCTTCCAGACCTTGCTCTCTGTGACTTATTCCCAAAGCTCAAGGAAAACCTTAAAGGCTGTCGTTATTAGACAATTAAAGAGATGAAAGGGGTTGTGATGAGGGTCATTGCTCATACAAGAAGACTTCCATGAGGACTTCCAGAAGTTGTTGGAAGAGTACAACAAGTGCAGCAGCAAGAGTTGATGACTTTGAAGGGGATTACAGTTTTATGTGTGTGCTATCAATAACAGTTTCATGTGTGTGCAATTAATAAAAGTTTTATGTGTGTGCAATTAATAAAAGTTTCATGTGTGTGCTATTAATAAAAGTTTTATGTGTGTGCTATTAATAACAGTTTTATGTGTGTGCTATCAATAAAAGTTTAATGTGTGTGCAATTAATAAAAGTTTTATGTGTGTGCAATTAATAAAAGTTTTATGTGTGTGCTATTAATAAAAGTTTTATGTGTGTGCTATTAATAACAGTTTTATGTGTGTGCTATCAATAAAAGTTTAATGTGTGTGCAATTAATAAAAGTTTTATGTGTGTGCAATTAATAAAAGTTTTATGTGTGTGCTATTAATAAAAGTTTTATGTGTGTGCTATTAATAACAGTTTTATGTGTGTGCTATCAATAAAAGTTTTATGTGTGTGCTATTAATAACAGTTTTATGTGTGTGCTATCAATAAAAGTTTAATGTGTGTGCAATTAATAAAAGTTTTATGTGTGTGCAATTAATAAAAGTTTTATGTGTGTGCTATTAATAAAAGTTTTATGTGTGTGCTATTAATAACAGTTTTATGTGTGTGCTATCAATAAAAGTTTAATGTGTGTGCAATTAATAAAAGTTTTATGTGTGTGCAATTAATAAAAGTTTTATGTGTGTGCTATTAATAAAAGTTTTATGTGTGTGCTATTAATAACACTTTTATGTGTGTGCTATCAATAAAAGTTTAATGTGTGTGCAATTAATAAAAGTCTTATGTGTGTGCAATTAATAAAAGTTTTATGTGTGTGCTATTAATAAAAGTTTTATGTGTGTGCTATTAATAACAGTTTTATGTGTGTGCTATCAATAAAAGTTTCATGTGTGTGCTATCAATAAAAGTTTTATGTGTGTGCTATTAATAACAGTTTCATGCGTGTGCTATCAATAAAATTTTATGTGTGTGCTATTAATAACAGTTTTATGTGTGTGCTATCAATAAAAGTTTTATGTGTGTGCTATCAATAAAAGTTTCATGTGTGTGCTATCAATAAAAGTTTTATGTGTGTGCTATTAATAACAGTTTCATGTGTGTGCTATCAATACAAGTTTCATGTGTGTGCTATCAATAAAAGTTTCATGTGTGTGCTATCAATAAAAGTTTTATGTGTGTGCTATCAATAAAAGTTTCATGTGTGTGCTATCAATAAAAGTTTTATGTGTGTGCTATCAATAACAGTTTCATGTGTGTGCAATTAATAAAAGTTTTATGTGTGTGCAATTAATAAAAGTTTCATGTGTGTGCTATTAATAAAAGTTTTATGTGTGTGCTATTAATAACAGTTTTATGTGTGTGCTATCAATAAAAGTTTAATGTGTGTGCAATTAATAAAAGTTTTATGTGTGTGCAATCAATAAAAGTTTTATGTGTGTGCTATTAATAAAAGTTTTATGTGTGTGCTATTAATAACAGTTTTATGTGTGTGCTATCAATAAAAGTTTAATGTGTGTGCAATTAATAAAAGTTTTATGTGTGTGCAATTAATAAAAGTTTTATGTGTGTGCTATTAATAAAAGTTTTATGTGTGTGCTATTAATAACACTTTTATGTGTGTGCTATCAATAAAAGTTTAATGTGTGTGCAATTAATAAAAGTCTTATGTGTGTGCAATTAATAAAAGTTTTATGTGTGTGCTATTAATAAAAGTTTTATGTGTGTGCTATTAATAACAGTTTTATGTGTGTGCTATCAATAAAAGTTTAATGTGTGTGCAATTAATAAAAGTTTTATGTGTGTGCAATTAATAAAAGTTTTATGTGTGTGCTATTAATAAAAGTTTTATGTGTGTGCTATTAATAACAGTTTTATGTGTGTGCTATCAATAAAAGTTTAATGTGTGTGCAATTAATAAAAGTTTTATGTGTGTGCAATTAATAAAAGTTTTATGTGTGTGCTATTAATAAAAGTTTTATGTGTGTGCTATTAATAACAGTTTTATGTGTGTGCTATCAATAAAAGTTTCATGTGTGTGCTATTAATAAAAGTTTCATGTGTGTGCTATCAATAAAAGTTTCATGTGTGTGCTATTAATAAAAGTTTCATGTGTGTGCAATTAATAAAAGTTTTATGTGTGTGCTATTAATAAAAGTTTTATGTGTGTGCTATTAATAAAAGTTTTATGTGTGTGCTATCAATAAAAGTTTTATGTGTGTGCTATTAATAACAGTTTTATGTGTGTGCTATCAATAAAAGTTTTATGTGTGTGCAATTAATAAAAGTTTCATGTGTGTGCTATTAATAAAAGTTTCATGTGTGTGCTATCAATAAAAGTTTAATGTGTGTGCTATTAATAAAAGTTTCATGTGTGTGCTATTAATAAAAGTTTTATGTGTGTGCTATTAATAAAAGTTTCATGTGTGTGCTATCAATAAAAGTTTCATGTGTGTGCTATTAATAAAAGTTTCATGTGTGTGCTATCAATAAAAGTTTCATGTGTGTGCTATCAATAAAAGTTTTATGTGTGTGCTATCAATAAAAGTTTTATGTGTGTGCTATCAATAAAAGTTTTATGTGTGTGCTATCAATAAAAGTTTCATGTGTGTGTTATCAATAAAAGTTTCATGTGTGTGCTATCAATAAAAGTTTTATGTGTGTGCTATCAATAAAAGTTTTATGTGTGTGCTATCAATAAAAGTTTCATGTGTGTGCTATTAATAAAAGTTTTATTTGTGTGCTATCAATAAAAGTTTCATGTGTGTGTAATCAATACAGGTTTAATGTGTGTGCTATCAATAAAAGTTTTATGTGTGTGATATCAATACAAGTTTCATGTGTGTGCTATAAATAAAAGTTTCATGCGTGCGTATCAATAAACATTTTATGTGTGTGCTATTAATAAAAGTTTCATGTGCGTGCTATCAATAAAAGTTTTATGTGTGTGCTATCAATAAAAGTTTTATGTGTGTGCTATCAATAAAAGTTTTATTTATGTGCTATCAATACAAGTTTCATGTGTGTGCTATCAATAAAAGTTTCATGTGTGTGCTATCAATAAAAGTTTTATGTGTGTGCTATTAATAAAAGTTTTGTGTGTGTGCTATTAATAAAGGTTTCATATGTGTGCTATCAATACAAGTTTCTATGTGTGTCCTATTAATAAAAGTTTTATGTGTGTGCTATCAACAAAAGTTTCATGTGTGTGCTATAAAAAAAAGTTTACTGTGTGTGTGCAATTAATAAAAGTTTCATGTGTGTGCTATCAATAAAATTTCATGTGTGTGCTATTAATAAAAGTTTATGAGCGTGCTATCAATAAAAGTTTTATGTGTGTGCTATCAATAAAAATTTTATGTGTGTGCTATTAATAAAAGTGATACGTGTGTGTTATCAATAAAAGGTTGATGTGTGTGCTATCAATAAAAGTTTTATGTGTGTGCTATCAATAAAAGTATAATGTGTGTGCTATCAATAAAAGTTTCATGTGTGTGCTATCAATAAACGTTTATGAATGTGCTATCAATAACAGTTTTATGTGTGTGCTATTAATAAAAGTTTCATGTGTGTGCTCTTAATAAAAGTTTCATGTGTGTGCTATTAATAAAAGTTTTATTTGTGTGCTATCAATAAAAGTTTCATGTGTGTGTAATCAATACAAGTTTAATGTGTGTGCTATCAATAAAAGTTTGATGTGTGTGATATCAATACAAGTTTCATGTGTGTGCTATAAATAAAAGTTTCATGCGTGCGTATCAATAAACATTTTATGTGTGTGCTATCAATAAAAGTTTCATGTGCGTGCTATCAATACAAGTTTCATACGTGTGCTATTAATAAAATTTTTATGTGTGTGCTGTCAATAAATGTTTTATGTGTGCTATCAATACAAGTTTAATGTGTCTGTATCAATAAAACCTTCATGTGTGTCCTATCAATAAGAGTTTAATGTGTGTGCTATTAAAAAAAGTTATATGTGTGTGCTATTAGTAAAGGTTTCATATGTGTGCTATCAATAAAAGTTTCATGTGTGTGCTATTAATAAAAGATTTATGTCTGTGCTATCGATAAAAGTTTCATGTGTGTGCTATTAATAAAAGTTTTATGTGTGTGCCATCAATAACAGTTTAATGTGTGTGCTATTAATAAAAGTTTTATGTGTGTGCTATCAATACAAGTTTCATGTTTGTGCAATCAATAAAAGTTTTATGTGTGTGCTATCAATAGAAGTTTCAGGTGTGTGCTATCAATAAAAGGTTAATGTGCGTGCTATCAATAAAAGTTGCATGTGTGTGCTATCAATAAAAGTTTTGTATGTGTGCTATGATTAAAGGTTTTATATGTGTGCTATCAATACAAGTTTCATGTGTGTGCTATTAATAAAAGTTTTATGTGTGCTATGAATACAAGTTTCATGTGTGTGTATCAATAAAAGTTTTATGTGTGCTATCAATACAAGTTTCATGTGCGTGCTATCAATAAAAGTTTTATGTGTGTGCTATCAATAAAAGTTTCATGTGTGTGCTATCAATAAAAGTTTGATGTGTGTGCTATTAATAAAAGTTTTATGTGTGTGCTATTAATAAAAGTTTTGTGTGTGTGCTATTAATAAAGGTTTACTATGTGTGCTATCAATATAAGTTTCTATGTGTGTCCTATTAATAAAAGTTTTATGTGTGCGCTATCAACAAAAGTTTCATGTGTGTGCAATAAATAAAAGTTTCATGTGTGTGCCATAAATAAAAGTTTCATGTGTGTGCTATCAATAAAGTTTCATGTGAGTGCTATTAATAAAAGTTTATGAGTGTGCTATCAATAAAGTTTCATGTGTGTGCTATTAATAAAAGTTTCATGTGTGTGCTATCAATAAAAGTTTTATGTGTGTGCTATCAATAAATGTTTTATGTGTGTGCTATCAATAAAAGTTTTATGTGTGTGCTATCAATAAAAGTTTTCATGTGTGTGCTATCAATAAAAGTTTCATGTGTGTGTTATCAATAAAAGTTTCATGTGTGTGCTATTAATAAAAGTTTTATGTGTGTGCTATCAATAAAAGTTTTATGTGTGTGCTATCAATAAAAGTTTCATGTGTGTGCTATCAATAAAAGTTTCATGTGTGTGCTATAATGAACGTTTTATTTGTGTGCTATCAATAAAAGTTTCATGTGTGTGTAATCAATACAAGTTTAATGTGTGTGCTATCAATAAAAGTTTGATGTGTGTGATATCAATACAAGTTTCATGTGTGTGCTATAAATAAAAGTTTCATGTGTGTGTATCAATAAAAATTTCGTGTGTGTGCTATCAATAAAAGTTTCATGTGTGTATTATCAATGAAGTTTTATGTGTGTGCTATCAATAAAAGTTTTATGCGTGCTATCAATACAAGTTTCATGTGTCTGTATCAATAAAACTTTCATGTGTGTGCTATCAATAAGAGTTTAATGTGTGTGCTATTAATAAAAGTTTTATGTGTGTGCTATTAGTAAAGGTTTCATATGTGTGCTATCAATACAAGTTTCATGTGTATGCTATTAATAAAAGTTTTATGTGTGTGCTATCGATAAAAGTTTAATGTGTGTGCTATAAATAAAAGTTTCATGCGTGTGCAATTAATAAAAGTTTTATGTGTGTGCTATCAATAAAAGTTTAAAGTGTGTGCTATTAATAAAAGTTTTATGTGTGTGCTATCAATACAAGTTTCATGTGCGTGCAATCAATCAAAATTTATGTGTGTGCTATCAATAAAAGTTTCACGTGTGTGCTATCAATAAAAAGTTAATGTGCGTGCTATCAATAAAAGTTTCATGTGTGTGCTATCAATAAAAGTTTTATATGTGTGCTATGATTAAAGGTTTCATATGTGTGCTATCAATACAAGTTTCATGTGTGTGCTATCAATAAAAGTTTTATGTGTGCTATCAATAAAAGTTTTATGTGTGTGCTATCAATAAAAGTTTCATGTGTGTGCTATCAATAAAAGTTTGATGTGTGTGCTATTAATAAAAGTTTTATGTTTCTGCTATTAATAAAGGTTTTGTGTGTGTGCTATTAATAAAGGTTTCATATGTGTGCTATCAATACAAGTTTCTATGTGTGTCCTATTAATAACAGTTATCAATAAAAGTTTGATTGGTGTGGTATCAATAAAAGTTTCATGTGTGTGCTATCAATAAAAGTTTCGTGTGGGTGCTATCAATAAAAGTTTCATGTGTGTGCTATCAATAAAAGTTTATGAGTGTGCTATCAATAAAAGTGGTATTTGTGTGCTATTAATAAAAGTTTCATGTGTGTGCTATTAATAAAGGTTTCATGTGTGTGCTATCAATAAAAGTTTTATGTGTGTGCTATCAATAAAAGTTTTATGTGTGTGCTATCAATAAAAGTTTTATGTGTGTGCTATCAATAAAAGTTTTATGTGTGTGCTATCAATAAAGTTTTCATGTGTGTGCTATCAATAACAGTTTCATGTGTGTGTTATCAATAAAAGTTTTATGTGTGTGCTATCAATAAAAGTTTTATGTGTGTGCTATCAATAAAAGTTTTATGTGTGTGCTATCAAAAAAAGTTTCATGTGTGTGCTATTAATAAAAGTTTTATTTGTGTGCTATCAATAAAAGTTTCATGTGTGTGTAATCAATACAAGTTTAATGTGTGTGCTATCAATAAAAGTTTGATGTGTGTGATATCAATACAAGTTTCATGTGTGTGCTATAAATAAAAGTTTCATGTGTGTGTATCAAAAAAAATTTCATGTGTGTGCTATCAATAAAAGTTTCATGTGCGTGCTCTTAATAAAGGTTTTATGTGTGTGCTATCAATAAAAGTTTCATGTGCGTGCTATCAATAAAAGTTTTATGTGTGTGCTATCAATAAAAGTTTCATGTGTGCGCTATCAACAAAAGTTTCATGTGTGTGCAATAAATAAAAGTTTCATGTGTGTGCCATAAATAAAAGTTTCATGTGTGTGCTATCAATAAAGTTTCATGTGAGTGCTATTAATAAAAGTTTATGAGTGTGCTATCAATAAAGTTTCATGTGTGTGCTATTAATAAAAGTTTCATGTGTGTGCTATCAATAAAAGTTTTATGTGTGTGCTATCAATAAATGTTTTATGTGTGTGCTATCAATAAAAGTTTTATGTGTGTGCTATCAATAAAAGTTTTCATGTGTGTGCTATCAATAAAAGTTTCATGTGTGTGTTATCAAAAAAAGTTTCATGTGTGTGCTATTAATAAAAGTTTTATGTGTGTGCTATCAATAAAAGTTTTATGTGTGTGCTATCAATAAAAGTTTCATGTGTGTGCTATCAATAAAAGTTTCATGTGTGTGCTATAATAAACGTTTTATTTGTGTGCTATCAATAAAAGTTTCATGTGTGTGTAATCAATACAAGTTTAATGTGTGTGCTATCAATAAAAGTTTGATGTGTGTGATATCAATACAAGTTTCATGTGTGTGCTATAAATAAAAGTTTCATGTGTGTGTATCAATAAAAATTTCGTGTGTGTGCTATCAATAAAAGTTTCATGTGTGTATTATCAATGAAGTTTTATGTGTGTGCTATCAATAAAAGTTTTATGCGTGCTATCAATACAAGTTTCATGTGTCTGTATCAATAAAACTTTCATGTGTGTGCTATCAATAAGAGTTTAATGTGTGTGCTATTAATAAAAGTTTTATGTGTGTGCTATTAGTAAAGGTTTCATATGTGTGCTATCAATACAAGTTTCATGTGTATGCTATTAATAAAAGTTTTATGTGTGTGCTATCGATAAAAGTTTAATGTGTGTGCTATAAATAAAAGTTTCATGCGTGTGCAATTAATAAAAGTTTTATGTGTGTGCTATCAATAAAAGTTTAAAGTGTGTGCTATTAATAAAAGTTTTATGTGTGTGCTATCAATACAAGTTTCATGTGCGTGCAATCAATCAAAATTTATGTGTGTGCTATCAATAAAAGTTTCACGTGTGTGCTATCAATAAAAAGTTAATGTGCGTGCTATCAATAAAAGTTTCATGTGTGTGCTATCAATAAAAGTTTTATATGTGTGCTATGATTAAAGGTTTCATATGTGTGCTATCAATACAAGTTTCATGTGTGTGCTATCAATAAAAGTTTTATGTGTGCTATCAATAAAAGTTTTATGTGTGTGCTATCAATAAAAGTTTCATGTGTGTGCTATCAATAAAAGTTTGATGTGTGTGCTATTAATAAAAGTTTTATGTTTCTGCTATTAATAAAGGTTTTGTGTGTGTGCTATTAATAAAGGTTTCATATGTGTGCTATCAATACAAGTTTCTATGTGTGTCCTATTAATAACAGTTATCAATAAAAGTTTGATTGGTGTGGTATCAATAAAAGTTTCATGTGTGTGCTATCAATAAAAGTTTCGTGTGGGTGCTATCAATAAAAGTTTCATGTGTGTGCTATCAATAAAAGTTTATGAGTGTGCTATCAATAAAAGTGGTATTTGTGTGCTATTAATAAAAGTTTCATGTGTGTGCTATTAATAAAGTATTCATGTGTGTGCTATCAATAAAAGTTTTATGTGTGTGCTATCAATAAAAGTTTTATGTGTGTGCTATCAATAAAAGTTTTATGTGTGTGCTATCAATAAAAGTTTTATGTGTGTGCTATCAATAAAGTTTTCATGTGTGTGCTATCAATAACAGTTTCATGTGTGTGTTATCAATAAAAGTTTTATGTGTGTGCTATCAATAAAAGTTTTATGTGTGTGCTATCAATAAAAGTTTTATGTGTGTGCTATCAAAAAAAGTTTCATGTGTGTGCTATTAATAAAAGTTTTATTTGTGTGCTATCAATAAAAGTTTCATGTGTGTGTAATCAATACAAGTTTAATGTGTGTGCTATCAATAAAAGTTTGATGTGTGTGATATCAATACAAGTTTCATGTGTGTGCTATAAATAAAAGTTTCATGTGTGTGTATCAAAAAAAATTTCATGTGTGTGCTATCAATAAAAGTTTCATGTGCGTGCTCTTAATAAAGGTTTTATGTGTGTGCTATCAATAAAAGTTTCATGTGCGTGCTATCAATAAAAGTTTTATGTGTGTGCTATCAATAAAAGTTTCATGTGTGCGATATCAAAAAAAGTTTCATGTGTGTGCTATCAATAAAAGTTTTATATGTGTGTTATGATTAAAGGTTTCATATGTGTGCTATCAATACAAGTTTCATGTGTGTGCTATTAATAAAAGTTTTATGTGTGCTATCAATACAAGTTTCATGTGTGTGTATCAATAAAAGTTTTATGTGTGTGCTATCAATAAAAGTTTAATGTTTGTGCTATCAATAAAAGTTTCATATATGTGCTATCAATAAAAGGTTCATGTGTGTGCTACCAATAAAAGTTTCATGTGTGTGCTATCAATAAAAGTTTTATGTGTGTGCTATTAATAAAAGTTTCATGTGTGTGCTATCAATAAAAGTTTTATGTGTGTGCTATCAATAAATGTTTTATGTGTGTGCTATCAATAAAAGTTTTATGTGTGTGCTATCAATAAAAGTTTTCATGTGTGTGCTATCAATAAAAGTTTCATGTGTGTGTTATCAATAAAAGTTTCATGTGTGTGCTATTAATAAAAGTTTTATGTGTGTGCTATCAATAAAAGTTTTATGTGTGTGCTATCAATAAAAGTTTCATGTGTGTGCTATCAATAAAAGTTTCATGTGTGTGCTATAATGAACGTTTTATTTGTGTGCTATCAATAAAAGTTTCATGTGTGTGTAATCAATACAAGTTTAATGTGTGTGCTATCAATAAAAGTTTGATGTGTGTGATATCAATACAAGTTTCATGTGTGTGCTATAAATAAAAGTTTTATGTGTGTGTATCAATAAAAATTTCGTGTGTGTGCTATCAATAAAAGTTTCATGTGTGTATTATCAATGAAGTTTTATGTGTGTGCTATCAATAAAAGTTTTATGCGTGCTATCAATACAAGTTTCATGTGTCTGTATCAATAAAACTTTCATGTGTGTGCTATCAATAAGAGTTTAATGTGTGTGCTATTAATAAAAGTTTTATGTGTGTGCTATTAGTAAAGGTTTCATATGTGTGCTATCAATACAAGTTTCATGTGTATGCTATTAATAAAAGTTTTATGTGTGTGCTATCGATAAAAGTTTAATGTGTGTGCTATAAATAAAAGTTTCATGCGTGTGCAATTAATAAAAGTTTTATGTGTGTGCTATCAATAAAAGTTTAAAGTGTGTGCTATTAATAAAAGTTTTATGTGTGTGCTATCAATACAAGTTTCATGTGCGTGCAATCAATCAAAATTTATGTGTGTGCTATCAATAAAAGTTTCACGTGTGTGCTATCAATAAAAAGTTAATGTGCGTGCTATCAATAAAAGTTTCATGTGTGTGCTATCAATAAAAGTTTTATATGTGTGCTATGATTAAAGGTTTCATATGTGTGCTATCAATACAAGTTTCATGTGTGTGCTATCAATAAAAGTTTTATGTGTGCTATCAATAAAAGTTTTATGTGTGTGCTATCAATAAAAGTTTCATGTGTGTGCTATCAATAAAAGTTTGATGTGTGTGCTATTAATAAAAGTTTTATGTTTCTGCTATTAATAAAGGTTTTGTGTGTGTGCTATTAATAAAGGTTTCATATGTGTGCTATCAATACAAGTTTCTATGTGTGTCCTATTAATAACAGTTATCAATAAAAGTTTGATTGGTGTGGTATCAATAAAAGTTTCATGTGTGTGCTATCAATAAAAGTTTCGTGTGGGTGCTATCAATAAAAGTTTCATGTGTGTGCTATCAATAAAAGTTTATGAGTGTGCTATCAATAAAAGTGGTATTTGTGTGCTATTAATAAAAGTTTCATGTGTGTGCTATTAATAAAGGTTTCATGTGTGTGCTATCAATAAAAGTTTTATGTGTGTGCTATCAATAAAAGTTTTATGTGTGTGCTATCAATAAAAGTTTTATGTGTGTGCTATCAATAAAAGTTTTATGTGTGTGCTATCAATAAAGTTTTCATGTGTGTGCTATCAATAACAGTTTCATGTGTGTGTTATCAATAAAAGTTTTATGTGTGTGCTATCAATAAAAGTTTTATGTGTGTGCTATCAATAAAAGTTTTATGTGTGTGCTATCAAAAAAAGTTTCATGTGTGTGCTATTAATAAAAGTTTTATTTGTGTGCTATCAATAAAAGTTTCATGTGTGTGTAATCAATACAAGTTTAATGTGTGTGCTATCAATAAAAGTTTGATGTGTGTGATATCAATACAAGTTTCATGTGTGTGCTATAAATAAAAGTTTCATGTGTGTGTATCAAAAAAAATTTCATGTGTGTGCTATCAATAAAAGTTTCATGTGCGTGCTCTTAATAAAGGTTTTATGTGTGTGCTATCAATAAAAGTTTCATGTGCGTGCTATCAATAAAAGTTTTATGTGTGTGCTATCAATAAAAGTTTCATGTGTGCGCTATCAACAAAAGTTTCATGTGTGTGCAATAAATAAAAGTTTCATGTGTGTGCCATAAATAAAAGTTTCATGTGTGTGCTATCAATAAAGTTTCATGTGAGTGCTATTAATAAAAGTTTATGAGTGTGCTATCAATAAAGTTTCATGTGTGTGCTATTAATAAAAGTTTCATGTGTGTGCTATCAATAAAAGTTTTATGTGTGTGCTATCAATAAATGTTTTATGTGTGTGCTATCAATAAAAGTTTTATGTGTGTGCTATCAATAAAAGTTTTCATGTGTGTGCTATCAATAAAAGTTTCATGTGTGTGTTATTAATAAAAGTTTCATGTGTGTGCTATTAATAAAAGTTTTATGTGTGTGCTATCAATAAAAGTTTTATGTGTGTGCTATCAATAAAAGTTTCATGTGTGTGCTATCAATAAAAGTTTCATGTGTGTGCTATAATAAACGTTTTATTTGTGTGCTATCAATAAAAGTTTCATGTGTGTGTAATCAATACAAGTTTAATGTGTGTGCTATCAATAAAAGTTTGATGTGTGTGATATCAATACAAGTTTCATGTGTGTGCTATAAATAAAAGTTTCATGTGTGTGTATCAATAAAAATTTCGTGTGTGTGCTATCAATAAAAGTTTCATGTGTGTATTATCAATGAAGTTTTATGTGTGTGCTATCAATAAAAGTTTTATGCGTGCTATCAATACAAGTTTCATGTGTCTGTATCAATAAAACTTTCATGTGTGTGCTATCAATAAGAGTTTAATGTGTGTGCTATTAATAAAAGTTTTATGTGTGTGCTATTAGTAAAGGTTTCATATGTGTGCTATCAATACAAGTTTCATGTGTATGCTATTAATAAAAGTTTTATGTGTGTGCTATCGATAAAAGTTTAATGTGTGTGCTATAAATAAAAGTTTCATGCGTGTGCAATTAATAAAAGTTTTATGTGTGTGCTATCAATAAAAGTTTAAAGTGTGTGCTATTAATAAAAGTTTTATGTGTGTGCTATCAATACAAGTTTCATGTGCGTGCAATCAATCAAAATTTATGTGTGTGCTATCAATAAAAGTTTCACGTGTGTGCTATCAATAAAAAGTTAATGTGCGTGCTATCAATAAAAGTTTCATGTGTGTGCTATCAATAAAAGTTTTATATGTGTGCTATGATTAAAGGTTTCATATGTGTGCTATCAATACAAGTTTCATGTGTGTGCTATCAATAAAAGTTTTATGTGTGCTATCAATAAAAGTTTTATGTGTGTGCTATCAATAAAAGTTTCATGTGTGTGCTATCAATAAAAGTTTGATGTGTGTGCTATTAATAAAAGTTTTATGTTTCTGCTATTAATAAAGGTTTTGTGTGTGTGCTATTAATAAAGGTTTCATATGTGTGCTATCAATACAAGTTTCTATGTGTGTCCTATTAATAACAGTTATCAATAAAAGTTTGATTGGTGTGGTATCAATAAAAGTTTCATGTGTGTGCTATCAATAAAAGTTTCGTGTGGGTGCTATCAATAAAAGTTTCATGTGTGTGCTATCAATAAAAGTTTATGAGTGTGCTATCAATAAAAGTGGTATTTGTGTGCTATTAATAAAAGTTTCATGTGTGTGCTATTAATAAAGGTTTCATGTGTGTGCTATCAATAAAAGTTTTATGTGTGTGCTATCAATAAAAGTTTTATGTGTGTGCTATCAATAAAAGTTTTATGTGTGTGCTATCAATAAAAGTTTTATGTGTGTGCTATCAATAAAGTTTTCATGTGTGTGCTATCAATAACAGTTTCATGTGTGTGTTATCAATAAAAGTTTTATGTGTGTGCTATCAATAAAAGTTTTATGTGTGTGCTATCAATAAAAGTTTTATGTGTGTGCTATCAAAAAAAGTTTCATGTGTGTGCTATTAATAAAAGTTTTATTTGTGTGCTATCAATAAAAGTTTCATGTGTGTGTAATCAATACAAGTTTAATGTGTGTGCTATCAATAAAAGTTTGATGTGTGTGATATCAATACAAGTTTCATGTGTGTGCTATAAATAAAAGTTTCATGTGTGTGTATCAAAAAAAATTTCATGTGTGTGCTATCAATAAAAGTTTCACGTGCGTGCTCTTAATAAAGGTTTTATGTGTGTGCTATCAATAAAAGTTTCATGTGCGTGCTATCAATAAAAGTTTTATGTGTGTGCTATCAATAAAAGTTTCATGTGTGTGATATCAAAAAAAGTTTCATGTGTGTGCTATCAATAAAAGTTTTATATGTGTGTTATGATTAAAGTTTTCATATGTGTGCTATCAATACAAGTTTCATGTGTGTGCTATTAATAAAAGTTTTATGTGTGCTATCAATACAAGTTTCATGTGTGTGTATCAATAAAAGTTTTATGTGTGTGCTATCAATAAAAGTTTAATGTTTGTGCTATCAATAAAAGTTTCATATATGTGCTATCAATAAAAGGTTCATGTGTGTGCTACCAATAAAAGTTTCATGTGTGTGCTATCAATAAAAGTTTTATGTGTGTGCTATTAATAAAAGTTTTGTGTGTGTGCTATTAATAAAGGTTTCACATGTGTGCTATCAATACAAGTTTCATGTGTGTCCTATTAATAAAAGTTTTATGTGTGTGCTATCAACAAAAGTTTCATGTGTGTGCTATTAAAAAAAGTTTACTGTGTGTGCAATTAATAAAAGTTTCATGTGTGTGCTATCAATAACAGTTCATGTGTGTGCTATTAATAAAAGTTTATGAGTGTGCTATCAATAAAAGTTTTATGTGTGTGCTATCAATAAAAATTTTATGTGTGTGCTATTAAAAAAAGTGATACGTGTGTGTTATCAATAAAAGGTTTATGTGTGTGCTATCAATAAAAGTTTTATGTGTGTGCTATCAATAAAAGTTTAATGTGTGTGCTATCAATAAAAGTTTCATGTGTGTGCTATCAATAAACGTTTATGAATGTGCTATCAATAACAGTTTTATGTGTGTGCTATTAATAAAAGTTTCATGTGTGTGCTATTAATAAAAGTTTCATGTGTGTGCTATCTATAACAGTTTGATGTGTGTGCTATCAATAAAAGTTTTATGTGTGTGCTATCAATTAAAGTTTTATGTGTGTGCTATCAATAAAACTTTTATGTGTGTGCTATCAATAAAAGTTTCATGTGTGTGCTATCAGTAAAAGTTTTCTGTGTGTGCTATTAATAAAAGTTTTATGTGGGTGCTATTAATAAAAGTTTTGAGTGTGTGCTATTAATAAAGGTTTCATATGTGTGCTATCAATACAAGTTTCTATGTGTGTCCTATTAATAAAAGTTTTATGTGTGTGCTATCAACAAAAGTTTTATGTGTGTGCAATAAATAAAAGTTTCATGTGTGTGCAATCAATAAAAGTTTCATGTGTGTGCTATCAATAAAAGTTTCATGTGTGTGCTATCAATAAAAGTTTTATGTGTGTGCTATCAATAAAAGTTTCATGTGTGTGTAATCAATACAAGTTTAATGTGTGTGCTATCAATAAAAGTTTGATGTGTGTGATATTAATACAAGCTTCATGTGTTTTTATCAATAAAAGTTTAATGTGTGTGTATCAATAAAAATTTCATGTGTGTGCTATCAATAAAAGTTTCATGTGTGTGCTATTATTAAAAGTTTTATGTGTGTGCTATCAATAATAGTTTCATGTGCGTGCTATTAATAAAAGTTTTATGTGTGTGCTATCAATAAAAGTTTCGTGTGTGTGCTATCAAAAAAAGTTTCATGTGTGTGCTATCAATAAAAGTTTTATATGTGTGCTATTATTAAAGGTTTCATATGTGTGCTATCAATACAAGTTTCATGTGTTTTCTATTAATAAAAGTTTTATGTGTGCTATGAATCATAAATACAAGTTTCATGTTTGTGTATCAATAAAAGTTTTATGTGTGTGCTATCAATAAAAGTTTCATGTGTGTGCTATCAATAAAAGTTTTATGTGTGTGCTATCAATAAAAGTTTTGTGTGTGTGCTATTAATAAAGGTTTCACATGTGTGCTATCAATACAAGTTTCATGTGTGTCCTATTAATAAAAGTTTTATGTGTGTGCTATCAACAAATGTTTCATGTGTGTGCTATAAAAAAAAGTGTACTGTGTGTGCAATTAATAAAAGTTTCATGTGTGTGCTATCAATAACATTTCATGTGCGTGCTATTAATAAAAGTTTATGGGTGTGCTATCAATAAAAGTTTTATGTGTGTGCTATCAATAAAAACTTTATGTGTGTGCTATTAAAAAAAGTGATACGTGTGTGTTATCAATAAAAGTTTAATGTGTGTGCTATCAATAAAAGTTTCATGTGTGTGCTATCAATAAAAGTTTAATGTGTGTGCTATCAATAAAAGTTTCATGTGTGTGCTATCAATAAACGTTTATGAATGTGCTATCAATAACAGTTTTATGTGTGTGCTATTAATAAAAGTTTCATGTGTGTGCTATTAATAAAAGTTTCATGTGTGTGCTATCAATAACAGTTTGATGTGTGTGCTATCAATAAAAGTTTTATGTGTGTACTATCAATTAAAGTTTTATATGTGTGCTATCAATAAAACTTTTATGTGTGTGCTATCAATAAAAGTTTCATGTGTGTGCTATCAGTAAAAGTTTTATGTGTGTGCTATTAATAAAAGTTTTATGTGTGTGCTATTAATAAAAGTTTTGAGTGTGTGCTATTAATAAAGGTTTCATATGTGTGCTATCAATACAAGTTTCTATGTGTGTCCTATTAATAAAAGTTTTATGTGTGTGCTATCAACAAAAGTTTTATGTGTGTGCAATAAATAAAAGTTTCATGTGTGTGCAATCAATAAAAGTTTCATGTGTGTGCTATCAATAAAAGTTTCATGTGTGTGCTATCAATAAAAGTTTTATGTGTGTGCTATCAATAAAAGTTTCATGTGTGTGTAATCAATACAAGTTTAATGTGTGTGCTATCAATAAAAGTTTGATGTGTGTGATATCAATACAAGCTTCATGTGTGTTTTTATCAATAAAAGTTTAATGTGTGTGTATCAATAAAAATTTCATGTGTGTGCTATCAATAAAAGTTTCATGTGTGTGCTATTATTAAAAGTTTTATGTGTGTGCTATCAATAATAGTTTCATGTGCGTGCTATAAATAAAAGTTTTATGTGTGTGCTATCAATAAAAGTTTCGTGTGTGTGCTATCAAAAAAAGTTTCATGTGTGTGCTATCAATAAAAGTTTTATATGTGTGCTATTATTAAAGGTTTCATATGTGTGCTATCAAAACAAGTTTCATGTGTTTGCTATTAATAAAAGTTTTATGTGTGCTATGAATCTATGAATACAAGTTTCATGTTTGTGTATCAATAAAAGTTTTATGTGTGTGCTATCAATAAAAGTTTAATGTTTGTGCTATCAATAAAAGTTTCATGTATGTGCTATCAATAAAAGTTTCATGTGTGTGCTATCAATAAAAGTTTCATGTGTGTGCTATCAATAAAAGTTTTATGTGTGTGCTATTATTAAATGTTTTGTGTGTGTGCTATTAATAAAGGTTTCATATGTGTGCTATCAATACAAGTTTCATGTGTGTCCTATTAATAAAAGTTTTATGTGTGTGCTATCAACAAAAGTTTCATGTGTGTGCTATAAATAAAAGTTTTGTGTGTGTGCTATCAATAAAAATTTTATGTGTGTGCTATTAATAAAAGTGGTATGTGTGTGTTATCAATAAAAGGTTGATGTGTGTGCTATCAATAAAAGTTTTATGTGTGTGCTATCAATAAAAGTTTCATGTGTGTGCTATCAATAAACGTTTATGAATGTGCTATCAATAACAGTTTTATGTGTGTTCTATTTATAAAAGTTTCATGTGTGTGCTATTAATAAAAGTTTCATGTGTGTGCTATCAATAACAGTTTCATGTGTGTGCTATCAATAAAAGTTTTATGTGTGTGCTATCAATTAACGTTTTATGTGTGTGCTATCAATAAATATTATTTGTGTGTGCTCTCAATAAAAGTGTCATGTGTGTGCTATCAATAAACTTCTCATGTGTGTGCTATCAATAAAAATTTAATATGTGTGCTAATTATAAAGTTTCATATGTGTGCTATCAATACAAGTTTAATATGTGTCCTATTAATAAAAGTTTTATGTGTGTGCTATCAATAAAAGTTTTATGTGTGCTATCAATACAAGTTTAATGTGTCTGTATCAATAAAATTTCATGTGTGTGCTATCAATAAAAGTTTAATATGTGTGCTATTAATAAAAGTTTTATGTGTGTGCTATTAATAAAGGTTTCATGTGTGTGCTATCAATTCAAGTTTCATGTGTGTGCTATTAATAAAAGTTTTATGTCTGTGCTATCGATAACAGTTTAATGTGTGTGCTATAAATAAAAGTTTCATGTGTGTGCTATTAATAAAAGTTTTATGTGTGTGCTATCAATAAAAGTTTAATGTGTGTGCTATTAATAAAAGTTTTATTTGTGTGCTATCAATACCAGTTTCATGTGCGGCAATCAATAAAAGTTTTATGTGTGTGCTATCAATAAACGTTTCATGTGTGTGCTATCAATAAAAGGTTAATGTGCGTGCTATCAATAAACGTTTCATGTGTGTGCTATCAATAAAAGTTTTATATGTGTGCTATGATTAAAGGTTTCATATGTGTGCTATAAATACAAATTACATGTGTGTGCTATTAATAAAAGTTTTATGTGTGTGCTATCAATAAAAGTTTTATGTGTGCTATCAATACAAATTTCATGTGTGTGCTATCAATAAAAGTTTTATGTGTGTGCTATCAATAAACGTTTCATGTTTTTGCTAACAATAAAAGTTTGATGAGTGTGCTATTAATAAACGTTTTATGTGTGTGCTATTAATAAAAGTTTTGTGTGTGTGCAATAAATAAAAGTTTCATGTGTGTGCTATCAATACAAGTTTCTATGTGTGTCCTATTAATAAAAGTTTTATGTGTGTGCTATCAACAAAAGTTTCCTGTGTGTGCAATAAATAAAAGTTTCATGTGTGTGCAATTAATAAAAGTTTCATGTGAGTGCTATTAATAAAAGCTTATGAGTGTGCTATCAATAAAGTTTCATGTGTGTGCTATCAATAAAAATTTCATGTTTGTGTTATTAATAAATGTGATATGTGTGTGTGTGTTATCAATAAAAGTTTGATGGGTGTGCTATCAATAAAGGTTTCGTGTGTGTGCTATAAATAAAAGTTTCATGTGTGTGCTATCAATAAAAGTTTATGAGTGAGCTATAAATAAATGTGTTATTTGTGTGCTATTAATAAAAGTTTCATGTGTGTGCTATTAATAAAAGTTTCATGTGTGTGCTATCAATAAATGTTTCATGTGTGTGCTATCAGTAAAAGTTTTATGTGTGTGCTATCAATAAAAGTTTGATGTGTGTGCTATTAATAAAAGTATCATATGTTTGCGATCAATACAAGTTTCATGTGTGTGCTATTAATAAAAGTTTTATGTGTGTGCTATGAATAAAAGTTTTATGTGTGCTATCAATACAAGTTTACTGTGTGTGTATCAATACAAGTTTCATGTGTGTGCTATCAATAAAGGTTTCCTGTGTGTGCTATTAATAAAAGTTTTATTTGTGTGCTATCAATAAAGGTTTCATATGTGTGTTTCATGTGTGTGCTATAATTAAAAGGTTTATGTGTGTGCTATCAATAAAAGTTTCATGTGTGTGCTATAAATAAATGTTTCATGTGTGTGCTATTAATAAAAGTTTAATGTGTGTGCTTTCAATAAAAGCTTTATGTGTGTGCTATTAATAAATTTCGTGTGTTTGCTATCAATAAAAGTGTCATGTGTGTGCTATTAATAAAAGTTTCATTAATAACAGTTACAGTTAATAACAGTTAATAAAAGTTTTATGTGTGTGCAATCAATAAAAGCTTTATGTGTGTGCGATGTATAAAAGTTTCTTGTGTGTGCTATTAATAAATGTTTCATGTGTGTGCTATTAATAAAAGTTTTATGTTGTTGCTATTAATAAACGTTTCATGTGTGTGTTATCAATAAAAGTTTCATGGGTGTACTATTAATAAACTATTAATAAACGTTTCATGTGTGTGCTATCAATAAATGTTTCATGTGAGGGCTATTAATAATAGTTTTATGTGTGTGCTATCAATACAAGGTTTATGAGTGTGCTATTAATTAAAGTTTTATGTGTGTGCTATCAGTAAAAGTTTCATGTGTTGGATATTAATAATAGTTTTATGTGTGTGCTATCAATAAAAGTTTTATGTGTGTGCTATTAATAAAACTTTTTTGTGTGTGCTATTAAAAAAATTTCATGTGCATGCTATCAATAAAAGTTTCATGTGTATGCTATTAATAAAAGTTTCATGCATGTGTTATTAATAAAAGTTTCATGTGTGTTCTATTAATAAAAGTTTTATGTGTGTGCTATTAATGAAAGTTTATGTGTGTGCTATCAATAAAAGCTTCATGTGTGTGCTATGAATAAACATTTCATGTATGTACTATCAATAAAACTTGCATTTGTGTGCTATCAATAAAAGTTTCATGTGTGTGCTATTTATAAATGTTTCATGTGTGTGCTATTAATAAAGGTTTCATGTGTGTGCTATTAATAAAAATTTCATGTGTCTGATATTATAAAATGTTTCATGTGTGTGCTTTCAATAAATGTTTCATCTGTGTGCTATCAATAAAAGGGTCATGTGTGTGCTATCCATAAAAGTTTCATGTGTGTGCTATTAATAAAAGTTTCATGCGTGTGCTATCAATAAAAGTGATATGTGTGTGCTATCAATAAAAGTGTTATGTGTGTACTATTAATAAAAGTTTTATGTGTTTGCTAATAATAAAAGTTTTACGTGTGCGCTATCAATAAAAGTTTTATGTGTGTGCTATCTGTAAAAGTTTCATGTGTGTGTTATCAATAAATGTTTTATGTGTGTGCTCACAATAAAAGTTTCATGTGTGTGCTATCAATAAAAATTTTATGTGTGTGCTATTAATAAAACTTTCAGGTGTGTGCTATCAATAAAAGTATAATGTGTGTGTTATCAATAAAAGTTTTATGTGTGTGCTATTAATAAATGTTTCATGTGTGTGCTCTCAATACAAGTTTCATGTGTGTGCTATTATAAAATGTTTCATGTGTGTGCTATCAATAAAAAGATTTATATGTGTGCTATCAATAAAAGTTTCATGTGTCTGCTATACATAAAAGTTTCATGTGTGTGCTATTAATAAAAGTTTCATGTGTGTGGTATCAATAAAAGTGATTTGTGTCTGTTATCAATGAAATTTTAATGTGTGTGCTATCAATACAAGATTCATGTGTGTGTTATCAATAAAAGTTTCTTGTGTGTGCTATCAATAAATGTTTCATGTGTGTGCTCCAAATAAAGGTTTCATGCGTGTGTCTTCAATAAAAGTTTTATGTGTGTGCTATTAATAAATGTTTCATGTGTGTACTATCAACAAAGTTTCCATGTGTGTGCTATCAATAAACGTTTTACGTGTGTGCTATTAATAAATGTTTCATGTTAGTGATATTAATAAATGTTTCACGTGTGTGCTATCAATAAAAGTTTCATGTGTGTGCTATTAATAAAAGTTTTATGTGTGTGCTATCAATAAAAGTTTCATGTGTGTGTTATCAATAAAAATTTCATGTGTCTGCTATTAATAAAATTTCATGTGTGTGCTATCAATAAAAGTTTCATGTGTGTGTTATCAACAAAAGTTTTATGCGTGTGCTATTAATAAATGTTTCATGTGTGTGCTATAAATAAATTTTTCATGTGTCTGCTATCAATAAAATTTTCATGTGTGTGCTATCAATAAAAGTTTCATGTGGGTGCTATTAATGAAGGTTTCATGTGTGTATTATCAATAAAAGTTTCATGCGTGTGCTATCAATAAAAGTTTTATGTGTGTGCTATCAGTAAAAGTTTCATGTGTGTGCTATTAATAAAAGTTTTATGTGTGTACTATCAATAAAAGTGTCATGTGTGTGCTATCAATAAAAGCTTCATGTGTGTGCTATCAATACAAGTTTTCTGTGTGTGCTACTAATAATGTTTCCTGTGTGTTATTAATAAAAGTTTTATGTGTGCGCTATTAATAAAAGTTTCATACGTTTGCTATTATTAAAAGTTTAATGTGTGTGCTATCAATAAAAGTTTCATGTGTGTGCTATCAATAAACGTTTTACGTGTGTGCTATTAATAAATGTTTCATGTTAGTGATATTAATAAATGTTTCACGCGTGTGCTATCAATAAAAGTTTCATGTGTGTGTTATCAATAAAAGTTTCATGTGTGTGCTATTAATAAAAGTTTTATGTGTGTGCTATCAATAAAAGTTTCATGTGTGTGTTATCAATAAATATTTCATGTGTCTGCTATTAATAAAATTTCATGTGTGTGCTATCAATAAAAGTTTCATGTGTGTGTTATCAACAAAAGTTTTATGCGTGTGCTATTAATAAAAGTTTCATGTGTGTGCTATAAATAAATTTTTCATGTGTCTGCTATCAATAAAATTTTCATGTGTGTGCTATCAATAAAAGTTTCATGTGGGTGCTATTAATGAAGGTTTCATGTGTGTATTATCAATAAAAGTTTCATGCGTGTGCTATCAATAAAAGTTCTATGTGTGTGCTTTCAGTAAAAGTTTCATGTGTGTGCTATTAATAAAAGTTTTATGTGTGTACTATCAATAAAAGTTTCATGTGTGTGCTGTCAATAAAAGCTTCATGTGTGTGCTATCAATAAAAGTTTTCTGTGTGTGCTACTAATAATGTTTCCTGTGTGTTATTAATAAAAGTTTCATGTGTGCGCTATTAATAAAAGTTTCATACGTTTGCTATTATTAAAAGTTTAATGTGTGTGCTATCAATAAAAGTTTCATGTGGGTGCTATCAATAAAAGTGTAATGTGTGTGTTATCAATAAACGTTTTATGTGTGTGCTATTAATAAAAGTTTCATGTGCGTGCTATCAATAAAATTTTCTGTGTATGCTATTAATAAAAGTTTCATGTGTGTGCTACTAATAAAATTTTTATGTGTGTGTGTTATCAATAAAAGTTTCATGTGTGTGCTATCAATACAAGTTTCATTTGTGGGCTATTAATAAAAGTTTCATCTGTGTACTATCAATAAAAGTGTCATGTGTGTGTTATTAATAATAGTTTTATGTGTGTGCTATCAATAAAATTTTCATGTGTGTGCTATTTATAAAGTTTCCTGCGTGTACTATTAATAAAAGTTTCATGTGTATGATATAAATAAAAGTTTTATCTGTGTGCTATAAATAAAAGTTTCATGTGTGTGCAATTAATAAAAGTCTCATGTGTGTGCTATCAATAAAAGTTTCATGCGTGTGCTGTTAATAACAGTTACATCTGGTTGCTATTAATAAAAGTTTCATGTGTGTGTTATTAATAAATGTTTTATGTGTGTGCTATCGATGAACGTTTCATGTGTGTGCTATCAATAAAAGTGTTATGTGTGTGCTATTACTACAAGTTTCATGTGTGTACTATCAATAAATGTTTCATGTATTTGCTATCAATAAAACTTTCATGTGTGTGCTATCAATAAATGTTTCATGTGTGTTCGATTAATAAAAAATCATGTATGTGCTATTAATAAAACTTTTATGTGTGTGCTATCAATAAAATTTCATGTGTATGCTATCAATAAAAGTTTCATGTATGTGCTATTAATAAAAGTTTCATGTGTGTGTTATTTATAAAAGTTTTATGTGTGTGCTATTAATAAATGTTTCATGTGTGTGCTATTAATAAAAGTTTATGTGTGTGCTATCAATAAAGGCTTCATGTGTGTGCTATGAATAAAAGTTTCATCTGTGTGCTATCAATAAAAGATTCATGTGTGTGCTATCAATAAAAGGTTCATGTGTGTGCTATCAATAAAAGATTCATGTGTGTGCTATCAATAAACGTTTCATGTGTGTGCTATTAATAAAAGTTTTATGTGTGTGCTATCGATAAAATTTTGATGTGTGTGCTATCGATAAAAGTTTTTTGTGTCTGCTATCAATAAAAGTTTCATGTGTGTACTATCAATAAAAGTTTTTTGTGTGTGCTATCAATTAAGTTTTATGTGTGTGCTATTAATAAATTTTATGTGTGTGCTGTCATTAAAAGTTTCCTGTCTGTGCTATCAATACAAGTTTCATGTGTTTGCTATCAGTAAAAGTTTCATGTGTGTGTTATCAATAAATGTTTCATGTGTGTGCTATTAATATAAGTTTCATATGTGTGCTATCAATAAATGTTTCATGTGTGTGCTTTGAATAAAAGTTTTATGTGTGTGCTATCAATAAAAGTTGTATGTGTGTGCTATCAACAAATGTTTTATGTGTGTGCTATCAATAAAAGTTTTATGTGTGTGCTATCAATAAAAGTTTTATATTTGGGCTATCAATAAAGGTTTCATGTGTGTGCTATCAATAAGGGTTTCATGTGTGTGCTATCAATAAAAGTTTCATGTGTGGGCTATCAATAAATGTTTTATGTGTGTGCTATCAATAAAAGTTTTATGTGTGTTCTATTAATAAATGTTTCCTGTGTGGGCTATTAATAAAAGTTTAATGCGTCTGCTATCAATAAAAGTTTTATGTGTGTGCTATTAATAAAATTTTCATGTGTGTGCTATCAATAAAATTTCCATGTGTGTGCTATCAATAAAAGTTTTATGTGTGTGCTATCAGTAAAATGTCCATGCGTGTGCTATCAATAAAAGTTCATGTTTGTGCTATTAATAAAAGTTTCATGTGTGTTCTATCAATAAAGGTTTCATGTGTGTGCTTTCAATAAAAGTTTTATGTGTGTGTTAGTAATAAAAGTTTTATGTGTGTGCTCTCTATAAAAGTGTTATGTGTGGGCTATCAATAAAAGTTTTATGTGTGTGCTATCAATAAGGGTTTCATGTGTGTGCTATCGATAAAAGTTTTATGTGTGTGCTATCAATAAAGGTTTTATGTGTGTGCTATCAATAAAAGTTTTATGTGTGTTCTATTAATAAACGTTTCCTGTGTGGGCTATTAATAAAAGTTTCATGTGTGTGCTATCAATAAATGTTTTTTGTGTGTGCTATTAATAAAATTTTCATGGGTGTGCTTTCAATAAAAGTTTAATGTGTGTGTTATCAATAAAAGTTTCATGTGTGTGTTATAATATAAAATTTTCATATGTGTGCTATCCATAAAAGTTTCATGTGTGCGCTATCAATAAAAGTTTCATGTGTGTGTTATCAATAAAGGTTTCATGTGTGTGTTATCAATAGAAGTTTCATGTCTGTGCTATCAATAAAAGTTTCATGTGTGTGCTATCAATAAAAGTTGTATGTGTGTGCTATCAATAAAAGTTTCATGTGTGTACTATCAATAAAGTTTCCTGCGTCTGCTATCGATAAAAGGTTTATGTGTGTGCTATCAATAAAGGTTTTATGTGTGTGCTATCAATAAAAGTTTTATGTGTGTTCTATTAATAAAAGTTTCCTGTGTGGGCTATTAATAAAAGTTTCATGTGTGTGCTATCAATAAATGTTTTTTGTGTGTGCTATTAATAAATTTTTCATGTGTGTGCTTTCAATAAAAGTTTAATGTGTGTGCTATCAATAAAAGTTTCATGTGTGTACTATCAATAAAAGTTTTATGTGTGTGCTTCCAATAAAAGTTTCATATGTGTGCTATTAATAAAAGTTTTATGTGTGTGCTACCAATAAAGGTTTTATGTGTGTCCTATCAATAAATGTTCCATGTGTGTGCTATTAATAAAAGTTTCATGATTGTGCTATTAATAAATGGTTCATGTGTGTGCTATCAATAAATGTTTCATGTGTGCTATTAATAAAACCTTTATGTGTGTGCTATCAATAAAAGTTTTATGTGTTTGTTATCAATAAAAGTTTTATGTGTGTGCTATCAATAAATGTTTCATGTGTGTGCTATCAATAAAAGTTTCATGTGTGTGCTATTAATAAAAGTTTCATGTGTGTGCTATTAATAAAAGTTTCATGTGTGTGTCATTAATAAAAGTTTCGTGTGTGTGTTATTAATAAAAGTTTCATGTGTGTGCTATTAATAAAAATTTCACGTGTGTGCTATTAATAAAAGTTTCATGTTTGTGCTATTAATAAAAGTTTTATGTGTGTACTATCAATAAAAGTTTCCTGTGTGTGCTATGAATAAAAGTTCCATGTGTGTGCTATCAATAAATGTTTCATGTGTGCTATTAATAAAAGTTTCATGTTTGTGCTATTAATAAAAGTTTCATGTGTGTGCTATCAATTAAAGTTCCATGTGTGTGCTATTAAAAAACGGTTCATGTGTGAGCTATTAATAAAAGTTTAATGTGTGTGCTATCAATAAAGGTTTTATGTGTGTGCTATTAATAAAAGTTTCATGTGTGTACTATCAATAAAAGTGTCATGTGTGTGCTATTAATAAAAGTTTTATGTGTGTGCTATTAATACAAGTTTCATGTGTGTTTTTATAAAAGTTTCATGTGTGTGCTATCAATAAAAGTTTGATGTGTGTGCTATCAATAAAAGTGTCATGTGTGTGTTATCAATAAAAGTTTCATGTGTGTGCTATCAATAAAAGCTTCATGTGTGTGCTATGAATAAAAGTTTTATGCGTGTGCTATTAATAAATGTTTTGCGTGTGCTATCAATAAAAGTTTCATGTGTGTGCTATCAATAAAAGTGCCCTCATGAAAAGAGTTTAGAAACTTATTGAAAGCACCTCGAATTTACACTGTTTAAATAATTTCTAATTCATGACCTTGCGCGAGCCTTTTCAAGTCCAACACAAAAACACACGTTCACATTTCAAGCTATAGTACTTGTCATATACATACGCACACACGGACATATGCGCACACGTGCACATACGCACAAATATTCACGTTCGTGTACATACACTCACATTCACGTGTATATACACACACGCTAACGTACACACATGTACTCACATACATGCACGCATGGACGACGTCATTTCCTTTCAATGAAAATCCACACATGCACAAAAGACGACCGGAAACAAGTATAAAAGGAAGAGACAAGCTGTTTCTAACCCTTTTAGGCCCAGCATTCGAGGTGGTCGGTCTACGAACCTACCGCACGTACCTCACACCACTTGCTACTATGTGGGACAAAGAGCTAATAGACCGTACGTAAACTTTACACTCTTTCTCTCTATATATATATATATACAACTGGTCCCTGAAAACACCTTCTCGTAGCTGACTGCTAACTGACGTCAACCCTCTATCCTTTTCTTTGTCTACACGCTGGACTATCGTTCCCATTTTCCACTACATCACTCACTTCTTTTCCCATGCGCAAACAAATGATAGTGCCCCGAACGTGAGATGAAAACACATTTCCTTTTTCCTTCTACAATACCAGTCCTCTACAAACAATGGTTACACTCGCGCGGACATGAACACATGTTATATCTAAAACATTCATTCTTTCAACAGTAAATAAACAACATTATCTTATCCATCAATTGAGTCTTTGTTTCCTTCAATTCCATTCGTTTCATTATTCTTTTGTAACAGGATTGGGATTTATATATCCTAGTCCCCTACAACCTTAGCGGAGATCGGATTAGGGATCACCTTAGTGAGAAAAACAACAAAGGAAAACCAAGAAGTCTATTCACCCATTTCTTGCTTATCCACTGATTTTCGTCTTTGATCCTCAACAACTGGTTCTTGAGCTTTCTTAAACCTATTAGTCAATTGATTAAAAGTTTGTTTTGGTCTTACATGGCTCAGATGTAACAATAAAAGTCAGTGAGTCTGTTGCTTAAATTTGTGCTCTGCACCACTATATCCAAGATCGCTCAGCATTACCTGGATGAAATCTTGTTTCAGCCAGCATGCAATCTGATTATTTGTTACACTTTGGAGGTCAGATTTCTCATGTCATCGCCTCGCATGGCCCAGATTTTCCTTTGCACACAATTTTCTCTCAGCGGACATCTGTCAATTTCTTACACTAATAACTTTTGAACTGACCCCTGACCACTCTGTTTTTTTCTCTTTCCTCTTCATTCCAATACTCTTGGTCCACACATCTGCATGCTCTTTTCCATTTTTCTTTCCTTTTAACTTCCAGCTATCTCGGGGGAATATTATAGAGCCGTTTAGACCTGTCAAACTTGCTTTGTCTGCATCAAATACACAGACACAAGCTGTGTGCAGTAGCACACACGCATGGAGTGGAGCACATGCAGGCATCACACGGCTTCCGGTGACCGTGACATTAGGCTTCTGTACCCTTCTCTTCTTTCTCTTTTTCACTTGACACCAAGCCGTGCACACGTATAAACCACACGCTTCATAAGCATGCACTCGGAGAGCGACAACAGAAACATGAGGTAGGCTTGCATATCTTTTATATAAACATTGTTACCTGTAAGATGCTTACATATAGAGCTAATACAATATGAACAATCCAAGACTTATAATTAAGCTATATATCGCTCGTGTAAAGTATGAACTATAGCCTCTATTTGTGCACACTTCCACAGAGGTCAACATGTACACGCCACAATCACACGTCCTTACGTGACTACCCAATTTTTGCACTAATGTATGAACTTTGTTTTGTTTTAAATAAATAATGTAGTTTTTTATATATATACTGGTATAATGATTTTCTTTATTGCTAAGTCGTGAACATGCATTATATAGCCTTGCAACAACTCACACCAGTGAGTTCCAGCTAAAATGAAATGTTACCAGACCCAGAAATCTAAACAATCTCTTCTCACCAAACTTGATTCTTATAAATTTGTAATAAATAGTAATGTATACTAGCGATCTAACCGCACTAAATCCTTTACGTTTTGTCCTTCATAATGAAATTAATATAAATAAAATGCACCCATAAACACAACATATAACATATCACTCAGGGTTTGACTGATATTGCCACTAATGAAAAAAAACTCAAATGATTACTAACCTTCAAATGTTAAACTTTGAACTCAATCGGGTTCTTAATTTACAAACTACAACTATTTAAGTGAAGGTATCATTGAAAATTTCCAAATCAATGGAAAAACCTGAATTCCATACTTTTGGATGGTGCGTTTGAATGAAGAACTTGCTAAAAAAAATAAAAGAGAAGAACATGCTCATCACAAATATGCACATCGATGTCACATCGAGCACGTTGATGGAAAACTTCATGAATTGCTTTCAGCTCTATCCTTTTCACTTCTTCCTCTTTCTATGCTGGGTGTAAATGGGATGCATTGAAATCAGTTATTCTGTTCGATATCTCCAGAATTGTGAGGTCCTCCCCTAAAATATCAGCTCACATGTAGGTGTGAACTAGATAATTCTCAACTAATTAAAACGATTCCCATGCATTTTTAATGGCTTAACACTAGTTATATAACCATAAAGTTAGTTTTTCAGTTTGGCACAGTATATCGCTATTACTCTGTAGAGATTACAAAAACGACAAAAATACACTCTTTAGCATATCCAGGTACACTTTGGTGTTGACTTGCAAACCAACTTCGAAGATGTGAGGTGGCATAATATAGTCCTCACTTGAAATCACGCCAAAGATCATAACCATGACAGGAAAGTTTGTTTTCATCACTCTGGGCATGTCCCTATTATTCGTGGTAATCCAGCGATGCATTTTGAGGGTGCTGGCAATGGTCTTGTCATAACTTGGAATAACTTGGATTGATAGAGAGCATGAGTGGCGCATTTTCGATATCACTCGTTGACACCAAGCCGTGCACGCGTATAAACCACACTTTTAGACATGATAGCAGGCTCCCATTGCTCTTGGGATTTGTACACAACTGGCAAACTAATAAATGGTCATAACAACAAAAAAAAAGAAAACCGGTTTTCATCAAACGGAAACGGAATCATGTGACAATTTTATGTTCCACCCTATATATATATATATATATATATATATATATATATATATATATATATATATATATATATATATATACTAGCATGGGTTCCTGGCGTTGCCTGGGTGTTTGTAGGTGTGTGTTGAGCAAAAAAAAAAAAGAAAAAAAGTGATAGTAGGAAGGCAGGCTCAAACCCGTACCGCGAAGGAGGAAAAGAATGAGGAAAAAACGTAATGTCTTTGCTGTTACGACGACCACCAAACCGGAAATGACGTAGGTTTAAATTAAGGCTAGACAATCGAAAAGAGGGGATGACTTTCGAAAATATCAGCAGAAAAAAGCGATCCCTCCCTGTTGAAAAATGCTCAGTTGAAGGTGAAGAAATTAATGTTTTTAGCCAATTTTTCGGTATTTCTTGTCTGAAGGGTCGAGCTTCAAAACGATACTGATCTTGTGAAAAGCCGTCGCCTCTGTCGAAAGTATAGGCAGACATGCAAATATACATATATGCATTTATATATTGGTAGTTCAAATTTTCGACCCAAACCGATTAAAAGCTTGTTCTATCTCTGAATACCCTTTATGTAAAATTTCAAATTTTTAGACCAGAAGGTGTCTGAGTAATTTGGTAGAGACTGCAGAAGTCAAATGTTTTTTAACTTTGACCCCTATTATGCCCCCTTAACATTTATTGTTTTGGGCTCAAATCAAGTTATTAAGTCCAAGGAACCTATATCTAAAATTTCAAGGAACCTATATCTAAAATTTCCAAGGAACCTATATCTAAAATTTCAAGTGTTTATACCCAAAATTGTCGGAGGAGTTTGGTAGAGTTCTCAAAGGTCAAATCGTTAAACTTTGACCCCCTTAACAGCCAAATTTCTGGCCGAAAACGGATTACAAATATTTTTTTATTTTATATATTAAATTTCGAGTCTGTAGACTGAAAATTGACAGAGTTATTGTGTAGGGAAATCTACACAGACAGACAGACAGACAGACAGACAGAAACTTTCACTTTTATAGATATATAGATATATATCAAGGACTAAATAGAAAACAATGTCAAGGAAACACATTTGATAGAAAAAGAAGGAAAATATGGAAGATGGAGAAAATGTGTGTATCTATGTTACTCATTTTTTTGTGTGGAGAAAAAAACAAAATTTGTAAGATCTTTGTAAAAACTATATTATAAAGGGAAAAAGTAACACTTCTTCATTAGTAAATTAAATTGTGTTGTTGTTTTAAATATTCTGTTGGCGAATATGCTATCGTTTGTCATTTTGTAAGAATTTAAATTCGACATAGACTGTAAACCAACTCCTATAATATTTTGCAACAAAGAGGGTTGTCAAACGAAAGTACAAAGCCCTTTTATAGATAAAGATATCACATGTTTTGTTGGGTGTAAGTTGCCGAAAATTAAACTGTGTCACAATGAAGGGAATAATAAAGTAATTAAAGGTCAGCCACCAAACCTCTTTACGCACTATATCTTCCAGTGGAAGCTAGCCTTACTCAGGATCAAAGGCTAGAGAGATGTCTTTCTTTGTTGATGCCTAGAAGCTCTCTGTGATTGGTGCATAAAATGGTTTTACCAAGGAGATCAGTTACGCCTGCGCCTGGAAACCAATTTGCTCACCAAACACCGTACAAAATCTGGCATCTTATGACTAAAATGCCAGGAGACCAAAACTTCAGAGGTCATGCCGTTTTGCCGGTCTTGAAGTATTTCAACCTGAAGTGTCCAAAGCTGAGGATATTTGGCAGTCTTTTAAAAACAGTGTGAATGAAGTTGTCCAACCCTGGGTAAAACCAGATAGCATACAAAGGACTGAATCTCTGGCCACACCATCGAGCTTGCCAACAAAACAAACTGTTCACTCTGCAAGGACTGACCAAAATGCCCTCTGGACAAAAATCGCCAAAGATATGGAGCATGCAGCATCCCTGGGAGACACGATAAAGCTTTACAGTATTCTCCAGTAGACACCCCTCCAAAACTGCTGACGACATCCTTCCAAAACTGCTGAACTTGATCAATCAGGTGCAATCAGGTTGCCACTGGCACCCCCGAGGTGTGACAGCAGAACTCAGCGCTGGCCTGCAAGAGACCCAGGCTATAACTTCTCTCACTCCCTCCTCCCTCAATCTGAACCTGCTGGACTACTTCATTTGGGCGTATGTCAAGATCACCAACATGATCTCCCACAATACTAAAGCCAGCCATTTGCCAAGTATTTACCAAGCTCCCACCAGCGCTTGTCAAAAGGCATGTTCCTAGTTCCAGATTCATATCGTAGTGGTGATTGAGGCTGAAGGCGGCTACATTGAATAGATGTCAGCTCTCCTACATAATCAAGTTACCTGAATTGATTTTTTTCAATAAAAGTTTAAAAAAAAAGCTGTAGTATTGTTTTCTTTATCGTTCCACTCTGTATATGTGTGTGTGTTTAGCACTGGCATACGAGTGTTCCCCATAGTTAATCCAAATGGTAAATATGTTATCTTGCGATTCTTACAAAAGAGCCTGCTCCCATGGCTACTTCTATACCAGAGGTTGGAGTATTTTCGTTGTCACAACCAGACCAATCACCTGCATACAGATTTAGCGATATTCAAAACCAAAGAAGTGAGAAAACTCAATGTGTAAAAATTGCAATCATCAACTCCAGGCTCATTTGTCATCTGTCGCCATTCAAATAAATCAAGACTGTTGTTTACCACATTTTTACATAGTAGCATGTAGCTGTAAAAAGCCCTGTTCGTTTTCTAATGTCTGATGGTCTGAGTATGGCCTACTCTCTACCAGCTTTACATAACAATTGCACAAGCATGTTGCTTGGTCGATACTAGGGATCCTTGCAATATTTTGTCTCTGAAACTCTTCACTGAGAAGCTGTCAATGTCATTCCTTTTACTGGAAGTTGTAAATCCTATTCCCACAAACGGTCAAATCTCTCGTTCCTTAAACTTGAACTTGCATAGAGACTTTACGTGGGTTTTTACTTGTCATTAATTCACTTTACCTCATTCTTGGCTTAGACGTTCTGCACCATTTTAAACTTTTACTAGATATGAGCACATGCTAGGTTCTATAGGGTACGACATAACCGACTCAAAGGGCGGTTGGGCTCCCCAAGGGAGGAAGCAAAACTTAAAATTCACTATAAAAAATGGGCAAACATAACCCTTTATTAAATATGGTGCGCCCGAGCGGCAGAAAAATCCCGGGTGAGAGAAAATCACAAAATAATAAATGATTGTGTTATATTCATCTTGCGTTTTATCCATCATCACAATGTCATTTTAAAGGTTGAGCAGAAACATATGCAGTGAACTGGTGCAAGTAATGCGAATCTATGTATTGGAGAATGAATGTTTATACTTCGAAGACTGTCATCTGACCTAGGGATCATGAGTGTGACCCCGAAAGTTTGATAAACAGCTCACAACCTTTCCAAGTGCGATTGTGTGGGAATTCTAAAAAAAGGAACCAACATAGACATAGGTAAGTGACGCTGTCGTGGTTGATTGGTTAGGGAAAACACCCTACCTTACCCTGCTCAGCAGTATATAATCATGTGCAAAGCCGAAAAAAATTAATTACTCAATCAGTCAGAGAGTTATTCAGTTAAGAATGATCGCTTACCCCCCCCCTCTTCATGACGCTCCATATTACTAATGCCGCACTACCAAGAAAGAAAGAAAGAGGGAAAGCCTAAAAACTAATTGCCGACTATATAAAGTCAATATTTGTGAACTGTATATATATATATATATATATATCTTTTTGCTTAAAAATTAATCAGTAGACTAGAAGAAGCTGAGTTTTGTTGTCTTTCCTCTGTGTGATGAGTGCCTTCCTCCCGGAATTTGTGAATTACTGCTTTTTCCCTCAGCAGACAACCAACCAGCGAGACAACAGCATATCAACGCAAGAGAAACTAACAAACACTGGCCGTGAATGTAAGACTGACCAGTGCAACCGATGGGTCCTACTGCATTGAAAAGGTCACATATGGTCATTGTCGATCAGAATAGTGACACAAAGGGAATAGAGTCACAAAGGGAACTTTCTGTCCTGAGTTTGAGATTCATTGTCTCAAATATCAGTCTGCTATTCTTCATCTTTCTTCTGATAATCCATACTATATTTCTTCCTAAAGTTAACAAACCTAAATTTTGTTATGAGCAAACCAACTCACACAACAAAGCATAATGTTGGAACCACTGGTACTCCTGCGTTTTCATTCCCTTGCTGCCTCCCTACAAAGAAATTAAAAGCAGCAAAGTTCAAGGTTAACCACATGCTGTAACTGAGAAGCATACATCTTTGTCCATGGACTTTTCCTCTGTATTTGTTGTCCAACTATCGACAACTGAATGCCATTTGATGGTTACTCAATTCTACATGTGCACGATTCTATTTCATCTTTGCTCGATTGTAAGATTTTCTACAAACTAGATTTGGTTAAAGTCTTAGCATCAAATCACAGCGAATCCAGCTGATATATCAAAAACTGCACTAAGAACTTCATTTGGAGTGTTCAAATGCCTTCCTATGTCTTTTGGTTAGAGTACATCTAGTGTTTCATTGAAGAAGTAGTGCGAGATCTTGAATTTATCTACAATTATATAGATGACATTCTAACCTGAGGAACATTTCACTCATCTCCTTCTACGATTCAAATGGTTTTAGCAATTCCAGGTAAAGATTCATCATCATCATTGGGGGTTTTTATCAATCTTGGGGGAGGAATCTCTCCCTGGTTTTCTTCCACCTTGTTTTACTTCTAGCTAGGTTTGTCCATGGTTTTGGCCTCACTCTATGTCTTTTTCTCGGGGATTCTGTCACTTTATATAATCACCTGTTGTCTATATATCTCATAGGTCATCTGCCCGTCTATGTTTTGCCGTCCATATGTCAAATTAACAAACTTTATAAAAACAATGAACGAAATCTGAATGACACTTGCAGCGTGTTTTGACTATCGGCAACAACAACCACTCATCCAAGTAACAACAATTGAAGTACCCCAAATTCCTAAAATTCCTGTAAACATAACTGCAGTGACAGGTAATCTCTCTCTCTCTCTCTCTCTCTCTCTCTCTCTCTCTCTCTCTCTCTCTCTCTCTCTCTCTCTCACACACACACACACACACACACACACACACACACACACACACACACACATACATACATACATACATACATGCACAATGGAACTTTAAAACAAGCATCCAAACTAGGAAGGCAGAATGTCTCATTAAACCCTATGTATCGCTTTATTGTAGGTCAATATTTTTTTAATTTTGAAATAGCTATGAAACGCACAGAAGTGAAATTTGGTACACTGGAAAAGTATAAAAAGGTGCCTTATTTAATTAATTTTGTGGAATTTGAAGAAGAATATTTTGAAAATTATGCTAATTTTTCTATTTTCTTGTAATTTTAAGTGTGTATTACTTCATTGCAAGTGTCTAAAAATGTATATTTTCGCTAATAAAACAATATTCTAACTTCATATTTCTATTTATATGAAATAAAGAACATATCAAGTAACAATATTAACCAAAAGCAAGAACGAATTTCACATTATTTTGTTTAAGAAAATATTTATTTATCAACATAACTCCCATGCTTCAAAATCACTTTGAATAGCCTCTTGTCGACTGATTTCAATCGGTGGATTTGAAATGATGTTATGCTACAGGAAACTTCCAAAATCTTCCCCCAAAGTTCATCCTTCAACGAAAATTGAACACCTTCCTCAAAAACTTTTATCTTTATTATTGACCAGAGCTGCTCAATGTTGCCATGTCATCAAATTTTCTTCACTAATGCCTAATGACTTAAGGTAGAATGTCATAGCCTTGGCTAAGTGGGATGGCACATTGTCGTGCATAAAAATCAATTTGCGGTGACGCGCCAATGGAAGATCATCAAGCCATGGTGATAAATGCTCATTTAAAAATAAAATAGAAGACTGGCTTGTCAGTTTGACACCTTCTGGCACTTGAAATGGTCCAATTAGTTCATTGCAGATTATTCCAGACCAAAACATGACACCTCCACCTCCCTGTTGACGACAGAATCAATGAGAAGTAGGGAATCCAAATGGACTCCAAACTTAGGCCCACCCATCTGGTCTATCAAGGATTGCTCTGGCCTCATCGGTGAAAAGAACATTTTCAAAGCGGGTTTTCATGTATTTCTGAGCCCAAGCCAAACGTTTTTCCTTATGAGTTTGGTTTAAAACGGGTCCTGCTATGGGTTAAATGCCTCTTGCAATTTCGTTTAAGACATTGCAATGTGTCTTTCTGGGCAAAGAAGGTATTCCAGTCTCCGTCAAATATAGCAGCACTGTTGCTGCCCGGCTGCTTGATAAGTTGACGGCGAAATTTTCTAACATCACAAGCAGAAACTAACTTTCACATGTTCTTGTCCTCCATTGGTTTGATGTTTTGATTTTCAACGAATGAAGACAATGTTCTTCAATCTCTTTCAAGCTCCTTGGCTAGATCTCCGAGAGATAAACCTTCTGCAAGGCCTGCAACAACATGTTCCTTTTCACTAGCTGTCAATCGACCTTTTCATTTTGGGAGACCTGCAATAAAGTGATACACATTTAAATTACTAGAAAATCTTCTTCACAGTTCTTGGTATCAAAATTCAATACACAGCTGATTCTTTTCTTTCTCACAATTCCCAATCTCAACATTCAATACACATCTGACAAAACTCACTTCTGCCAAAAAGAATGCCCTTTATTGATTGTTGTGGGGACATACAAACCCTTATTACCGATAAGATGGACTTGTAACCAGCAAGTCTAGACCGCTCAATGACAGCTATCTCGGATGTCATACAGAGACGACTCCCCACGGACTTACTAACCTTTTCTGTACCGCTAACCCTTGCTTGATATAAATGTTCTTCTTATTCTCACCAAGTCGTCGTGTTCCTACTTTCACCGTTTCCGGCTCCACTACAATGGCGACAAGGATGCAAAAAAAAAAAAAAAAAATTTTTCAAAGAACTCATGCGCAAAACTTCAACTTTCAAACGTATGAAATGATGAATTGCAAACTTTCTAAGTTACAACGCAAAACCACAAAAGTTCAACGACGGAAAATTCCAGTGTAAAAAAAAAAGACTACAAAACTTAAATTTATCTACTCAAAGAAATTGTTAGTGGAATTTCTTTTTTCATGCTTTGCTAAAAAAAGTAATCTTGTTTTAATTTGCCGTAGAACGTGTTGACCCAATTGTTTATGCAAATTACACATGGACTTTATGTTAGAAGATTTTTTTCTTCTGTTACTGAAATTTTGGGAAATGAGTTCTTGTTTTATGACAAAGTGGCTATTGTTGACCGACTAGTTGTTTGTTTGAACTGTACCGAGAAGAAAATAAAAAGAGACAGTTGTGATAAAAAGGGCAAATATTCTTGCTGGGAAGGCATTTTTTTTTGTTTTTGATGATTTGGAAAAAAAAAAAAAATTTTCCGCCCCATTTATTTTTTCAACGGCACGCATGCACACTGAAGAGAAATGGTACCTTCTTTTTTTTTCTTTCACCTGTCAATTTTTTTTAAAGCACTTTTAAAATGAGACTCTTTTAGTTGTTGGATAATTTTTTGCTTGCCAGCGGAGTGAGAAAATATACTACTTGTGCAACAATATCTATTACTGAAAACAGGAATCAGGAACAATTTTTTTTTGTAAAACCGTAACTTTGCTGAAGACAAGTCGACTTGTATATTGTATATTTTATATTGTATATTTTATATTGTATGTTTTATATTGTATGTTGTATGTTGTATATTGTATGGTGTATATTGTACTATTATTTTTCTACGGTAAAACAAAAATCTGTCTCCATTTCCGAACTTGTTGCGAACTAACATAATATTATTTACACACTAACCGCTACAAAATAAAGTATATTAATGAAACAAATGGAAGGAAGGAAGGAAGAAACACAATTGTTGAATAAACAAACGTGTCGTTTATTTTCTGGCGGAAAAATGGTTTAGGGAAACACGTGTTCAGTTCAGTCATTGACGACTATGCACGTGGAAAAGGTATAATGTAGTAGAAAGAGAAATAGCTGTCGAGCATGTAGAAAAAATGAGAGGGAGAATTGACTCCAGTAAATTCGCACATGCATGATAATAGTCAGCTACGTGGGAGTGCCTTCAGACCATAAGCTGTGGACACGACCTTGTTTGGTTGAAGAGCCAAGGCAAAAGCAAAAAAGAGGAAATTGAAACGTGTTGTTATCTTTTATACCGGAGTCAATGTTCTGACTGCACATGTCTGGATTTCACTTAAAAGGAAGTGACGTCACCAAATGTGTGCATATATATATATATATATATATATATATATATATATATATATATATATATATATATAATAAGTTATGTACTGTTTGAAATGTTTGGGCCAATGTATTTTTTGGCCTGTTTTTGTTGTTGTCGGTGTTGTATTTTTTATAATCTCTTTCTGAGTTTTTGTGGGTCTATTTTCTTCTTGTATTGGTATAGGAGATGTATACAGGTTTTGCTACATTGTCTTTTTTTCTCTTTTTAAAACGGTGAAATATTTTTCACTTCTGTCCAAAACTAGATATGGTCCTGAATAATTCAAGCAGGATGGCTTTTTGACAGCGTCGTTCCTGATGAAAGCATATTTACAAGTATGAATGTCGTTTGGAACGAAAATGTTTGCGTCTGACTTTCTGGTGGGAATAAATTTTATCTGTGACATTTTACGTTTCAACTCTGTCACAAAAGTTGTTGTTGGTGAAATGTCTGCCTTGTGTTCACAGTACTGTCCTGGTAAAGTCAGTACCGATCCGAAAACTAATTCTGCAGGTGTGCTCTGTAAGTCTTCTTTCACTGTGTTACAAATTGCCAAGAGAATGAGCGGCAAATGGTCTGACCAGTCTGCGTTGTTTTCATACATCGCCAAGTAAGCCTCAATTGCCTGTAGAACCTTTCTACCATACCGTTTGCATAAGGGTGGTACGCAGTCGTTTTGATGTGTTCCCTTCCTAACAATTGATTAAATTCTGTGAAGAGAATTGATTGGAACTGTGAGCTCCTGTCTGTTGTGATTACCGAGGGTACTCTGAAAGTCGCTATGCAATTAATTAGAATAACTTTGGCTAAGGTTGCGGCTGATGTGTCTCTTACTGCTATCGCTGTCAGCCATCTGCTGAATATATTAACTATAGTAAGGATATGAATGTGTCCTTTTGAGGTGGGCAAGGGTCCAACTAAGTCGATATGAACATTGGTGAATCTAGCATTTGGTCCACTGAAAGTTCCTGACGGAGATTTTGTGTGCCTGTGAACTTTGTTTTTTTGGCACGAAATGCAAGTTTTAGTCCAATTGCACTATTAATTTAACCGTGGCGCGTTTTCCTGGGTGAGATAAATTGTGGAAATGCTCGAAAACTTGTCATCTGATGCTAGGTGAAATATATGGCCGAGGCTGTTTTTGCGATGCATAGCAGTAAAAGTTTGTTGTGCCGAATGGTATCGGCATTTCTTTCAGCTTTAGTGAGGTTTTTTCCATCACCACTGGGAGCGTGATATCGGCTAATTGTTCTTGTGCTGTTAATTCCATACTTAGTGGAGTGGAATCTAAAGAAGCAATTGTTATGTGAGATAAAGCATCAGTTACAATGTTTTCCTGTCCTTTAACATATCGTATATCGGTGGAAAATGGGGCGATATAGTCAAGGTGTCGAATTTCTTGGGGACCATATTTGTTGACATGCGTGTGTAGAGCAAATGTTAAAGGTTTATGGTCAGTATAAATGGAAAAATTCATACCTTCGAGTAGGTGCTTGAAATGTTTAATTGCAAGGTAAATTGCAAGTAACTCTCTCGAAAAAGTGCTGCACTTTGTTTAGCTTGGCAGAAAAGAATGAAATAGGGGTCATTATGTTGTTAGAAATTTGATGAATGACAGCTCCTGCTGCTATTTCAGATGCATCTGTTGTAAGTGTCAGTTTTGTTGTATCGTTATCTTGGATGTATGTTAGTTTAGTAAAATTCGCCTAAGCAGTTTTCGTTTGTTCAAAAGCCTGTAATGCAGGTCCCTCCAAAATTAACTGTTGGTTTTTTGTTCTGTTTTTTTAACATATCCGTTGTTCGAACATGTTTTCCCACACATATACACACCCACACATACGCACGCACATACGCACACACACACACACGCATATACACATCCTCATACACACACTCACATTCATGCACATACACGCACACATACTAACATGCACACACACACACACCCGAGCTGTGATGTCACTTCCTTTAAAGCAAAAACCAGACATGCGCACCCAGAACACTAACTCCAGTATAAAAGTCACCAAAACCTGTTTACTAGCCTTTTTCGTCTGGACCAGCGTTCGAGCTGCTTAGTCAACGAACCGACCATGTGTTCTAACGTCACTTTCCCTGTGAGGTAAGCACAAGCACACTTTATACGCTTTCTCTCTTCATGAACTGGATTGACTTTTCTCACTCTATCTCCCCTTCGCTTTGGCCCATCGACACAGACATGTGCGCGACGTTCTACTGAGCTTAACCCTTTCTTTCTACAGACGGCTTGCCACTTCGCGTTTCTCTATTGCATTCCCTTTCCTTCCATGCGTGTAGTCGTCAACGGCTGAATGAACACGTGTACACCGAAGACTTTCATTTCTCAACAGAAAATAAACGACATGTTTATTTTATTCCAGCATTTGAGTTCTTTGTTTCTTTCATTCAATTCGTTTTATTATTTTTTCTTGTAGCGAGTTAGGGTATTTTATATCCTGGTCCGCAACACCGTTAATGGCGCGAGTAACGTTGAATAGTTAGGCAAAAACGTCTGTAATAGTTAATTATGCCTATAAAATGGTGTCCTTGTCTGACAGATGTGGGTAGTGGTAAATTTGAAATAGCACTTCCTTTTTCAAGTAGAGGTGATACTCTGTCCTTGTCCATTAAATGTCCAAGAAATTTAACTTCTTGATGGCCGAAAACGCATTTTTTGGTGTTTAGTTTCAGATCGAAATGTGACAGTCTTTGGAAGGTCTGTTCTAAGTGTTTCTTGTGTTCATCCAAGTTTCTGCTGGCGATTAAAATGTCATCCACATATGCCATAATATATGCAAATATGAATGGCAGACCTCTGAAAACTTTGTCAATTAACCATTGAAAGGTTTGACAGGCGTTTCGAGGGTCGGATTATTCCCATGTGTAGCAGGTTTTGAAACTCAGATTTTGCAAGCTTGTATTTATCCAGTTTCAAACGTCTGGGAGTGGCATAGAAGGTTGTCCCGTGATCTTAATGTAGTGCTTAGCGCTATGTTTGATGGGAGTCAGTATTTTTAAATGGCTGGGAAAGTTTCGGATATTTTTTAAGTAACCAGCGAACATGCATATCTTCGGGTAAGGCAGTGCTGATTCCAGTGATTAAAAATTTCGAGGTAGTTCCTCTCACTAAAATCTTAGTTTCGTTGTCTGTCAATATGTGATGAGTCATGTCGACAGACAGGTTGAAATTGGCTAAAAAGTCTGCCCCCAAAATAGGAGTGGTCACGCTGGCTATGGTGAAATTCCATAAAAAATTCCTTCGCATTCTTTATCGGCAAAAGTTGGTATTTTCGTTCCATTGGCGGCTTGTAGTGTGAAAAACTGGGTCTTTGTTAGATGACTATGTAGTGGCGGTATCACACTAATTTCTGCTCCAGTGTCTATTAAAAAATTATATCCGTGGATTTTGTCATGGATATTAATAATATATAATAAATTATAATAAAACAGACGACTTTTTCTAGAGCTTCCAGCGACAGTCATCGTTGTCATTGGTTTCTTGAACGAACAAGGTTTTGCACATTCGTCTAGCATTAGCACCAAATTTTTTGTGATAGTAAAATTCATTTTGTCTATCATGTGAAACGGGTCGACTTCCGCTGGAACATCTTCTGTACCATTGGCGAGTGTCGTTGTTGTTTCTGGGGTAACGTCGACGCGTTTGGAGAACGTCCGCCAAATTGTTGCGAAAACTTTTACAGGGTGGACTTTAATTCCACTAATTCCTCATCTCGGGTTTGAACTGGTTGCCGTTGGTGTATACCTGTTGGCTTTGGGAACTTTTGTTATCCGGTCAGCTATGTCGGCGAGTTTTTCTATTGTCGTCTCTTCCGATATTGGTGCGAGGATTTGTTTAGTTGCTGCAGGTAGTTTATCCATCCAAAGGCTTCGCATAATGCTGTCCAACATTTTGTTGTCTCCCAGCAAGGCTTTCATGTTACGGAGTAACTACAACAGCGTGCGGTCTCCCAATTCGACTTGCGTGAACAAGTTTCGCAGCATGGCTTCGTTAGAAACGCCGGTCCGCTGTAAAATTGCCTGCTTGAGTGTGCCATACCGGTTTTCCTCTGGCAGATTTTCTGAAAATCATTTTCAAGCACATCTAAAACTTCTTCAACAATCTCCAAAGCCAGTTTTTTGAGGTAGCAATAATATGCTCTTTGTGACGTTATCCGTTTGGCGTCAAATAAGGCTTGTATCAGAATGAATCATGTCTTTGTATTCACCAGGTTGAAGGGTGGAATGTTTAATGTCATTATTTTGTGCTGGGGTTCTGTCGGTTGTAGCTCCATTGTCTTTTTGTGTTTTGAAATTCGTTTCCTGTTTTTTTCTTTTTTTTTTTTTTTTAGGAAAAATGCACGCTTCCTTCAAAAATATCCATTTAAAAAAAATTGAGGGGTCACCAACTTTGTTGCGGACTAGCGTAATATTATTTACACACTAACCGCTACAAAATAAAGTATATTAATGAAACGAATGGAAGGAAGGAAGAAACACAATTGTTGAATAATTAAACATGTCGTTTATTTTCCGTTGGAAAAATAGTTTAGGGAAACACGTGTTCAGTTCAGTCGTTGATGACTACGCGCGTGGAAAAGGGATAATGTAGTAGAAAGAGAAATAGCAGTCCAGCATGTAGAAAAAATGAGAGGGAGAATTGACTCCAGTAAATTCGCACATGCATGATAGAAGTCTTCAGAGCACAAACTGTGGACGCGACCTTGTTTGGTTGAAGAGCCAAGGCAAAAGAAAAAAGAGGAAGTTGAAACGTGTTGTTGGCTTTTATACCGGAGTCAATGTTCTGACTGCACATGTCTGGATTTCACTTAAAAGGAAGTATGACCTTCACCTTCACCGAGGTGAACGATTTATATGACCTTCACCGAGGTGCGCAACTTGACACACAAAAATAAACCGCCTCTTAATCACCTGCTAACGCACGCGTCACTGTAACGTCCAATGACAACAACAACAACAACCTTCTCACTCGACCTGCCTTTATACCACTATGTCAATCCCTTCTCTTGCGCATGCGCCTGTAGATTCCTGACAACCTCGAGACTTCCGCTTATAAAAACCCAAGTTTTGTTGTCGCACATGCCTATACAAGGCACAAACATGAGGACGTTTGTTGTGTTGGTAAGTACTGCAGGAAGTGACGTCATCAATGTGTACATGTTTGCGTGCACGCGAGCATGCATGTGTGTGTACGTGAATGTGTGTATACGTGCGTTTGTATGTGTGTATGGGGATGTGTGTATATGTGCGGGTGTGTGTGTACATGGATGTGTGTATACGTGCGTGTGCGTGTTTGAAGAAAAGTATGTTGCACAAACTATTGGTATATCTGAGACTAAAGGAACACGTGTCAACGAGTAAATAAGTGTATGCAAAATTAATCAATAATTTTTGTATTTCTGCTACAGCTACTGAAGAGTACACTAGTCCATAAATCATAAAAGATTTCCCTTGCTGTGACTTCAGTTTAAATTACAAATTCCTTTAAAAGAATAGAATTTTCTTCTTTTTTTCTTCTCTTAAAAAGAGACACAATGGAAGATGTGAAAGAGACGATAACACATCTAATTAAATATCAAATGAACCAGAAAAGAAGAGCTCACGATAGACTACAGCAGAAGAAAGAATGATCCAAATGCAAAAGATGATGACAGACTCTTCGCATTAAAAACAGAACAGAAAGAGAGAACTGAAACATGCGCGAGCCTTTTCAAGTCTCACACAAAAACATGCGTTTACATTTCAAGCTATATTACTTGTCGCCGCGTACATACACTCATATTCACATGTATATACACACACGCTAACGTACACACATGTACTCACACACGCACACACGTACGCACACAGATGAACGACGTCACTTCCTTTCTAAGGAAATACACACATGCGCAAAAGACCACCGGAAACAAGTATAAAACAAAGAGCAATAACCGGTTTCTTCCTTTTAGGCCCAGCTTTCGAGCTGGTCGGTCTACAGACTGACCGCGTGCGTCACGTCCACTTACTACTATGTGGGACAAAAAGCTAACAGACCGTATGTACACATTCTCACTCTTTCTCTCTCTATTTACTACTGGTCCCTGAGAACACCTTCCCGTAGCTGACTGCTAACTGACGTCAACTCTCCATTCTATTTCTTTGCCTACACGCTGGTCTATCATTCTCATTTCTACTACTCACTTCTTCTCCCACGCGTGAACAAGCGATAGTGACCCGAACTTGAGATTCCACTCCATTTCCTTTTCTTGCAACACACAACAGTGACATGGTGACCCCGTTATTTTTAAAATGAAATGGATGAGGTTGAACGAAACACTCATACACACACAGACTTTCTCTCTACAACAATAAACCAGCTAACAATGAGAGACGCACGGCAAAATATAGACTCTTTCTCACCAGCTAACAACGAGAGATGCACGCCAAACAATACACTTTTCTTCTCACCAGTTAACAGCGAGAGACGCACGCCAAACTAAACACGTGTGATACCCTTTTCTTTCATTTGTTTCTTTCACGAAAGAAATTCCTGTTCGTTTAATTCAATTTAACACGTCGTTCGTTTTTTCCTTGAGACCATTCATTTTCCCTATTTTGCACCACCACCACAAAATGGTGACAACCGAACGCGAGACGAACAAGCACTGCCTCCTATGCCACAAGTCCACAACAAACTGGCGCCCAATTGATGCGAAACGAACAAGCGTGGCGACCCTATCTTTTTGAAATTAACTTTTTGAGCGAGACGTGCGTTTTATTTGATAAAGAAAAAAACGAACTTTTCAACAAGAAAACTGCTACCGACAAGGACCTCAACGAACAACAATGATGAAACCCTTCGTCAGACTCAGCAGAAAATAAACACGGAGCTCTCGACTTCATACCGAATTTAAAGAAAAATTTGAGCTCGACAAACATTTTTCACAGTTTCCTGACATTACCCTGCAACAAGCGCGACGAGCAAAATCACATAGGCCTATACACATTCCCTCCCGCACAGCAGACGCAACAAAAAAGAAACAGGGCATCCCTATCAACACATAGGAAAAAGTTGAATCAACAATACGAGTTGAAGTTGGAAGTTTCGTTGACAGCCGGCAACCACGAACGAATGCACAACAAACGCCCGTACAGAAAATGTACACACACTACCGCAGATTCACATGCGAAGACAACGGCAACCTGAACCTCGTTCAACAAGAACGAATGCGCAACTAGCACCCGTCCAAACGATGCACACATTACCAGCCTAAAAAAAAAGAGTAAACGCTTTTCCACGCGTAAGTAAATACTTTTTTTACGAACACTCTCCGTTTTTGACATTCCGTTTTTTTTTTTTTGAAGTTTTTCAAACAACCACACCAACAGCAAAAAAAAAACAAAAAAAAACAAGACGAACAGTCAACTGCCGAAAACATTACTTACAAAATATATTTATATATATATATATATATATATATATATATATATATATATAGATAGATAGATAGATAGATAGATAGATATATATATATAGATATATATATATATATATATATAAATATATATACACTGCATATATTTTCTTTTCCTAGGAAGGGGAGTATTGCGCGAGCCTTTTCAAGTCTCACACAAAAACACGCGTTTACATTTCAAGCTATATTACTTGTCACATGCATACGTGCACACAAACATACGCGCCCACGTCCATACACGTACATATATTCACGTTCGCATACATACACTCACATTCACGTGTATATACACACACGCTAACGTACACACATGTACTCACACACACGCACACGTACGCACACAGATGAACGACGTCACTTCCTTTCTAAGGAAATACACACATGCGCAAAAGACCACCGGAAACAAGTATAAAACAAAGAGCAATAACCGGTTTCTTCCTTTTAGGCCCAGCTTTCGAGCTGGTCGTGCGTCACGTCCACTTACTACTATGTGGGACAAAAAGCTAACAGACCGTATGTACACATTCTCACTCTTTCTCTCTCTATTTACTACTGGTCCCTGAGAACACCTTCCCGTAGCTGACTGCTAACTGACGTCAACTCTCCATTCTATTTCTTTGCCTACACGCTGGACTATCATTTTCATTTCTACTACTCACTTCTTCTCCCACGCGCGAACAAACGATAGTGACCCGAACTTGAGATGAACACACATTTCCTTTTCTTTCTACAACACCAGTCCCGCAACGAACATTGGTTACAAACGCGCGGACATGAACACTGTTACATTTTCAACAGTAAATAAACGACGTTTATCTTATCCATCAATTGAGTCTTTGTTTCCTTCAATTCTATTCGTTTCATTATTTTCTTGTAGCGAGTTAGGGTATTATTATATCCTGGTCCACAACAAGCACTACTCCATGTTTTAATGAATAGGAATCAAGCTACAGAGAGCTGTCCTGAACAAAATCAAACGTTTGAAACGTATTTCAGACGGTATGAAGATCTGTACAATATCGACTGTGAAAATTGGGTAGACCAAAAAAATCCGTTTGCTACTCAGCAAATTAGGGGCTATATCCTGCCACAAAACACTAGCGATCTGACGTTTACGGAAACCGTTAAACGACTAACTGAACTATTCAGCTCGAAGACGTTATTGTTCCACAGATGGTGGAAAAGCTTGAACCTTACGGGAAAAGACGATGTGGACTACTTGACTTTCGCTTCGATTGTCAACAAACTCTATGACGATTTCAAATTGTCAGAATTGAGTGCCGATGATTTCAAGTACCTCATATTCGTCCAATGATTAACTTCGACAAGAGATTCTGAGATCCGTCAAAGAGTTTTGTCAAAACTGGAAAGTGAACCAGGCTTAACTGTACAAAAGCTGGTGGAAGATTGCCAAAGGATCATTAGTATCAAGAAGAACTCAAAGAACACCGAAGACGCTGGTATTGCACACATAAAGAACATACAGAGAAGAACTAAGGGGTACTCTCCTAAAACCAAAACGGAAACTGGACGCTATCTTCCACTCAAGCACGAAAGACAAGGTAACCAGAAGCTTTCAACCCCTTGTTTTTGCTGTGGAAACTTGCATTGAATTGCCCCTTTCGCACCAAAGAATATTTTAATTGCAAAGAACTAGGACACAAAAGCTCACACTGCAAATGGCAGAGGAAAAGTAAAATTTGGGTTCAACAGACGAGAATGAATAAGAAAGACGAAAATAACAGTCGAAAATACGTCTTAGTTAGAATTTTAGACAACGAAGTTGACTCAGGGTCGGACTTATCAATAATAAATTTACAGACATGGAGAAATGTAATAGGCTGCAAAAAAGTCAGCAAAAACGGTAACTGGAAAAAAAAACTTTTGAAGGAGAACTAACTACAAATTTCACTTTTAGTAGTACAACGAAAAAACTGAAATTATTTGTGCTCAAGAACACAGAAAATTTATTTGGGACCAACTGGTTTCAGGAATTTGATCTGTGGGATGTACCGATCAACACCTTTTGCCAAAAAGTAGAATCGTTTTCTACATAAAAACAAGAACTTAAAGCTGATCTAAAAAAGCTTTTTCCTGAAATTTTTACAGTGGGCCTGGGTAAATGCAGGAAAGCAATAGCCAAAACAGAAACCCGATGCAGAACCAGTTTTTAGGAAAAAAGGAACGTACCATTTGCTTCGCTAGAGAAAATCAATGAGGAACTTAATAGACTAGTCAAGACAGACATCTTATCAAAAGTGGAATCCAGCCAATGGACAGCTCCTGCCGTGTATGTCCAAAAAAAAAAATCGAAAGAAATCCACGTTTGCACTGATTTTTCTACTGGGCTAAATGCCGTCTTGAAAGACTACTATTACCCACTGCTTAGTCCCAAGGAGATTTTCACAAAACTGAACGGAGGTAAGATCTTCTCTAAGGTCGATCTCAGTGAGGCTTATCTTCAGATTCCGGTTGAGGAAAATAGCTCAAAGCTACTTTGCATAAACACCCACAGGGGTTTATACAAATTTGAGAGACTAGCATTTTGGGTCAAGGTCACTCCGGCGATTTTTCAAGAAATAATGGGCGGACTCGATTTCGCAACTGCACACTTGGACGATATAATTATCATCAGCAAATCCAAGGAACAACATAGAGAGCACATGCAAAAAGTATTTTCACGGATACAGGATTTCGGTTTCAAAGTCAAGGAAGGAAAGGGCGAATTTTTCGTAGAAGAAATTAAATACCTAGGATGCATAATTGACAAAGAGGGAAGGAGATCAGATCCTGACAGGACAACTGCAATAAAGAACATGCCAACGCCCGGGTCTAGAACTGGCCAACTATTAGCAGTCATTTATTCCCAACATGCATAATCTTCGGGCCCTACTTAGCAAACTTTTGAAGAAAGACAGTACTTGGGAATGGACATCTGAATGCCAGGAAGTATTCAACAAAATTAAAACTGCACTGACGTCCGATCTATCTCTTACACATTACAATCCAGAATTAGATATCACAGACCAATCTTGGTCGAGAATGCATGTGGATTTCGCAGGGCCAGTGGAGGATATCTACTACTTGATTGTAGTAGATAGCTATTCGAAATGGCCAGAAGTACTCAGGTGCAAGAAACCCACCACAGGGGTCACTATCTCTTTCCTCCATGAACTTTTTGCCTTATTTGGCGTTTTCGATTGCTTAGTCAGCGACAATGGGATACAGTTCATATCAACTGATTTTAAAGAATTCTGCAACAGTTTTCAAATAAAACACATCACTATACCTCCGTATCATCCAACATCTAATTGACAGACAGAACGCTTCATAGACACTTTGAAAAAAGCATTAAAGAAAGCTTCTGGAACACCTTCAGATAAGGCCTTACTGTTGTATAGCCGGGGTCTTTTTAAAGAGATGGGATGAGGACAGTCATTACTTATGATAGAAAGACACATTACTTAGGATGGGTTATACAAAGTTCATTAAAGATGATTACACATTACCTTTGTTGTTGAAAGACGGCACTACACAGTTTTACAAAAACATGATGATTACTTCTTTATTATCACATCGACCAGTCGAAGGATGATGACGTCAAGGAATTCAAAGTCGTTTTTACATGTTTAAAACGTTCTCCCTTCGCTTCTAAAGGGATCCACCTCTGATTATGTGAGCTCTGTCCGGCGGACTGTGCTGACTTCGATCCGGATTCGACTGCCTCTGATCTTCGTCTCCCCTCTGTCTGCCTAATCTCACTAAAACAAGCAAACTATATTGAGAATCTGCCTTTCTGCTATGACGTCATGTATGGCTCTCAACGTGACCCACTCACGTGGGGAACTCACATGGCCTAAACATACGTGGTTTGGCACATGTTCTCAAACCATTTCTGCAGACAAAGAATTCTCACTAACCTATTTTTCCTAACCTATTTTTTGACATATTTAAATTGTATTGTTCATTATTTGCTAGCTGACCTTATTTTAATTCAATTTTCATAAAAAGAATTGAACAATTAAATTCTTTTTGCAAACAAACATATCTAAACTATTTTATGTGAAATTGAACAATGCGAAATTCTGCATTCCATTTCCGAACCTATTTCTGAACCTTGCTTACAAAGTTCGAATCTCGGTCTATCCTAATCTCATTTTCCACTTATCTAATGTTTTTCTTACTTACAAGAAAAGGTTCCTCTTTTCTTGTAACATTCCTCTCCTTCCTATTTTCAAAAAATGTACGCATTTTTAATTCGAGTACATTTTTTCTATATCTATACAACCACTTGGCTAAGAAAGATCAGACCCCCTTAAAAACTCCTGTCGTTAGCCCTTTCCAACTGACTTCATAATTTTATTTATTTATTTTAGATCAGAACCTCTCTGATCTTCCTGGCATTTACTTTTTGAGTGTAGGGTATACCTCCCCTGGTCCACATCAGCTGCCTCATCCAGCCACCATTACGCCATAAACCGAGGTCTCATTTTACCTCTCTTGAAATCGACGACTTCTTTCGTCCAAAAGTGTCCTGATCGTTTCTTTCGCCTGGGTGTTCTAATTATGGCTTTGTTTCATTTTGTAACTATCTTATTTATTTTGGAGAGATATTCAAAGATCATTTACTTAAATCTTTGTGGTTGGCTTCTAATTATTAAGATATACCTTTTCATCGCACTGATTCGCTCGGATTTCCCTGCTTGAACTCTTGGAACTTGATAAAGACAGAAAATATCACCCTTAACTAAATAACCCTGTTGTAGGGTAAGGAAACTTGGTTGTGCAGACCAAGCTTTACTCAACTTAAATCCAAGGTACAGCCTGCAATACAAAAGAACATAACGCTCCTGAGACATATTGTAAAGACAGTAACATATGAACAATGTACATATACAACAATACATAAATAGTGAGGTAAAGTAAGTAATGAAAGCGAGACACCCATATGTCTGCACCGATGCTGAGTTTGTTTCCCGCCAGTCTCCAAAACATAAACAAATATGAAAACGCTCGCTAGCGAAGTATGAAAATGTCACAGTAACAACAAAGTTAACCTACAAAACCAATATAACATTCTTCCCTCCTAGAAAGAAAATGATAGCACTGTAGGTATGCGCTGACACAGCAGACCTTAGACAAACTAGAACAGAATTAATAACATACACAAACACATGTACACATCACCCCTCCTCTCAGCCAAAGACATCTATACACCTGATTTAGTCCAAGCCATAGCGTATAGGAGGTTTTGAGATACGAGTAGATTTCCTTGTTTCACATGGAGTGTCATTTTCACAGTTCAAGTGTTGTATCTCCTCAGCAGCAGTCTCCTCCTGCACTGAGGCTGTCTGATCCTCTATGTTAGGTACCACAGGTGTTAGATGAGTCTGTCCAGGTTCCTTAAGGTAAGTTCCTTGAATAGTTGAGGTGTCATGACACCGGGCTAGATCACGGACAGATACCGTAGACTCTTGCCCGTCAGAGTACCTGATGGTGGCATAGGTGGGATTGCAGTCAAGAAGTTCAACCTGATCCACAAGAAGGTCATTCTTGCTGCTTCTTACAAACCGTCGCAGCAACACAGTACCAGGTGTCATTAACCAAGAGGGCAGAGAGTTTCCATGAGTCGAACGTCGTTGAAGTGTAAAGAACCTTTCATGTGGCGTGGTGTTGGTAGAGGTAGATAAGAGTGACCTTAAGGAGTGCAGCACATCTGGAAGAACCAGGTTCCAGTGAATATCAGGCAAGTTACGGGACTTGAGAGCTAATTTGACAGATTTCCAAACTATGCCATTACATCGTTCCACTTGAGAGTTGCTTGTGGGGTGGTATGGGGTCATGCAACTCCCTTTTGCGAAAGGTAGTCTTTTAGGTCCTTAGACATGAAGGAAGTCCCTTGGTCAGAATGACTGCAGTGTGGCATTCCACAAAGAGTAAAGATCTGCTCCAGACATTTTATCACTGTCGAAGTGTTCATATTAGGACAAGGGAATGCGAAGGGAAGCGTAAATACTCATCAACCACTTTCAGCATATAAGAGTTACGTGAAGCAGTAGGTAAGGGTCCCTTGAAGTCAATGCTGAGCCGCTCCATCGGTTGTGTTGCTTTTATTAGCCTCCCTTCTGCAGGATTGTAAAACCGAGGTTTTAAGTCTGCACAGATCCTGCAGGAAGCACAAGTTTGTGGAAAAGGGGAGATTTTTTGTTCTCACAAAATGCAGAAGTCTGGTTACCCCTGGATGACAAAGTCCATTATGAAGATCTGTGAGGGTTGATGATGTAAAATCTGAACAACAAAATGCTCGAGTGAGAGTTTCTGGCACCACATTTTCCTTCCCTGGTCGATATCTTATAGTATAACTGAAGGCTGCAAGCTCCAGTCTCCATTCTTGGATCTTGCTATTCTTGATCTTGGTACGTTTTCTACAGTCAAACGTGAATGCCACAGAACGTTGATCAGTCACAAGGTTGAAGTGACGACGTGCTAAGAAGTGGCTCCATTTCCTTACTGCTTCAATAATAGCAGTAGCCTCCTTTTCGACTATGTGGTAATACAGCTCACTCCCTTGTATTGTCCTGGACATAAAAGCAACAGGTCTGCCTCCCTTGTTGAGTACTGCAGAAACAGCAACATCAGATGCATCACACTCAAAGGCAGATTTTCATCCACAGAGTGAAGAATGGCCGCCTCCAGTTCACCTTTGAGTTCATTAAATGCTTGTAGTGCTTTTTCATCAAGTGGAAACTTTTTTACTTTCACCAACGGTTGTATTTTCTGCGAGAAGTTTTGAATCCATTTAGCATAGTAGGCAAACATTCCTAGTGCCCTTTTTAAAGATCCAGCATTTGATGGTGCTGGAAGCTCCTGTAAAGGACGAAGTCTCTCAGGATCTGGCCTTATGACTCCCTCCCCCACACAGTACCCAAGAACATTGATTGACAGATTTTATAGTTTTTGACTCATTTTGGTCGTGCTCCTCTTGCTTGTGACCAGCAATAGTAATATTATCAAGGTATGGGAAGGTATCTTGCAAGTGTTCATCCTTGATTAACTTGTCCATAGCCTGCTGAAAAATGGCTACACCATTTGTGACTCCAAACAGCACCCTGCAAAACTGGTATAGGCAACCATTGGCTTCAAAGGCAGTGTATTTCCTCTCGGCCTCCTTTAATGGTATCTGATGGTAAGCACTTTTCAGGTCGAAAGTAGAGAATACACTGTAGTTTGCCAAGTTGTTGACCATCTCATCAATTCTTGGAAGGGGGTACGCATCCAGTTCTGTGTACTGATTAATTGTCTGTGAGTAGTCAATACACATTCGTTTCTTGTGTCTGTGTGTGGGATCCTTCACCACTACAACTTGAGCTCGCCAAGGGGACAAACTAGTCTCAATTATGTCTTCTTTGAGTAATCTGTTTACTTCTTCCCCAATAAATTCTTTGTCTTCCTTACAGAAGCGTCTTGACCTGGAAGCAATCGGCTTGCAATTAGGTGATAAATTAGGGAACAGAGAGGGCTCATCTAATGATGCTGTAGCAAGAGCACAGTATGCATTGTCTCCTTTCAGAGTCAACTCAGGCCTGGTTCCTCCATACTCAAACTTTACACTCAAATACATCTGCTGGAAATCCTGACCAAGGATCAAGTCTGAACAAAGATCTTTCATTATTCCTAGTCGTATACCTGAATAGTATTGGTTATTAGGGTTGAGTTGAAGGTCTGCTATTACAAATCCTGGAGAACTAGTTGTCAGAGATATCTGGGCCAAAGAGATACCCCTACTGGTTTTGTGCACTTTCAGCCCTAACTCCCGGGCAATCCACTCATCAATGTAGCTGTCCATGCTGCAAGAATCCACGAGAGCACTCACCCTTCGACCACCAATGATTGCCGAGGCAACAGCCTTCGAGAGACCCTGGGGAACATTAGTGGCCAAAATATGAGAGGTGGAGCCGAAAGTTGTGGGCATTAAGCCTAAGGACACCCTTGACTTGAACTCGTCCGACTTACACACCCGGGCAAAATGCCCCTTTTTGGCACATTTGTTACAAGTAGCCTCACGTGCTGGGCAGCGATTCCGTCCGTGGTAAGGACCACCACAAAAGAAGCACTTTTTGGTATTACTACAGGTTGCAGCCACAGCTGATTTCTCAGATGCCAGCACTTCCTGAGCTCCACCCTCCTCAGTAGTAGTCGCCGAAGAACCTTCCGAGGTCCGTGAAGCAACTACAGCAGCAGTGTGAGCAGTGCATGGAGTATAGGCATCAGCATTACACTGAGCCAGGTCTAGTGTGTAGGCTCTGTTGTAAGCAGCCTGCAGATCAAGAGTGTCACTTTCAAGGAGGCGTTCACATATCAGGGGTGAGGCAATGCCATTGATAAAAGCATCGCGAATTGATTCCTCACGGTACTTTTACACACTCACAGCCTTAAAGTTACAATCCTTGCTTAACTTACGGAGTTCTCTGAGAAACTCGTCAAGGGATTCACCCGGCTTCTGCTGTATTGCAGGCTGTACCTTGGGTTTAAGTTGAGTAAATTGTTGTGGGGTAAGGAAACTTGGTTGTGCAGACCAAGCTTTACTCAACTTAAACCCAAGGTACAGCCTGCAATACAAAAGAACATAATGCTCCTGAGACATATCGTAAAGACAGTGACATATGAACAATCCCTTGCGCCAAAATTCCTATTTGCTCACTAAATTCTAAAAAGAATTCTCACTAACCTATTTTTCCTAACCTATTTTTCAACATATTTAAATTGCATTGTTCATTATTTTCTAGCTGACCTTATTTTAATTCAATTTTCATAAAAAGAATTGAACAATTAAATTCTTTTTTGCAAACAAACATATCTAAACTATTTTATGTGAAATTGAACAATGCGAAATTCTACATTCCATTTTCCGAATCTATTTCTGAACTTTGCTTACAAAGTTCGAATCTCGGCTTATCCTAATCTCATTTTCACTTATCTAATGTTCTTCTTACTTACAAGAAAAGGGGACCCATTTTCTTGTAACATTACAACAGTTCTTACAGGTTTTCAGGATTGCATCGAACTCGAATACCCCTGAAGCAACGTCTCCTACAGAGACCATGTTTGCGCAAAAAATATGACCAGTCTTTGAAAAACTACTGCCAAAACAAGCAAATTCGGATAGGACCACTACCGTTCTCACGAAAAAAGTATAACCCAGAAGAAAAAGTTTTCTTTAAAGCATACAGAAACAATACATCGTTTTGGGAACAGGGAACAATTCACAAAAGACTTGGAAATTCAACCTTCATCGTTCTAGGCCCTACCATCACTCATAAGAGACACCTAAATCAAATTAGATGTCGTCGTGACAATGGCAGAAACACACCTCAAAGTCGAGGAAGAAACTAGCGGTACATTATATATGTTCGATATCGAGTCTCCCCAAGCAAACCTAGAACAGCGCCGATCGATAAGAAAGAGAAAGGTTACTGAATCCCTTATCATCGATCCAAAAAGGAAGAAATATTAACGCTTTTTTTTCCTGAACAAAAAACGTGAGAGGGGGGAGTTGTGGGGACATACACACCCTTATAATTGCTAAGATGGACTTGTCCATTAGACATATAACCAGGAAGTCTAGACCACTCAATGACAGCTATCCCGGATGTCATACAGAGAGGACTCCCCACGAACTTACTAACCTTTTCTGTACCATTAACCCTTGCTTAATATAAATGTTCTTCTTATTCTCACCAAGTCGTCGTGTTCCTACTTTCACCCTTTCTGGATCCACTACAGTTAATCAACAGGTTTTTATTGAAACCGTCTGCTTTTCATATGCATATTACATGCCCTGAAGTCTCATTACCTCATAAGATTGCTAGCCTATAAGTAAATACAATGGCTATTTTTTCTTTAGTCTTCTTTGCTGACGCGAACACTGAATGCTGTAAAAAATAAGGTTAGTACTAATTTTTAATCACAGTATTCTCCTCTTATATTATGGTTAAACTATCTCTGTTGTCAAAACTTCCAACTCCACAACTCGACACTCTTTCAAGCTAACTTGCACACACTTACGTACGTAGCAGACGCCTTCTTCCAACTCAATTCCTTTTCTTCACGTCCATTTTTATTCACCTGTCTCATTTGCATAGAAACAGTGTTGCTCACGTGATTGTCGACCATAAAGCCAAGTGGGTGTTGCCATTTTAGCCTTTCTTTCTTTTTGCTTTTTGTTACACGATCGATCCTTTGAAGAACACACATATGCTAGCCAAGTAAGTTACGATTGTCTTTACATATATTGATACCTCAGTCTTCTTTGTCAATTTTATTGTTCATTGAATCTTGCAGGTAGAATGTAAAAAGATTCAATGGACTGTTGTTGCCTTGTCTGGCACCTGTTTCTGTATTAATATTTGTGGGGTATATGCAAAAGGGAAGAAAAAGAAAAGAGTCGTGAACATCTTCTCTTGAAAAGTATTTCGTGTAGCTGACGTTCAGATTGTGCAGTGTGACATTGGTGGTGAGAGGCCAGGTGTGGTCGATTGGAAAAGAAGAGGGCAGAAATATGCTGTTGTCGAGTGAGTGACTCACTCCTTCCCGAACCACAGAACCGAATCCTGATCGTAACCTTAGAAGCTATTTCAGCTTGTCAAGCAGATTAACATGGCTGACTGGAGACTGAACACTCAGATGTTGAGACACTTCAGAGGAGGGTGATCTAATTAAATGGCTGGAAAAATTATACTTAGAGGGGGAAGCCCTCACAATTTACCAGCAGATGTGTGATGAAGATACGGGAGACCTTGCCTCAGTGGAGCAAAGACTGAAATTGGCTTTCACTTAGTCCATTTGAAGCACTCGGCAAGCTTGCAAGTTTGAGGTGGACTGACGAGTCTGTTGGCGTCATGCTGCAGAGATTAGTAGACTGGCAGGATTGGCTGGTTACGTGGGGAGGAGCCTGGAGATGATGGTAAAGCTATACCTAGTGAACGGCTTCCCAGAAGAAATCTCCGCGAATGTACAGAGAATCGCTGAGATCAATACTATGGAAGTGGACGAGCTCTTGGTCCACGCCAGAGTCCTAGTCAAGAATGTCAAGGGCCCAATCATGGCTGCAGCTGTGAGTGGAAATACGTGCACGAGGCCCCACTTGAATGATAAGAGACAGGCGGCGAGGTAACAGGAGGGGAGACCTGTCATCAAGTGCTTCTGGAGCTAGAGTCCTCGCCTACTTAAGGACTGCAAAGATCCGAGACCAGGGGTCACCTGCTACCGATGTAGACGAGTGGGGCACATTAGCTGCTATTGCATCGCTTTGTGGGACCAGGGAAACGAGTGAAGGGGAGCCATTGCACCAGTGGTTTCTCCTTCTATGTGGAAATGGTGCACAATGAAACATTGCCTCAGTTACCGGTAGTAGTCAATGGGAAGAGAGCCATGGCCCTTGTTGACACAGGCTGCACCATGACGTTGGTAGTGAAGAATGTCGCTAGGTCATGGAGCGGAGCCAGGAGTATTAAGACTGTAGATGGCAGGGAGGTGAAATGCCTAGGAGAGACAACAGCGGAAGTACTGGTGCAAGGTGTGCCCATCGCACTGCGAGCCCTGGTGTTGGATCGTCTGGTCAGTGATATTGATGTGGTTTTAGATGTAGGTGCAATCAACCAACTGGGGGGGGGCGCTATGTTGAGAGGGGGCCAAGTAACTTTCAGACACCTCGGCGCAGTAGGGATGGCAGGAGTGGAAGGTGATAGAAACATCAAAACACAAAAACCGGAGGTTTGTTGCATCGAGGATGAGGATTTTCTGGCGAGGTTCGATGGCAAGAGGTGGACGATGAAATGAAAATGGATCTCTGGGCTTCTGGAACTACAAAACAAATTAAGCTGCTCTGAGAAAACACTGTGAGGAGAAATAAGAAAAGGATTCAAGGAAGAAGTTGAGAGGTGGACAGAAGAGGGAATTCTGAAACTGTGGACAGGGGAAGAAAAAGGAGTGCTACCATTACTGGCGGTTGTTCAACCCACCAAGAACAAAATTAGACTGGTACTGGATTTCAGAGAATTAAACAGATACGTAGCCTGCCATACTGAAAAGGGGATTGACGTATGCGAAGAGTTTATGAGGAAATGGAGGAGGATTGAGCAGGCCACTAAGATTGTCGACCTGAAGTCGGCTTATCTCCAGATCCATGTAGATGAAAAACTCTGGCAATATTAATTGGTCCGGTACAAGGGGAAGATGTATTGCCTGACGAAGTTAGGCTTTGGGCTGAGCTCAACCCCCAAAATTATGACTGCCGTGCTGAAGATGGTGCTGAGTAAAGACTGTACAGTGGGCAAGGCCACTAGTTTGTACATTGACGACATTCTTGTGGAGAAAGCAGAGGTGACAGCAGAGAAAGTGAGAGGCCATGTCGAGAGGTATGGGTTGACTGCAAAACCGGCAGAATCCCTGGATGGAGGAGCAGCGTTGGGGTTGAAACTATGCTGAGATGGCAAAGGAAGCCTTGTCTTTAGACGAGGGAATGTGATATCCGAAGTCAGAGCTGACCTGACAAAACAAGAACTCTTCTCGGTCTGCGGGAGACTAGTGAGACACTATCCAATCGCCGGCTGACTCAGGATAGCGTGCAGCTTTATTAAACGACAAACAGGCACTGATGGCTGGGAGGGCCGTGTGACAAATGAGGTCACGAACATGCTACAAGAAATCATCACGAGAGTGACGAAAGAAGACCCAGTGAAGGGGGAATGGTATGTCAGTGGCGGAGACGCGGGGTTTATTTGGTGCGATCCCAGCAGCCTGGCATTGGGCATCGTATTAGGGATGGGAGGTGTAACTGTAGAAGATGCGGTGTGGCTAAGAAAGAAAAACGACTATTCCCATATCAATGTAGCTGAACTGGAGGCCGCTATGAAAGGAATCAATCTGGCCCTGAAATGGGGATTGAAAACAATTGAAATCAAATCCGATTTGACAACGGTAATTTCATGGATCAGGTCAGCAGTGACTGGCGATAAGAGAGTTAGGACCAGAGGTGCTGCAGAAATGCTGATCAAGCGCAGGCTCGGAGCACTCGCAGATTTGATAGGGGAATTCCAGTTGAGGGTATCTGTAATGCTGGTCCCATTGGAAAAGAACAAGACGGATTCAATGATACGGGTAAAAAAAGGCCTGGCTGCAAGAGGGAAAGGAGGTTTCCTCGTTATGCTGTGCAAGGGAGGAAGTTAAAGAGTTACATAAAATGCACCACTTTGGTCGAGAAGGACGTTATTCGTGGCAAGAGAGGTTTACCCAGAAACCACCGAGAAGGAGGTCAAGGAGGTAGTGGAGCACTGTCAGGAGTGCCAATCGGTAGACCCCGGACCGTTCAGACACAAAGCAGGAGAGTTACACATTGTAGAGAACTGGAAGCGATTGGCCATTGATGTGACTCATTATCGCCATAAGCTGTATCTGTTGATGGACCGGGGAAGTTTGCCATCTGGAGAGAGATCAGGGCAGAAGCTGCATGTGCGATCAGAGGGGTCATTGAAGAAATATTTTTGGAGAAAGGGCCGATTGAGGAACTGTTAATGGGCAATGGCCCCGCTTTCCGATCAGAAGCCTTTAAAAAGGTGTGTGATAAGTGGGGAGTAAGGTTGCTGCAGAGAAAAGCAACATTTCACCCATGGAGGCGGTGTTTTGGTGCAACATTTCACCGAAAACCAGACAAGATGAGACAACTGTGCGGCATCTGTGCAACAAAAGGGTAGGAATTGAGGGTGAAGAAGCTACCGTTAAAGTGGGTGAGGAGGTGTGCGTGAAACCCCCCAATGCAAAATGTACCACTCGCTGGGGGAGAGGGTCGTAACAGGAACGCAGTCAAAAAAGAACGTGATGATGAATGGCATTCCCCGGCATATCCTAGACCTGCATGATGTGACCCTGCTGGTATGCAGTGATGGCAGTGAAGAGGAGGAAGTCGAGATCCACTGAGAAGCTAATGATGCACCCCAATTTAACTGTGCCCCACATTGCAGTTCTTTACAACTGGACAAGAATGTCTGTAGTGAACCTGAAAATGTCAACCCCCAAGAAGTTGTCCCCCAGAGGCCTCAACGTGAGAGGAGGAGGCCTGCTTGGATGAAGGATTATGAAGTGTCTTATTGATCTCGAAGATCAGGGGTGCATGTGGGGTATATGCGAAAGGGAAGAAAAAGAAAAGAGTCGTGAACATCTTCTCTTGAAAAGTATTTTGTGTTGCTGACATTCAGATTGTGCGGTGTGACATTGGTGACGAAAGGCCAGGTGTGGTTGATTGGAAAAGAAGAAGGCAGAAACGTGCTGTTGTCGAGCGAGTGACTCACTCCTTCATGAACCCCGGAACTGAATCCTAATCGTAACCTTAGAATATTTTCACTATCCTGTTAAAGTTTTAACGTTTTAACTCTCTCATAAATGTCCTAAGCTGTAGATATAAGAGTGAATCTGATAACTCAAATGCTTTTTCATAACCTACAAAAGCAAAAACAAAGTAGTATACTGTGCTCATTAGCTTCTCCTTGAGTTAGCTTACAAAACCCCAGGTCAAAAACCAACATGTTCTTATGTAAGTTTCTGTCAGATGTAAGAGAACACATAAAAAATAGAAAGTAGGCTTTCTTCTGGAGGATGGTAAATAATGAATTCTTCCAGTTGCTAGGTGAAAATCTCTTCAATTGTGTCACCCCTATTTTGGAAAATGTCTGCAGCAATTCCACTCAATGGGGATTTATCTCTATTTAGTCATTTGATTGCAGACTGTATTTCAACATTAGTGTGGGATGGGTTAGTTTGTTTTTTTTTTTTTTTTTTTTTTTTTTTTTTACAAAGGCATCACCACATTATCAAGGCCCAGAGACCACTCAAGGATAAGGGTTAAAGAGTGTACAGTAGAAATTGGTCAATATAGTAATCATTAGTAATGAAAATTTGGTAAATTTAATAACTTATATGGAACGGCTCATCAAGAACTTATTTACTTTAGACTTGAACACAACCATATTGTAGTCAGCCGGAAAGCAGGAAAACGGAAGACAATTCCACAGGCGTGCAGTTCTAAGAAAGAAGCTTTGTTCATGGAATCTACGTTTAGGTTTAGGCACAGATAAAGAGTGGGGGAAATTATTGATAGTGTTTACAGCTAGACGAGTGTTTCTTGTGAAAGTTTGGCGAGGGGGGACCAAAGATTGAAGCTCAGTTGAACACTTTCCATGAAAATAACGATACATCAGAGACAAACTCGCAACATCTCTTCAGTGAGATAGAGGTTGCAAGGAGGAGAAAAGGACATCTCCTACGAGGCTACGAAGTCTATTTTGAACTCTATCAAGGCAGGACAAGTCCTTTCTAGCAGCTCCTGCCCAGATGTGGCAACAGTATTCCATCCTTGGACGTACCTGGCTCTTATATAGGTAGAGAATAGCATCAGCAGTGAGATATCTACTGGATCGATAGAAAGATCCCACCATTTTTCCAGCGGCCTTGGCAACAGATTTGATATACGTGTTCCATTTAAGATCAGGAGTAATGGTCAAGCCCAGAAGCTTGTCAAAACTTGAGGCCTCCTGAAGACGAGAGCCATTCATTTCAATTGATGACAAATGTGGATTAGAATGTTGATGATGTAAAGAGAGAAGCTTGGTTTTAGATGCATTAAAAGTAACCAGCCACTCCTTTCCCCATTGTACTACGTGCTCAAGATCAGAGGAGAGAGAATTGGAGAGAACTTGGTCGTTTACTGTCTTAGATGTGCTACCATAAATGGTAGTGTCGTCAGCATAAATGTCTACAAATGATGTAAGGATATGATTTGGAAGATCATTAATGTAGATCAGGAAAAGAGTTGGGCCCAGGATGGATCCCTGAGGGACACCGGCATTAATACTGTGAGCTTCTGATTTTTGCCCCTCAACTACTACTCTTATGAACCTATCAGAAAGAAATGATTTAATAATTGAGAAGACTTTTCCAGCTATACCATAGCTAGCGATCTTATGAAGTAAACCTTTATGCCATACCCTATCAAAGGCTTTAGATATGTCAAGAGCAATTGCCCTAGAAAGATTGCCACCGTCGAGAGATTTGCTAATCCTATGCGATATAACTGTAAGGACATCTGCTGTAGATCTAGCAGAACGGAAACCATATTGAGTGTCACTAAGAAGGTAATTTTTGTTGAGATGTTTGATTACTTCGGTATTTAACACAGATTCTAGCAACTTACTCATGACGCACAGGAGACTTATTGGTCTGTACTGAGAGGGGAATGAGCGATCACCTGAATTCTTAAATACAGGGCATACTGATGAGATTTTCCAGGGAGATGGGAAACTATTCTCCTTAAGACAACGTTTAAACAGTTTTGTAAGTATGGGCGCTAATTCAGGTTGAAGTTTTTTGAGTCCCTGTCTCTGTAAAGGGCTAAGTTTGGAGTCTCCTGATTTTGTAGAGTTTCTCATCTTCTGATTGACAAATTTAAATCAGTTGTGAGAATCGTTTTCTTTGAATGATGATATTTTTTTTGTTTTTAATGGTTTTGAGACCTTTGTTCTCTCGCAAAGCTTTTATCTATTTCTCATTATTATAAGCCATTATTTCTTCATCCATTCAATAACGTACGATCTTGCTTACTTCAGAATATTCAATGTTCAGAATATTCGTGCTCCCTCTTTTATATCTGTTTCCTTATTTATCTTAGTAGTTTGGTCTCCTCTGAAAGCTTATCCATGTCTTGGTGGCTTGTCTCTTCCAGCGGTATCTGGTGCCGTTTCTAAAATAGTGGAGGTGATAAAATGCTGTATGGACATCTGATCCTGCTAATGTTGCTTTAAGTGCTTTAAATCTGTTAGAATTCTCAAGCTTTGGCAAATAAAAAGTCATAGTTCGATCTTGGGGATTTTTTCATGAATTTTTCTTTCTCTAATTAGGTGTTGATGCAGAACAGGCACATATCAGACGGTGGACTCTCTCGGTGTTAAATATGCTATGAACTGTGATATCTGTAAGGGTGTGTTTTATTAGTATGTATGCTATCAATTTCGTTCTTTGTGATGCTGTTTGAAGAAATCCAAGTCCAGTATATATATATATATATTTTTTACGCAGGCATCACCACTTATCAAGGCTCAGGGGCCACTCGAGGATCAGGGTAAAAGAGTGTACAGTAGTCAATTGAACAATATAGTAATTGTCAGTAATGGAAATTCAGTAAATTTGTTAACTTAAAGGGAACGGCTTATCAAGAACTTGTTTACATTGGACTTGAAGACAACCATATTGTAGTCAGCTGGAAAGCAGGAAAACGGAAGACAGTTCCACAGGTGTGCAGTTCTAAGAAAGAAGCTTTGTTCATAGAATCTACATTTAGGTTTAGGCACAGATAAAGAGTAGGGGGAATTATTGATAGTGATTTCAGCTCGACAAATGTTTTTGTGAAAGTTTGGCGAGGGGGGACCATAGATTGAACGTGTCGAGCACTTGCCATGAAAATGACGATAAAGCAAAGACAAACTCATTACATCTCTTCTGTGAGATAGAGGTTGCAGAGAAGAGAAAAGGACATCTCCTATGAGGCTACAAAGTCTATTTTGAACTCTATCAAGGCAAGATAAGTCCTTTCTCGCAGCTCCTGCCCAGATGTGGCAACAGTACTCCATCCTTGGACGAACTTGGCTCTTATATAGATAGAGAATTGCATCAGTCGTGAGATATCTACTGGATCGATAGAAGGATCCTACCATTTTTCCAGCGACCTTGGCAACAGATTTGATGTATGTGTTCTATTTCAGATCAGAAGCTTGTCAAAACATGAGGCCTCCCCAAGACGAGAGCTATTCATTTCAATTGATGCCAGATGAAGATCAGAGCGTTGATGATGTAAAGATAGAAGCTTGATTTTAGATGCATTAAAAGTAACCAGCTACTCCTTTCTCCATTGTACTACATGCTCAAGATAAGAGGAGAGAGAATCGGAGAGAACTTGGTCGTTTACGATCTTAGATGTGCTACCATAGATGGTAGTGTCGTCAGCATAAATGTCTACGAATGATCTTAGGATGTGATTTGGAAGATCATTAATGCAAATCAGGAAGAGAGTTGGGCCCAAGATAGAACCCTGAGGGACTCCAGCATTAATACTGTGAGCTTCTGATTTCTGCCCATCAACTACTACTCTTATGAACCTATCAGAGAGAAATGATTTGATAATTGAGAAGACATTTCCAGCTATACCATAGCTGGAGATCTTGTGAAGTAAACCTTTATGCCATACCCTATCAAAGGCTTTTGATATGTCAAGAGCAATTGCCCTAGAAAGTTGCCTCCGGCGAGAGATTCGCTAATCCTATGTGATATAACTGTAAGCACATCTCTTGTAGATCTAGCACAACGGAAACCATATTGTGTGTCACTAAGAAGGTTATTTTTGCTGATAGGGTTGATTACTTCTCTATTTAACAAAGATTCCAACAACTTACTCATGACGCACAGGTGACTTATTGGCCTGTACTGAGAGGGAGATGAGCGATTATCTGAATTCTTAAATACAGGGCAAACTGATGAAATTTTCCAGAGCGATGGGAAGCAATTCTCCTTAAGACAACATTTAAACAGTTTTGTAAGTATGGGCGCTAGTTCTGGTTGAAGTTTTTTGAGTACTATAATTGGATTACCGTCAGGGCGGTTGCTTTACTGGAATCAAGGTTTTTGATTAGCTTGGCAACAAGAATGTGTTCATGATCTTCAGCTGATGTCTCTCAGAAAAATTAATAGATATTCTGTTCTCTGAGACTAAAAATGATCAGTACTGGTTGCCCTCTCCTAACTTAAGCATGGCATCACTCATTGCTATTTTATAATAAATTTTGCTGTTTGTTATAAAGTCTTTTATTTCCTCGTGCGATTTATTCGTCTGTGTGGTTGAAAGGTATAACTGTATCTGACACTGATTTTCATGATAATTTGGGTTACTCTATCTGACTTGCTTTTGAAGCTTGTAATGTTGCCTAAGATGTTCTTATTTATCACAGAATCAACGCCACCATAACAGGTGTCTCCACATTTCTGGTATAAGTTTTGGCCACTTTTATTGAGGCTTATGAAGGTCCTTTAAGGTTTTGCTAATGATATCAAAATTTATTCTAATCAGCTCATCCTCCAGTTCTTCAATGTGCATATATGAAGGTCTCGACATTTTATATTCCAATCGTTAAGTTTCAATGGTAGCCTGTTGAAACAAAGGGATTCTTAGGAGCCTCTATTCTATTGTTCTTCATCTGAATGTCTTGGTGGTGACTCCAGAGCTGCTGGAACTGAAGATTTGTTGTTTTTTTATGGTGTCTATCTTTAAGAGTTACAACATTATTTAGTTACAACATTATTTATCAAGATGGCCTCTTCTCTCTCATCCTGGTCAACTTGATCCAAACAACTGAAGATATTTTGCTTCAAGACTTTTCTTACTTTCTTCACTGTTTTGATAACCTACACCCAACGGTGTACGTCACAATCGTTGTAATTTATAGAATAGCGTTTTTCTCTTCAGTTGATGATTCTGATATTACAAAATACTATAGAAATTGGTCTTTTAATCAATGTGAAGACAGGTTCCTATAAAACTATAGCAATTATTTGAATCCTGTAACATTGTGGAGATCTCTTAAATGTGTCATATGAAATATAAAGAAACATTTTGAACTATGAAGACAAATTTTAACAATTATTCAACTGTTACAATTTATTGCGTAACAAAGACCATTTTTTCTAAAATTACCTATGCCACACTAAAAACAACCTTACGTTCAATCTTACTTTAATGAAGAGCGATGAGCGTAAATGCATTCGGTACAAAGATAAAAGTTTGAATGTTATTGTACGGATAGTAAGACAAAAAGAAAAACTAACCCATTTGATTCAGTGACATTTTCAAGTCGTGTGTGTGTGTGTGTGTGTGTGTGTGTGTGTGTGTGTGTGTGTGTGTGTGTGTGTGTGTGTGTGTGTGTGCGTGTGTGTGCACACGCAAGCATACAAGCATGCATGGGATGAGAACATTAGAGAAAAATGCAATTGAAGAAAATTTTAAGGGATTATATAACGAAAAAAATGTTCTGAGATCAAATTTGTGTTTTTTTGTTAATAATATTTAAATATTGTGCATCGGATCAATTTTTTCAGGAAAACCTGACCTCGTTTCAACAAAGCTTATTTTGATTTATTTGAAGTTAGAAACTTCTTTTTACATCAACTGTTCTCTCATAGCTTCATTTTATTATTGGTTATTTTACATTTCTATTGAAGTTGAAATTGCACCATCTGCATTGCAGACATATTCTGTATTTATACATGAACATGCAAACAATATTATATGTTAAAGATGATTGCATCGGACATAACATCATGATGATGATGATGATGATGATGATGATGATGATGATCGTCGTCGTCGTCGTCGTTATCATCGTCGTCGTGGAAACGTTGTTTGTTCTAAAATATAAAAATGAATAAACTGTCTTTAAATCTAGACAAGAAGGGAGGTAAAAAAGAAAAAGAACGCATGTGAATTGTACAAATTTATTGCTAGAAACTGGTACAAATAAGAAAATACAATTCACATTTCGCGCTAAGCAAACATGTTTCTCTTGCTAGTATGAACAATACGACGAAATCTTACACACATGCATACAAATGTGTGTGTGTGTGTGTGTGTGTGTGTGTGTGTGTGTGTGTGTGTGTGTGTGTGTGTTCTCTGTTTAGCAACACTGTGACACTAGGGTTTCTACTGCTGCCTTGTTTGTCTTTATGTCTGTAATGCTGTAAATGCCCCAGCTCGCGGTTGTCAACAAGACAATAGAACAGAACAATAATAGTATAATTAATAACAGCAAGCTCGCCAAGTAACTGACTTGCATGCTTTTTTTTTATCATATCATTTCAGGGATAGGTAACTCTCTTGGGACATTTCCCTTTAATTGCAAGATTACATCCCTCCCATTCTCATTCTTGGTGGAATGTATTATCCACTTGTTTTTTTTTCTTTTCTTGTTTTTTTGTTTTTTTTTTTTGCATATATGTTATTTCATTAGGAAGTCTTTGAGTCTGGCTGAGGGCAGTTTTTTCCGTAATGGGTTTCATCTCAGAAGTTGGCCAGCCATTATGGTTGATGGTGTTTCATAAGGTTTTTCTTGTATGCGCAGGTTGCATTCACTCTTAGAGTCAGAGTCGGACTCCTCTTCCTTATGGGTTGTGTTCAAGCTTAATCGCATCAACAGAGATAAGTTTCTGGTGACTTGGTTTCCTCTCTGCACGGTTATCATGATACTTTTTTGTGTGACTGTATATGGTTTAAGGTTGTACGATGGGGGTAGCTTGTTTTGTTTCTTTTGCCTAACCAGAACTTTATCACCTAGGCAGAGGCGTGTTGGCTTTGCATTTTTGTTTTTGTCTGCATAAGATTGTCATGCATCACGTGTTTCAGTTTCTTCTTGCCTTTGGAATCATTTCTTCTATACTATCATGCATCGGCTTTAGTGTTAGTTTCTCAACAGTATTAAGTATATCGATATTCATTTTTCTGCCAGTATAGGCTTCAAAAGGAGATATTATTGTGGTGACATGAGGGTAGCTCTATATTGAGGCAACTGGGTTTTCAATTGTGACCTTCCACCATGGTAGCAAGTATAAATCTTTTTAATGTACATATGAAGCGCTCCACTTCTCCATTTGCCTCAGGCCATAGAGGTGTGATTTTTCTGTGTCTAAAACCTGACTGAATGGAAAAGCCTCTGAAATATTGTCCTTGAAATGGGGGGGGGAGGGCATGATCGGACTTCAAAACAGTTGGATACCCTTGTCTAGTGAAAGTCATGTTCAGGCTAGGGATGACTGCACTTGCCGATAGTGAGGGGAGTATTTCAACTTCAGGGAATCGGTTATAGTCATCTCTTGTGACTAGCAGATACTCTCCAGATGGAAAAAGACTTGTAAAATCAACCGAAATTTCAGTCCATGGAGCAGTAGGGAGAGAAGTGATTGGTTTATGGTGTGCGTGTCTTGGGTTCAAGGTTTGGCAAAAGATTTTGTAGAGTTTCTCATCTTCTGTTTCTTTCATTAGTTTGTCTATTCCTGGAGCCATACCTTTTCTCTTATTGTTTTGTCTTGACAATGTCTTGATGTGCATGATGGGTTATGTCGACTGTCCTTTTCATTAATTTAGAAGAGATCACAAGACGATTCCTCAAAGGATGAGACCGTCATGCACTGATAGTTCATCCTCAAAAACTTGATAGTTGGGGGGCATTCCATCGTCCATCTATAACTGCAGCTTTCACTTTCTGTAACAGGCAGGTCTTCCTCTGTAGCTTGCTTAACTTCTTTTGGCGTGATGGCTTTGGGTATAGTGTTTTGAATCATATAGGCTTCTGCTGCATTGTCTTTTAATGGTAAATGGTGTGGGTGGCGACTGAAATAATCTGCACGGTTCAGATCATTTTTCCCAGGCTGTAATATCAATCCTAGTCGTTGTGTAACGAAGCCGGGCGACACCGGATAACCTTGCTTCCTAGGTTGAGGGTGAGTGGGGTGGAGCTGGGCGAGAGGTCTCAGTCCCATCTCGTGAGAAACCAACGAATTGTCATCGGTTGACAAGTAAATTATTGGAGTTCAAAAGGGCCAGACTAAAGATAAGCCAGATGTCGGGTTGGCGAGGAAAACGCAAGGAGGTCTAGGACGGGCCGACGAGTAAAGTCGGCGATCCGAGTGTAATGATAACATGATTCACTTAAATCAACAAGTTGGAGGTGATAATAGAGAAAGACCGAACCCGAAAACAATTGAATTAGTCATTCTAATTTTAAGGGAACAAATTGGTTAATTGCCTAGAGAGATAAATAATTCTCGGAATTGAATCGAGAGGGGGTCGGTTGGGAAGGAGAGAGAGAGAGAGAGAGAGAGAAAGAATTATGATTACCCGTCGAATAGAGAGATTGGGTCGACTACAGAAGGAAGGGGAGGATGACGTTTAATAAAACGACTGCGGAGATAGAAAAAAGAGGAGAATCAGACAGTTTGTCGAACAGACCAGTTGGGAAGCCACGCACGCCACCAGCCTCTTCTAATTGAGACGAAGAGAACTAACAAGACCGCACTTAGAGTTTTTGTTTGAATACACTGTTGGGGTTGCATTTCAAGCCTGACGAACGTATAAGGGACGAGCCGAGCCTTAATGTATACCGAATCACTAAATGAACAGCCTAAACTATCCTCATCGTTGTTGATTGTTTCCATTATACTTGTGAAGACTGCCTTCGATTTCAGCATAACCAACTTGACTTTCCAGCCGTCGCAGAATAGAGAGAGAGACGGCCACCGACGAGGAGACGATCACGACAGAAATTACCAAGAATTCCCGATTGGGCGCTACAACACTAGACGACCAGATACCAACGTCCAATTCGGAGAGACTCAGCAGAGAGAGAGAGGGAGAGAGACAGATGCTTGTGCGGGGTCCGAGGCTCGAAGGAGCGAAAATATAGCCAACCATCCTTAGGGTTAGTGCGCGTCGTTTTCCACCGTGCGCACGCGGCCCCTGCAAGGGAGAAAGGGTTATATTAATGGTGCCGTGAAGCCAGAATGCCACACTGGTTGTCACGAAAAACAGCATCCAGATCTATCCAATAAATGATCACCGAGACGGAGGGAAGATCAGAAGAGTTCAAAGAAAAAGAAAAGTAAACTAAACAGAACTTTTAGGGCTTAGCTAAGACCGAGTCGGTCAAGTTGGAGCCGGGCGTGGACGATAAGGCGTATCAGATAAACGTCATAAATTCTCATCGAAAGGGCCAGCGGCCTGAGTGGGGAAGTAGTGATGAGGAGGAACCAGAAACGATCAGGGATCCCTACTGGAGGAGCCTCATCGAGAAAGCTCAAGAGGATCAAGAAATAGCTAGTCTCCGAGCTAGTGTAGAGAAGGGTACAGCGACCAGATTTGTAATACAAGAGGGGGTGCTGTGTTATCTCTCCCAGAGGGAGGGCCGAGTGAGCGCCAAGCTGGTCGTGCCGGAGGGGTTGAGAAGGAAAATATTGACCCAGTGCCACGAGGGAACTGGGCACATGGGGATCGAGAAGACATACGAATTGATAGGCCGGAATTATTACTGGCCGAGGCTGTACCAGGACGTGATAGCCCACCTGGAGAGCTGCCGCACCTGCCTACTCCAGAGTAGGAGTGGAAGATCGGCCCCTCTGATGGAAACAGACGTGCTGAGTTTTCCATTTCAAAAGGTGAGCATGGATATCTCAGGGCCATATGGAGAAACCACCGTGGGTAATCTCTACATACTTCGCTTCGTGGACTGGTTGACGAACTGGCCGGAGGCATTCGCCATACCAGATAAACGGGCACAGACTGTGTCCCATATAATACTATCCGAGATATTTCCCCGATATGGAGCCCCAGAACAGCTGGTCACGGATAACGGACCAGAGAATGTGAACCAGATCATGGCCGAGACGTTGCGAGGTCTGAACGTCCAGCACGTGACTACCTCTGTGTATCGGCCCCAAAGTAACGCCAAGGTCGAGCGGTTCCACCAGACCCTGGCTGATGTGCTGGCCAAACTAGCTGAGGGCAACAGGGAGAATTGGGATTTATATCTTCCCCAAGCACTGGCGGCGGTAAGATTCACTATGAATGAAACCACGAAGGCCACCCCTTATTACTTGCTGTTTGGAAGGGGCGTGGTGTTGCCTATCGATAACTTGCTGAAACCACGCCGCAAATACCTGAGGGAAGACCACCATAAGTTGATTTTAGAAAAGCAGCACCAGATTTTTACCCAAGTTAGGAGGAGGGCCCAGAGGGCCCAGAATAAAAGGTATAAACGAGTAAATAAGGGAAGGAAGGAAGTTGGCTTACAAGTATACTACAGGTTGCCCCTAAGAGAAGGGAAGTTAGACCAGAGATGGGCCCCCTTTTACCGGATCGTACAGCAGACGGGAGCGGTATCCTTTGTCATCTGGGACCAGGTGGCGGGGAAAACGAAACGAGTGCATGTCAATGATCTAAAGCTGGCAGAAGTGGAAGGATGGGAAGAGCCAGAGTCCATAAGAGCGAAGAGGAGGAAAATGAGACGGACCACTCTCGTGGACCCAGAGGGAGTGGAATCCGATAGTGAATCAGAGTGGGGAGGAGCGGGATGTCAGTTTCCCCCTCCAGCTGGTGACAGGCTTGTAAAGGAGGCGACGACCTCCTCGAGGGAGGGAGCTAAGACGGCTCCCACGGACAGAGGAGGTCGGATCGGTGAGAATCAGGGATTAAGCCCGGGGGATGCACCAAGCGAGTGGGAAGAAGAGGATGAAGTCCCCCTTGCTCGGCTCCGGGAGAAGTGGGAAAGGGAGAAGGAAACATTGGGCGTCGAGAAGGAATTGCCCCTGAAGTTAAGGCTAAGAGGAGTAGACCACCCCGGGGGACCAGAATAGAAGGAAGAAGAATGGTAGTGAAGAGAAGGAAAGCTATAATTATTATTTTTTTTCTGTTGATTAGCCACCTTGGGGAAGCGGCGGTGCACCCCCAGGCCATCATGTGTGCGGAAGGGCCCCCGTGCATGTGAGGGGCCTGGAGGGCGTGGCGCTCGCGACTCTCGGATGTGCTGAGGAAGCGAGAATAGTCTGTTGTTGAGAGTGATTTTAAAGCCTTTAAACTGTCGAGTAAGGACAAAAATGATTGGAACAGGTTGGAAAGAGTTTAACAGTCAGAGTGATTTTGGAGCCTTGTAACTGTCGAGCAGGGACAAAAATGATTGGAACAGATTGGAAAGAGTTTAACAGTGAGGGTGATTTTAAAGCCTTTAAACTGTCGAGTAGGGACAAAAATGATTGGAACAGGTTGGAAAGAGTTTAACAGTCAGAGTGATTTTAAAGCATTTAAACTGTCGAGTAAGGACAGAATGATTGGAACGGGTTGGAAGGAATTTAACAGCCAGAGTGATTTTAAAGCCTTTAAACTGTCGAGTAATGACAGAAGGATTGAAACGGGGTTGGAAGGAATTTAACAGCCAGAGTGATTTTAAAGCCTTTAAACTGTCGAGTAATGACAGAAGGATTGAAACAGGTTGGAAGGAATTTGACAGTCAGAGTGGTTCTAAAGTCTTTCGAGTAATGACAGAGTGATTGGAACCTGTTGGAAAGAGTCTAACATAGAGAGCTCAGACCGGTTCTCTACTTGTATCATTTCAGGAATGTATGGACGAAAAGTAGTGGTACTATTGGCGGCCTTAGCGGTAGCAAGTATGTGGGAGCAGAGCCGGAATACCGTGTTTAAAAAGACCAGTGAAGTAGTGATCACCAGATCAAGGTGGTTGGTCACGCTAGTGATAGACCTGCAGCCGTATAGAGTGGTGATCGAGCGGTTGAGTGAACAAGCGGCCAAATTGGCCAAGATCGAGAGCCAAATAATCCAAGAATATAGGGGTCGTAGCGAGTACGTGCAGTTACTGGCCTCCCTGAGGAGGGAGACCATCGTAATGGAGGCTCAGTGGGAGGATATGCGGTTCTACCTAAAGGGGGTAGAGTTGCTCCAAACGAAACCGAAGAGATCGGTGCTGCCGATAGTGGGAAAGGCCCTCCACGTATTGTTTGGGACGGTATCCGAGAGTGATGTAAGGATCATTCGGAGGAGATTGGAACAGGTCGAGAAGGACCAGGGGGTGTTGGCACATGTAGTCGAAGAGAGCGTATCGATCCTAAATGTTACCAGGTTAGAACTGGCCAAGAACAGGGCCAGCATAGGGAGGCTGTTTTCCCAGATTCGAGGATTCAGGGAAGAGGTAGCGAATATAACCCAGCTGATATCCACGGAATTACGAGAGTTGGATGGTTTTGTGCAGAGGTACCTGCAATTGTTGGCCATAACGAACAGGGTCCATCAGACAGGGCGACAGGTAATGATACAATTGGAACACGTGCGGGCGCAGCTGGATATGTTGTCGTTGGGACATTTGTCGCCGAGTATAGTGGCTCCAGGGAGGTTAAGAGAAGTGCTGTTGGAGATACAGTCGAAGTTGCCCCCCCACTTGAGACTGCCGGTAGACCCCACCGAGCGGTTATGGAGATACTATAATGCCCTGTGCTGTGTTACACTGTTGGAAGAGGATAGACTCGTTGTACTAGTGTCGATCCCCTTGTTGGACCACGACAGTACTTTCGAGATATACCAAGTCATGAACCTAGCCATGCCCTACCCCAGAGCGGACCAGAAGCTAGGGGCAGTGGCTAGATATAAGATGGAAACGGACTTTATCGCGTTAAACATGGCGAGAACAAGATTCATGTTGCTGACCGGTGAGGAAGCCGGCCGATGCAGGGCTGACGCCCTTGGAACGTGTGGGTCAACCAGCCCCATTTATGTAGTGAGTCGATACCGGTTGTGCGTACTAGAGCTGTTTAGAAAAAACGAACCGGGGATCAAAGAGAGTTGTGAGGTAGAAATCTTAATGAAGGTGACATTACCTTCCGCAGTGGGGGTGTCCGACGGGATTTGGGCGGTGGTAACCCAAGAGGGAATAGAGTTAACCCAAGTTTGTGACGGGAAGCCCCCGAGAACAGTGAGAGTCGCTGCGCCATTGTCTGTTATAGAGCTACCCATGGGTTGTGCCGTGCACGGGGCCTCGATTTCCTTGCCCCCGTACTATCAGGCGGAAGAGAGATTCGAAGATAGGAGGTCCCTTAAGAAGCTAATAGAAACCAACTCCAGCGGTTGGGTGGAGCTATGGGAACCAATAATAAGGGAATTCCCCAATATTACCTTACAGAAGATGCCCGAAGTGTTGGGACCGATCGAAAAAATCAGTCTAGAGAAATTGAGGGTTAAATTAAGCCGAGTCGGTAGAGAAGAGTCAGGGGGGAGGCCAGAAGTGGTTGGAAAAATAGCTTGGCCGATCATGAGTATTCTAATGGTAGTGATAGTTTTAGCCGTTTTGGTAAGGTATCTATGGGGAGGATGGAGGAGATTACGTGATGGTAAACCGCCGACGACAACGCACCAGAGTGGAGCGGGGATACCAATGGGCGCCCTTTCTCGGGGCGTGGAAGAAGAGCCTGAGTTGCGGCTATCAGAGAATCAAGCCGAGGACCTGGTAAACCAGATCCGCGTTGAGGAGGAACCCAAGCCGGCAGTGAGACCCTCGAAAATCGTCCAGCGACCCAGGACGGAAAGGAAGTAAGAGAGACAGGGAAATCTATATCCCCAGGTGATTTTGTGACATAAACTGTACATGGCTTCTTATGTGAAGAGAGGGAGAGGGGACCACCGGAGGATTCCTTGTGTGTGTGTGTGTTTTTTTTTCTCTTTTCTTTATTGGATTTTGGGTACCTCACTGAAAAAAAAAAAGAGGAGAAGATCCTTCCGTTACCGCACGCTAACTATTGAGTAATTCAAGGAAAAATGATTTTTTTTTTTGTTTTGGTTGTTATATTTATTTATTTTTTTGCTTGCATGCTTCGGATTAAAGAACGATTTCGTGAGACAAAGAAGGGAAGGAATCTATGAATTGAACATCAATGTTGTCCTTATGACACTTAGGAAGAGGAAGGGAAATGGACTCAACGACCCTACCTTATCAATTGCATGCTAACTGTTGAGTCGTTATGAACTCTTTGTTTTTTAATTGTTTTGAACAAAAATGCAGACGAAATGAGATGAAAAAGAAATTTGCAAAATTTTCGAGATGAACAATTTTATGCATATCAGATGGACTGTTAATCCAAGAACATTTTTTTTCTCTTTCTATCTTATTTTGTTTGGTTCGTCCTATTTTATTAATCATCTTCTTTTGCATGCTGAAAGAGAAGAAAGATTTTTTTTCCCCTCGTCGGGTTCTCAACTGTGGAAAAAAAGGAAACGGGGGAATGGAATGCAACCCACACGCCTACCTACATACATAAGTACATATACGACCCACACTGGTTCGGAGCAGAAGCTAGAGGCAGGGGACGGGCGTGTAATTGATGACAATGACACGAAAAACGGGGGGTCGTATGTAACGAAGCCGGGCAACACCGGATAACCTTGCTTCCTAGGTTGAGGGTGAGTGGGGTGGAGCTGGGCGAGAGGTCTCAGTCCCATCTCGTGAGAAACCAACGAATTGTCATCGGTTGACAAGTAAATTATTGGAGTTCAAAAGGGCCAGACTAAAGATAAGCCAGATGTCGGGTTGGCGAGGAAAACGCAAGGAGGTCTAGGACGGGCCGACGAGTAAAGTCGGCGATCCGAGTGTAATGATAACATGATTCACTTAAATCAACAAGTTGGAGGTGATAATAGAGAAAGACCGAACCCGAAAACAATTGAATTAGTCATTCTAATTTTAAGGGAACAAATTGGTTAATTGCCTAGAGAGATAAATAATTCTCGGAATTGAATCGAGAGGGGGTCGGTTGGGAAGGAGAGAGAGAGAGAGAGAGAGAGAAAGAATTATGATTACCCGTCGAATAGAGAGATTGGGTCGACTACAGAAGGAAGGGGAGGATGACGTTTAATAAAACGACTGCGGAGATAGAAAAAAGAGGAGAATCAGACAGTTTGTCGAACAGACCAGTTGGGAAGCCACGCACGCCACCAGCCTCTTCTAATTGAGACGAAGAGAACTAACAAGACCGCACTTAGAGTTTTTGTTTGAATACACTGAGGGGGTTGCATTCCAAGCCTGACGAACGTATAAGGGACGAGCCGAGCCTTAATGTATACCGAATCACTAAATGAACAGCCTAAACTATCCTCATCGTTGTTGATTGTTTCCATTATACTTGTGAAGACTGCCTTCGATTTCAGCATAACCAACTTGACTTTCCAGCCGTCGCAGAATAGAGAGAGAGACGGCCACCGACGAGGAGACGATTACGACAGAAATTACCAAGAATTCCCGATTGGGCGCTACAACACTAGACGGCCAGATACCAACGTCCAATTCGGAGAGACTCAGCAGAGAGAGAGAGAAGGAGAGAGACGGATGCTTGTGCGGGGTCCGAGGCTCGAAGGAGCGAAAATATAGCCAACCGTCCTTAGGGTTAGTGCGCGTCATTTTCCACCGTGCGCACGCGGCCCCTGCAAGGAAGAAAGGGTTATAGTTGTTGGTTTGAAACATTTCACAATACCAAGAAGTGGTAATGGTGAAGTTTGCTCCATACAAATAGAGATGAAAATGTTTGGTCTGCCATCTATTTTTTGTACATCATCTGTTCAGGTATTCGAGGTGTCATGGCAGCAATTTTTATCTAGGGTGTTTGTCTTGACTACAGCTATTGCTATTTTTAACATCATTTTTGTTAGTATTGCGCTTATGGTTTTCACTTCTGTTTAGCATGTTTAATTCTTTGTTTCATGTCTGCGACTCGTATATGTGCTATTTTGATACTTAAAGCATTTCTTTTAATTTTAGAGGATACACATGCCTGTAGAATTTGCGTACGAATTTCTCCAGTCAGCATTTTCAAAATCGCACGTGGAAACTATTCTGTAGCCTCACATGGTATGATTCTTAAGCCTCACATGGTATGAGTCTGTAGCCTCACATAGTATGAGTCTGTAACCTCACATAGTATGGGTCTGTAGCCTCACAAAGTACGAGTCTTAAGCCTACCATGGTAGGAGTCTTTAGCCTCACATGGTATGAGTCTGTAGTCTCACATGGTATGAGTCTGTAGCCTCACATCGTATGAGTCTGTAGCCTCACATGGTATGAGTCTGTAGCCTCACATGGTATGAGTCAGTAGCCTAACATGGTATGAGCCTGTAGCCTCACATGGTATGAGTATGTAGCCTCACATGGTATGAGTCTGTAGCCTCACATGGTATGAGTCAGTAGCCTCACATGGTATGAGTCTTTAGCTTCACATAGTATGGGTCTGTAGTCTCACATGGTATGAGTCTGTAGCCTCACATGGTATGAGTCTGTAGCCTAACATGGTATGAGTCTGTAGCCTCACATGGTATGAGTCTGCAGCCTCACATGGTATGAGTCAGTAGCCTCACATTGTATGAGTCTTTAGCCTCACATGGTATGAGTCTGTAGCCTCACATGGTATGAGTCTGTAGCCTCACATGGTATGAGTCTGTAGCCTCACATGGTATGAGTCTTTAGCCTCACATGGTATGAGTCCGTAGTCTCACATGGTATGAGTCTGTAGCCTCACATGGTATGAGTCTTTAGCCTCACATGGTATGGGTCTGTAGCCTAACATGGTATGAGTCTGTAGCCTCACATGGTATGAGTCGGTAGCCTCACATGGTATGAGTCTGTAGCCTTACATGGTATGAGTCTGTAGCCTAACATAGTATGGGTCTGTAGCCTCACATGGTATGAGTCTGTAGCCTCACATGGTATGAGTCTGTAGCCTCACATGGTATGAGTCAGTAGCCTCACATGGTATGAGTCAGTAGCCTCACATGGTATGAGTCTTTAGGCTCACATGGTATGAGTCTGTAGCCTCACATGGTATGAGTCTTTAGGCTCACATGGTGTGAGTCTGTAGCCGCACATGGTATGAGTCGGTAGCCTCACATGGTATGAGTCTGTAACCTATCATGGTATGAGTCTTTAGCCTAACATGGTATGAGTCTGTAGCCTCACATGGTATGAGTCTATAGCCTAACATGGTATGAGTCTGTAGCCTCACATGGTATGAGTCTGTAGTCTCACATGGTATGAGCCTTTAGCATCACATGGTATGAGTCTGTAGCCTCACATGGTATGAGTCTTTAACCTCACATGGTATGAGTCTGTAGCCTCACATGGTATGAGTCTGTAGGCTCACATGGTATGAGTCTTTAGCCTCACATGGTATAAGTCTGTAGCCTCACATGGTATGAGTCTTTTGCCTCACATGGTATGAGTCTGTAGCCTCACATGGTATGAGTCTGTAGGCTCACATGGTATGAGTCTTTAGCCTCACATGGTATGAGTCTGTAGCCTCACATGGTATGAGTCAGTAGCCTCACATGGTAGGAGTCTTTAGCCTCACATGGTATGAGTCTGTAGTCTCACATGGTATGAGTCTGTAGCCTCACATCGTATGAGTCTGTAGCCTCACATGGTATGAGTCTGTAGCCTCACATGGTATGAGTCTGTAGCCTCACATGGTATAGGTCAGTAGCCTAACATGGTATGAGCCTGTAGCCTCACATGGTATGAGTATGTAGCCTCACATGGTATGAGTCTGTAGCCTCACATGGTATGAGTCAGTAGCCTCACATGCTATGAGTCTTTAGCTTCACATAGTATGGGTCTGTAGTCTCACATGGTATGAGTCTGTAGCCTCACATGGTATGAGTCTGTAGCCTAACATGGTATGAGTCTGTAGCCTCACATGGTATGAGTCTGCAGCCTCACATGGTATGAGTCAGTAGCCTCACATTGTATGAGTCTTTAGCCTCACATGGTATGAGTCTGTAGCCTCACATGGTATGAGTCTGTAGCCTCACATGGTATGAGTCTGTAGCCTCACATGGTATGAGTCTTTAGCCTCACATGGTATGAGTCCGTAGTCTCACATGGTATGAGTCTGTAGCCTCACATGGTATGAGTCCGTAGTCTCACATTGTATGGGTCTGTAGCCTAACATGGTATGAGTCTGTAGCCTCACATGGTATGAGTCGGTAGCTTCACATGGTATGAGTCTGTAGCCTTACATGGTATGAGTCTGTAGCCTAACATAGTATGGGTCTGTAGCCTCACATGGTATGAGTCTGTAGCCTCACATGGTATGAGTCTGTAGCCTCACATGGTATGAGTCAGTAGCCTCACATGGTATGAGTCAGTAGCCTCACATGGTATGAGTCTTTAGGCTCACATGGTATGAGTCTGTAGCCTCACATGGTATGAGACTTTAGGCTCACATGGCGTGAGTCTGTAGCCGCACATGGTATGAGTCGGTAGCCTCACATGGTATGAGTCTGTAACCTATCATGGTATGAGTCTTTAGCCTCACATGGTATGAGTCTGTAGCCTCACATGGTATGAGTCTATAGCCTAACATGGTATGAGTCTGTAGCCTCACATGGTATGAGTCTGTAGTCACACATGGTATGAGCCTTTAGCATCACATGGTATGAGTCTGTAGCCTCACATGGTATGAGTCTTTAACCTCACATGGTATGAGTCTGTAGCCTCACATGGTATGAGTCTGTAGGCTCACATGGTATGAGTCTTTAGCCTCACATGGTATAAGTCTGTAGCCTCACATGGTATGAGTCTTTTGCCTCACATGGTATGAGTCTGTAGCCTCACATGGTATGAGTCTGTAGGCTCACATGGTATGAGTCTTTAGCCTCACATGGTATGAGTCTGTAGCCTCACATGGTATGAGTCAGTAGCCTCACATGGTATGAGTCTTAAGCTTCACATCGTATGGGTCTGTAGTCTCACATGGTATGAGTCTGTAGCCTCACATGGTATGAGTCTGTAGCCTCACATGGTATGAGTCTTTAGCCTCACATAGTATGAGTCTGTAGCCTCACATGGTATGAGTCTGTAGCCTCACATAGTATGAGCCAGTAGCCTCACATGGTATGAGTCTGTAGCCTCACATGGTATGAGCCTGATGCCTCAAATGGTATGAGTCAGTAGCCTCACATTGTATGAGTCTTTAGCCTCACATGGTATGAGTCTGTAGACTCACATGGTATGAGTCTGTAGCCTCACATGGTATGAGTGTAGCCTCACAGGGTATGAGTCTGTAACCTCACATGGTATGAGTCATTAGCCTCACATGGGGTGAGTCTATAACCTCACATAGTATGGGTCTGTAGCCTCACATGGTATGAGTCTGTAGCCTCACATGGTATGAGTTTGTAGCCTCACATTTATGAGTCTGTAGCCTCACATGGTATTAATCTGTAGTCCACCATTGTATTAGTCTATAACCTCACATAGTATGGGTCTGTAGCCTTACATGGTATGTGTCTGTAGCCTCACATGGTATGAGTCTGTAGCCTCACATGGTATTAGTCTGTAGTCTCACATGATATGAGTCTTTAGCCTCAAATGGTATGAGTCTGTAGTCTCACATGGTATAAGTCTTTAGCCTCCCATGATATGAGTCTGTAGTCTAACATGGTATGAGTCTGTAGTCTCACATGGTATTAGTCTGTAGGCTCACATGGTGTGAGTCTGTAGTCTCACATGGTATGAGTCTGTAGCCTCACATGGTAGGAGTCTGTAGCCTCACATAGTATGAGTCTTAAGCTTCACATGGTATGAGTCTGTAGTCTCACATGGTATGAGTCTGTAGCCTCACATTGTATGAGTCTTTAGCCTCACATGGTATGAGTCTTTAGCTTCACATGGTATGAGTTTTTAACCTCACATGGCCTCACATTATATGAGTCTTTAGCCTCACATGGTATGAGTCTTTAGCTTCACATGGTATGAGTCTGTAGCCTCACATAGTATGAGTCTTTAGCCTCACATGGAATGAGTCTGTAGCCTCATATTGTATGAGTCTGTAGTCTCACATGGTATGAGTCTATAACCTCACATAGTATGGGTCTGTAGCCTAACATGTTATGAGTCAGTAGCCTCACATGGTATGAGTCTGTAGCCTCACATGGTATGAGTCTGTAGTCTCACATCGTATGAGTCTTTAGCCTCGCATTGTATGAGTCTGTAGTCTCACATGGTATGAGTCTTAAGCCTAACATGGTATGAGTCTGTAGTCTCACATTGTATGAGTCTGTAGCCTCACATGCTATGAGTCTGTAGCCTCACATGGTATGAGTCTTTAGCTTCACATGGTATTAGTCTGTAGTCTCACATGGTATGGGTCTTTGCCTCACATGGTATTAGTCTGTGGTCTTACATGGTAGGAGTCTATAACCTCACATAATTTGGGTCTGTAGCCTCACATTGTACGAGTCTGTAGTCTCACATGATATGAGTCTGTAGCCTCAAATGCTATGAGTGTGTAGCCTCACATGGTATGAGTCTGTAGCCTCACATGATATGAGTCTTTAGCCTTACATGGTATCAGTCTTTAGCTTCACATAGTATGAGTCTATAACCTCACATATTATGGGTCTGTTGCCTTACATGGTATGAGTCTTTAGTCTGACATGGTATGAGTCTGTAGACTCACATGGTATGAGTCTTTAGCCTCACATGGTATGAGTCTGTTGCCTCACATGGTATGAGTCTTTAGCTTCACATGGTATGAGTATTTAGCCTCACATGGTATGAGTCTGTAGCCTCACATGGTATGAGTCTATAGCCTCACATTGTATGGGTCTATAGCCTCACATGGTATGAGTCTGTAGTCTCACGTTGTATTAGTCTTTAGCTTCACATTGTATGAGTCTTTAGCCTCACATGTTATGGGTCTATTGCCTCACATTGTATTAGTCTGTAGTCTCACATGGTATGAGTCTTTAGCTTCACATGGTATGAGTCTGTAGCCTCACATGGTATGAGTCTGTAGCCTCACATGGAATGAGTCTGTAGCCTCACATCGTATAAGTCTTTAGCCTCACATGGTATGAGTCTGCAGTCTCACATTGTATGAGTCTGTAGCCCCACATGGTATGAGTCTGTAGCCCCACATTGTATGAGTCTGTAGCCTCACATGGTATGAGTCTTTAGCCTCACATGGTATGAGTCTGTAATCTCACATGGTATGAGTATTTAGCCTCACATGGTGTGTGTCTGTAGCCTCACAGGGTATGAGTCTTTAGCCTCACATGGTATGAGTCTGTAGTCTTACATGGTATGAGTCTGTAGCCTCACATGGTATGAGTCTGTAGCCTCACATTGTATGAGTCTTTAGCCTCACATCGTATGAGTCTGTAGCCTTACATGGTATGAGTCTGTAGCCTCACATGGTATGAGTCTGTAGCCTCACATGGTATGAGTCTTTAGCCTCACATGGTATGAGTGTGTAGTCTCACATGGTATGAGTCTGTAGCCTCAAATTGTATGAGTCTGTAGCCTCACATAGTATGAGTCTTTAGCTTCACATGGAATGAGTCTGTAGTCTAACATGGTATGAGTCTGTAGTCTCACATGGTATGAGTCCGTAGCCTCACATTGTATGAGTCTGTAGTCTCACATGGTATGAGTCTTTAGCCTCACATTGTATGAGTCTGTAGTCTCACATGATATGAGTCTGTAGCCTCACATAGTATGAGCATTTACCCTCACATGGTATGAGTCTGTAGTCTCACATGGTATGAGTGTAGCCTCACAGGGTATGAGTCTGTAGCCTCACATGGTATGAGTCATTAGCCTCACATGGGGTGAGTCTATAACCTCACATAGTATGGGTCTATAGCCTCACATGGTATGAGTCTGTTGCCTCACATGGTATGAGTTTGTAGCCTCACATGGTATGAGTCTGTAGCCTTACATGGTATTAGTCTTAAGCCTCACATGGTATCAGTCTTTAGCTTCACATGGTATGAGTCTATAACCTCACATAGTATGGGTCTGTAGCCTCATATGGTATGAGTCTGTAGTCTCACATGGTATTAGTCTGTAGCCTCGCATGGTATGAGTCTTAAGCTTCACATGGTCTGAGTCTGTAGTCTCACATGGTATGAGTCTGTAGCCTCACATGGTATGAGTCTTTAGCCTCACATGGTATGAGTCTTTAGCTTCACATGGTATGAGTCTCTACCCTCACATGGCCTCACATGATATGAGTCTTTAGCCTCACATGGTATGAGTCTTTAGCTTTACATGGTATGAGTCTGTAGCCTCACATGGTATGAGTCTTTAGCCTCACATTGTATGAGTCTGTAGTCTCACATTGTATGAGTCTTTAGCCTCCTATCGTATTAGTCTGTAGTCTCACATGGTATGAGTCTGTAGTCTCACATGGTATGAATCTTTAGCTTCACATGGTATGAGTCTGTAGCCTCACATGTTATGAGTCTGTAGCCTCACATGGGATGAGTCTTTAGCCTCACATGGTATGAGTCTGTAGCCTCACATTGTATGAGACTTTAGCCTCACATGGTAAGAGTCTGTAGCCTCACATGGTTGAAGTCTGTAGCCTCACATAGTATGAGTCTGTAGCCTCACATGGTATGAGTCTTTAGCCTCACATGGTATGAGTCTGTAGTCTCAAATGGTATTAGTCTGTAGCCTCACATTGTATGTGTCTGTAGCCTCACATGGTACAAGTCTTTAGCTTCACATGGTATGAGTCTGTAGTCTCACATTGTATGAGTCTGGAGTCTCACAGGGTATGAGTCTTTAGTCTCATATAGTATGAGTCTAGAGCCTCACATGGTATGAGTCTGTAGCCTCACATGGTATGAGTCTGTAGTCTCACATGGTATGAGTCTGTAGCCTCACATGGTATGAGTCTGTAGCCTCACATGGTATTAGTCATTAGCCTCACATGGGGTGAGTCTATAACCTCACATAGTATGGGTCTGTAGCCTCACATGGTATGAGTCTGTAGCCTCACATGGTATGAGTTTGTACCCTCACATTTATGAGTTTGTAGCCTCACATGGTATTAGTCTGTAGTCTACCATTGTATTAGTCTATAACCTCACATTATATGGGTCTGTAGCCTCACATGGTATGAGTCTGTAGCCTCACATGGTATGAGTCTGTACCCTCACATGGTATTAGTCTATAGTCGCACATGGTATGAGTCTTTAGCCTGACATGGTATGAGTCTGTAGTCTCACATGGTATGAGTCTTTAGCCTCACATGATATGAGTCTGTAGTCTCACATGGTATGAGTCTGTAGTCTCACATGGTATGAGTCTGTAGGCTCACATGGTATTAGTCTGTAGTCTCACATGGTATGAGTCTGTAGCCTCACATTGTATGAGTCTTTAGCCTCACATGGTATGAGTCTTTAGCTTCACATGGTATGAGTCTTTAGCCTCACATGGCCTCACATTATATGAGTCTTTAGCCTCACATGGTATGAGTCTTTAGCTTCACATGGTATGAGTCTGTAGCCTCACAGTGTATGAGTCTATAGCCTCACATGGTATGGGTCTATAGCCTCACAGGGTATGAGTCTGTAGTCTCACGTTGTATGAGTCTTTAGCTTCACATGGTATGAGTCTTTAGCCTCACATGGTATGGGTCTATTGCCTCACATTGTATTAGTCTTTAGTCTCACATGGTATGAGTCTTTAGCTTCACATGGTATGAGTCTGTAGCCTCACATGGCATGAGTGTGTAGCCTCACATGGTATGAGTCTGTAGTCTCACATAGTATGAGTCTTTTGTTTTACCTGGTATGAGTCTGTAGCCTCACATTGTATGGGTCTATAGCTTCACATGTTATGAGTCTGTAGTCTCACATGGTATGAGTCTTTAGCTTCACATTGTATGAGTCTGTTGTCTAACATGGTATGAGTCTGTAGCCTCACATGGTATGAGTCTTTAGCCTCACATGGTATGGGTCTATAGCCTCACATGGTATTAGTCTGTAGTCTCATATGGTATGAGTCTGTAGCTTCACATGGTATGAGTGTAGCCTTACATTTTATGGGTCTGAAGCCTAACATGGTATGAGTCTTTAACCTCACATGGTATGAGTCTTTTCCCTCACATGGTATGGGTCTATAGCCTCACATGGTATGAGTCCGTAGTCTCACATGGTATGAGTCTTTAGCTTCACATGGTATGAGTCTGTAGTTTCACATGGTATGAGTCTGTAGCCTCACATGGTATGAGTCTTTAGCCTCACATGGTATGGGTCTATAGCCTCACATGGTATTAGTCTTTAACCTCACATGGTATGAGTCTTTTCCCTCACATGGTATGGGTCTATAGCCTCACATGGTATGAGTCCGTAGTCTCACATGGTATGAGTCTTTAGCTTCACATGGTATGAGTCTGTAGTCTCACATAGTATGGGTCTGTAGCCTCACATGGTATGAGTCTGTAGCCTTACATGGTATGAGTCTTTAGCCTCACATGGTATGGGTCTGTAGCCTCACATGGTATGAGTCTTTAGTCTCACATAGTATGAGTCTTTAGCTTCACATGGTAAGAGTCTTTAGCCTCACATTGTATGGGTCTGTAGCCTCACATGTTATGAGTCTGTAGCCTCACATGGTATTGGTCTGTAGGCTCACATGGTATTTGTCTATAGCCTCACGTGGTATGAGTCTGTAGTCTCACATTGTATGAGTCTTTAGCTTCACATGGTATGAGTCTGTAGCCTCACATGGTATGTGTCTGTAGCCTCACATGGTATGAGTCTGTAGCCTAACATGGTATGAGTCTGTAGCTTCACATGGTATGAGTCGGTAGTCTCACATGGTATGAGTCTGTAGCCTCACATTGTATGAGTCTGTAGCCTCACATGGTATGGGTCTATAGCCTTACATGGTATTAGTCTGTAGCCTCTCACATGGTATGAGTCTGTAGCCTCACATAGTATTAGTCTTTAGCCTCACATGGTATGAGTCCTTAGTCTCACATGGTATGAGTCCGTAGTCTCACATGGTATGAGTCTGTAGCCTCACATTGTATGTGTCTATAGCCTCACATGGTATGGGTCTATAGCCTCACAGGGTATGAGTCTGTAGTCTCACGTTGTATGAGTCTTTAGCTTCACATGGTATGAGTCTTTAGCCTCACATGGTATGGGTCTATTGCCTCACATTGTATTAGTCTTTAGTCTCACATGGTATGAGTCTTTAGCTTCACATGGTATGAGTCTGTAGCCTCACATGGCATGAGTGTGTAGCCTCACATGGTATGAGTCTGTAGTCTCACATGGTATGAGTCTTTAGCCTCACATGGTATGAGTCTGTAGTCTCACATAGTATGAGTCTGTAGCCCCACATGGTATGAGTCTGTAGCCTCACATGGTATGAGTCTTTAGCCTCACATGGTATGAGTCTGTAGTCTCACATGGTATGAGTCTGTAGCCTCACATGGTATGAGTCTTTAGCCTCACATAGGAATGGGTCTATAGCCTCACATTGTATGAGTCTGTAGTCTCACATAGTATGAGTCTTTTGTTTTACATGGTATGAGTCTGTAGCCTCACATGGTATGGGTCTATAGCTTCACATGGTATGAGTCTGTAGTCTCACATGGTATGAGTCTTTAGCTTCACATTGTATGAGTCTGTAGTCTAACATGGTATGAGTCTGTAGCCTCACATGGTATGAGTCTTTAGCCTCACATGGTATGGGTCTATAGCCTCACATGGTATTAGTCTGTAGTCTCACATGGTATGAGTCTGTAGCTTCACATGGTATGAGTGTAGCCTTACATTTTATGGGTCTGTAGCCTCACATGGTATGAGTCTTTAACCTCACATGGTATGAGTCTTTTCCCTCACATGGTATGGGTCTATAGCCTCACATGGTATGAGTCCGTAGTCTCACATGGTATGAGTCTTTAGCTTCACATGGTATGAGTCTGTAGTCTCACATGGTATGAGTCTGTAGTCTCACATGTTATGAGTCTGTAGCCTCACATGCAATGAGTCTGTAGCCTCACATGGTATGAGTCTTTAGCCTCACATGGTATCAGTTTTAACTCCACATGGTATGAGTCTATAACCTCACATATTATGGGTCTGTAGCCTTACATGGTATGAGGCTTTAGTCTCACATGGTATGAGTCTGTAGCCTCACATGGTATGAGTCTTGAGCCTCACATGGTATGAGTCTGTAGCCTCACATGGTATGAGTCTTTACCTTCACATGGTATGAGTCCGTAGTCTCACATGGTATGAGAGTGTAGCCTCACATTGTATGAGTCTATAGCCTAACATGGTATGGGTCTATAGCCTCACAGGGTATCAGTCTGTAGTCTCACGTTGTATGAGTCTTTAGCTTCACATGGTATGAGTCTTTAGCCTCACATGGTATGGGTCTATTGCCTCACATTGTATTAGTCTTTAGTCTCACATGGTTTGAGTCTTTAGCTGTACATGGTATGAGTCTGTAGCCTCACATGGCATGAGTGTGTAGCCTCACATGGTATGGGTCTATAGCTTCACATGGTATTAGTCTGTAGCCTCACATGGTATGAGTCTGTAGCCTCACATGGTATGGGTCTATAGCCTCACATGGTATTAGTCTGTAGCCTCACATGGTATGAGTCTGTAGTCTCACATGGTATGAGTCTGTAGCCTCACATTGTATGAGTCTGTAGCCTCACATGGTATGGGTCTATAGCCTCACATGGTATTAGTCTGTAGCCTCACATGGTATGAGTCTGTAGCCTCACATGGTATTAGTCTTTAGCCTCACATGGTATGAGTCCTTAGTCTCACATGGTATGAGTCTGTAGCCTCACATGGTATGAGTCTTTAGCTTCACATGGTATGAGTCCGTAGTCTCACATGGTATGAGTCTGTAGCCTCACATTGTATGAGTCTATAGCCTCACATGGTATGGGTCTATAGCCTCACAGGGTATGAGTCTGTAGTCTCACGTTGTATGAGTCTTTAGCTTCACATGGTATGAGTCTTTAGCCTCACATGGTATGGGTCTATTGCCTCACATTGTATTAGTCTTTAGTCTCACATGGTATGAGTCTTTAGCTTCACATGGTATGAGTCTGTAGCCTCACATGGCATGAGTGTGTAGCCTCACATGGTATGAGTCTGTAGCCTCACATGGTATGAGTCTTTAGCCTCACATGGTATGAGTCTGAAGTCTCACATAGTATGTGTCTGTAGCCCCACATGGTATGAGTCTGTAGCCTCACATGGTATGAGTCTTTAGCCTCACATGGTATGAGTCTGTAGTCTCACATGGTATGAGTCTTTAGCCTCACATAGGAATGGGTCTATAGCCTCACATTGTATGAGTCTGTAGTCTCACATAGTATGAGTCTTTTGTTTTACATGGTATGAGTCTGTAGCCTCACATGGTATGGGTCTATAGCTTCACATGGTATGAGTCTGTAGTATCACATGGTATGAGTCTTTAGCTTCACATTGTATGAGTCTGTAGTCTAACATGGTATGAGTCTGTAGCCTCACATTGTATGTGTCTTTAGCCTCACATGGTATGGGTCTATAGCCTCACATGGTATTAGTCTGTAGTCTCACATGGTATGAGTCTGTAGCTTCACATGGTATGAGTGTAGCCTTACATTTTATGGGTCTGTAGCCTCACATGGTATGAGTCTTTAACCTCACATGGTATGAGTCTTTTCCCTCACATGGTATGGGTCTATAGCCTCACATGGTATGAGTCCGTAGTCTCACATGGTATGAGTCTTTAGCTTCACATGGTATGAGTCTGTAGTCTCACATGGTATGAGTCTGTAGCCTCACATGGTATGAGTCTTTAGCCTCACATGGTATGGGTCTATAGCCTCACATGGTATGAGTCTTTAACCTCACATTGTATGAGTCTTTTCCCTCACATGGTATGGGTCTATAGCCTCACATGGTATGAGTCCGTAGTCTCACATGGTATGAGTCTTTAGCTTCACATGGTATGAGTCTGTAGTCTCACATAGTATGGGTCTGTAGCCTCACATGGTATGAGTCTGTAGCCTCACATGGTATGAGTCTTTAGCCTCACATGGTATGGGTCTATAGCCTCACATGATATGAGTCTTTAGTCTCACATGGTATGAGTCTTTAGGTTCACATGGTAAGAGTCTGTAGCCTCACATTGTATGGGTCTGTAGCCTCACATGGTATGAGTCTGTAGCCTCACATGGTATGGGTCTATAGCCTCACATGGTATTGGTCTATAGCCTCACGTGGTATGAGTCTGTAGTCTCACATTGTATGAGTCTTTAGCTTCACATGGTATGAGTCTGTAGCCTCACATGGTATGAGTCTGTAGCCTCACATGGTATTAGTCTGTAGCCTCACATGGTATGAGTCTGTAGCTTTACATGGTATGAGTTGGTAGTCTCACATGGTATGAGTCTGTAGCCTCACATTGTATGAGTCTGTAGTCTCACATGGTATGGGTCTTTAGCCTCACATGGTATTAGTCTTTAGCCTCACATGGTATGAGTCTTTAGCCTCGCATGGTAGGAGTCTATAACCTCACATATTATAGGTCTGTAGCCTCACATGGTATGAGTCTGTAGTCTCACATGGTATGAGTCTGGAGCCTCACGCGATATGAGTCTGTAGCCTCACATGGTATTATTCTGTAGCCTCACATGGTATGAGTCTGTAGCCTCACATAGAATGAGTCTGTAGTCTCACATGGTATGAGTCTGTAGCATCACATGGTATGAGTCTGTAGCCTCACATGGTATGAGTCTTTAGCTTCACATTGTATGAGTCTGTAGTCTCACATGGTATGAGTCTGTAGCCTCACATTGTATGAGTCTGTAGCCTCACATGGTATGGGTCTATAGCCTCACATGGTATTAGTCTGTAGGCTCACATTGTATGAGTCTTTAGCTTCACATGGTATTAGTCTTTAGCCTCACATGGTATGAGTCCTTAGTCTCACATGGTATGAGTCTGTAGCCTCACATGGTATGAGTCTTTAGCCTCACATGGTATGGGTCTATAGCCTCACATGGTATGAGTCTGTAGTCTCACATGGTATGAGTCTTTAGCTTCACAAGGTATGAGTCTTTATCCTCACATTGTATGGGTCTATAGCCTCACATGGTATGAGTCTGTAGTCTCACATGGTATGAGTCTTTAGCTTCACATGGTATGAGTCTGTAGTCTCACATGGTATTAGTCTGTAGCCTCACATGGTATGAGTCTTTAGCCTCACATGGTATGGGTCTATAGCCTCACATTGTATGAGTCTGTAGTCTCACATGGTATGAGTCTGTAGCTTCACATGGTATCAGTGTAGCCTTACATGTTATGGGTCTGTAGCCTCACATGGTATGAGTCTGTAGCCTCACATGGTATGACTCTTTAGCCTCACAGTGTATGGGTCTATTGCCTCACATGGTATTAGTCCGTAGTCTCACATGGTATGAGTCTTTAGCTTCACATGGTATGAGTCTGTAGTCTCACATGGTATGAGTCTGTAGCCTCACATGGTAATAGTCTGTAGCGTCACATAGTATGAGTCTTTAGCCTCACATGGTATTGGTCTATAGCTTCACATGGTATGAGTCTTTAGTCTCACATGGTATGAGTCTTTAGCTTCACATGGTATTAGTCTTTAGCCTCACATTTTATGGGTCTGTAGCCTCACATGGTATGAGTCTTTAGCCTCACATTGTATGGGTCTATAGCCTCACATGGTAGTGGTCTTTAGCCTCACATGGTATGGGTCTATAGCCTCACGTGGTATGAGTCTGTAGTCTCACATGGTATGAGTCTGTAGCTTCACATGGTATGAGTCTGTAGTCACACATGGTATGAGTCTGTAGCCTCACATGGTATTAGTCTGTAGCCTCACATGGTATGAGTCTTTAGCTTCACATGGTATGAGTCTTTAGCTTCACATGGTATGAGTCTGTAGCCTCACATTGTATGAGTCCGTAGCCTCACATGGTATGGGTGTATAGCCTCACATGGTATGAGTCTGTAGTCTCACATGGTATGAGTCTTTAGCTTCACATGGTATGAGTCTGTAGCCTCACATAGTATGGGTCTGTAGCCTCACATGGTATGAGTCTTTCGCCTCACATGGTATGAGTCTTTAGCCTCACATGGTATGGGTCTATAGCGTCACATTGTATTAGTCTGTAGCCTCACATGGTATGAGTCTTTAGCTTCACAGGGTATGAGTCTGTAGTCTCACATAGTATTGGTCTGTAGCCTCACATGGTATGAGTCTTTAGCCCCACAGTGTATGGGTCTATAGCCTCACATGGTATGAGTCTAGGCAAGGTCCACAACTTACGGGCAGGATCATGTTATGACGACTTGTCATGGGATGGACGAAGGTCATTAATTAATAATTAAGGAAAATTACATATGCAGACACTTTTCAGGGTAAATATTTAAAACTATAATGAAAGTAAATATTAAGAAATCAGAAAAGCCAAATAAAATCTAAAATTAAAAGAATACCTGACAAAAATGTATTTTCAAGGAACGTCCAATTATTTAAAAGTGAAAAACTCGGCATATTTTGAAACTGGTTTTGAAAATTGTGCAACAAATAAGCCGCATACACACACAAACAAAAAGGGCACACATATAAGCATACATAATAGTACAAATAGTTGCAAACACAAATACGTGCATCAATCATCATCATCATGTATAATGCGTGCATGGTTAATTATCATTGGATTCCTGCTACCTCACATATCAGTCCATTCCTGTTTCTTTTGCTTTATAGTTTCTTTTCGCTTGTTATATTTTAATATAGCAGATATATATGTCCATTATTTGACAGTATACATAGGTAAAGCGACTTGGTAAAATAAGTCTTATGAAAGATAAATGACCATCTAATATTTTTATTGCTGCACTGCTATTCTATGGAAAATGAGATATAACAAATTTCATTTGAAGGTCAGTCATATAGTTAAATTGAGAAGTACTCCCAGATCTGCGTATTCACATTTAATCACAAGTTTTTAATATACATAGAAATGATTTATATCAACAACAGATGAATATAGTAGTTAAAAACATTCAATGGAAAACATTGTTAGATAATTTGTTTATAAATGCATAGCAGATCTATTAAGCTATCACCAACAACTAAAGAATTAATGAGAAATTTGGTGATTTTAATAAATTAAGTGTCTCAATATTTGATTTCAAACTTGTTTATGTTAAGTGCAAAATGTCATCAAAATATCAGTTATTAGTTAATCTTGTTCAAAATTGTAGCAGAATTAGCAATAACCAAAATGAGGAGAAATAGAGAGCTTACCTCGGATACGACTGTTGTGTTTCGGGCTGAGCGGAAGAGAGAGTTTCAAGATGGCGTCCATGGGTTTTTATTAGCGTTGACCCCATGCAATTCTCATAGAATCGCGTCTACTCTCGCGCAATTATGCAAATATATAATTCCCGGCCGCTATATAGGCATGACGCTGGAAAGCAGTCAGGCTGTGTCCTGCAGATTGTATGTAGGTGGTTCTGGCGATTGGATTGTTCTTTGTGACAAACCACGTGTCTGCGAGAAGTGAGTTTTTTTTCTGCTTCTTTTTTTCTCTACGGTTATTACAGCCAAGAAATCCCTCTCTTCTAGAGATGGGTGATACTATTTCCTATCTGTGTTTCTGATTTTTTTTTGCCTACTACATTTTGCTACAAAAATTATTAACTAAATAACTCAAATGTTATTTATTCTGCACTTCAAATCACCAATGTGTCGGTTAAATTCGACTCTGTTGTCAAAACTTGAGACTTCCAAACGCAACAATCTTTCCAGCTAACTGCCACGGCCACATAAGTAACACACCTTCTCTCAACTCGCCTCATACTCGTTTCACGTCCGCTTTTATAGACCAGTCTCATTTGCATAAACATTCACAGTCACGTGATTATTCACCATAAAACAAACTGTCTCAACATGTTAGCTTTTCCTTTCTTTCTCTTTCATTTCGTTCCACAACCGGCCCTTTGAATCATGCTAGTCAAGTAAGTCACGCGTTTCCCTACAAATTGTTCTTAATTTGCTTTAATATTGCAAAAAAGTTTTTCACGCTGATAGGCAAATATGCCGTTTTAGGGTTTTAAAATTATACCGTCTTTTTGCGTGTGTCACTAATTATAAATTCTTTCCACTTGAAAAATATATTTTACGTAAAAATCAATATTGACTGTAGTTTCTGCGGCAGAAGGTAGTCACACATGAGCATAGTAAGGAGTGATACCTAAAAGAGTAACTGGAGTAATAGGAGTGTCGAGCTTACTAGTTCTAGTGTGATTTCTCATATATATTGGACCCGGTTTTTCCCAAGAAACAATCAATGTTCCGGAGGAGGATTTATGGCTGTATTTAAATAGTCTGTCATGAGGAGTCACATTAGTGGCAGTGCAGAGTAACGATCTGATTAAGTAGAGGACATCAGGTAATACTTCTTCCCAACAGGGCAGCTACATGTTGCTAAAGTGTAAGATTACTTGAATGCCCTTCCATAAAATGCCGTTCAGTTTCTCAACCTATCCCTTATCTTCAGGGTGGTATCTACTTGTGTTAGAGGTAGCAGTACTTTTTCCATGTAAGAAGTCTCTAATTTCCCGTGCTAGGAAATCAGTAGCCTGATTAGTGTGTATCATATCAGGCATCCCAAAAATTGAAAATAGCTGATTAAGACAACGGATGATTGTTTTGCTTGTCATATTCTTACAGGAAAAGCAAAGGGAAAGTGAGAATACTCATCAATTATAGTAAGGAGGTATTTGTTACCATGTAAAAAAGTTGGTAATGGGCTTTTAAAATCTATGTTCAATCGCTGGAAAGGTAGTATGACCTTTATGAGTGTCCCCTTGTTACTACTGACAAATTTGGGCTTCAGATGTAGAAAAATGTGTAAGAAAAGTCCTTTAAAAAAATTACTGGGCCCTCTGTAGATGTATAAGGAAAAATTCAAGATGGCGCCCGACTCCCTCTTCAACACAGTAAGTTCAGGAAAAGATGTTATAAATGTTGCAGTAACGTAGAGCAATTCAATAACCAGTAAACACCGGTTCTGCATGGAATCCAACTAGCAAGGTGCCTAGACGGACGCGAACGGTTACTCAGACCGGACCCAACAACGGTAAGATATCCTCACACGGCACGAGAAGCAACAGCAACACGATTCCCGACCAAGTCAATCGTCGCTCCCCCCACGTCTTTTCTATCACCCGCTTTTATGGTCGTTGTAGGCCGGCTTAATTTGCATATTGCGAGAATTCGTGTGACTTTGCGAGATATCATCCTTTACAAAAGACGGCGGCCGCCATCTTGATCTTTCTTTATCTATTTTCGGTCGGCGACGCTGAGCCGGTCTCAAGGTAAGTCTTTCCTTTTCATCCGTCTCTCTTACGCACCCACACAACACACAAACATGCGGGCGCTTATCTCCTGGATGCACATTACACTCCCCCCTGATCTGATGATCACATAGAGAGCACTGGGGGGGGGGGTAGCCTTTTAGTGCGTGTGCTTCTGCGAAGAGGTACATTCACTGTTTCAGATTCGGGCTCTGGATCTGGTTCCACCTCATTAGATGAAGTATTGCTATCAGTCTCTGGAGGAGGCTCACTGAATCCGTGCATCGGCAGCTCATCACTAGACGCTTCACTGCTTTCTTCTGTAGTTGTGTGACGCACCTCGGGCAAAGATCTCGCACATGTCGTGGGGTTCCATCGACCAAAACAGACTGCTGGCTAATCACTCCAGATATTTGTCCTCGCTTAAACTTGTCGGTGCACCGATTTCCTGGGGGCCGCACCCACACTGGATCTCCCACTTCATATCTGTTACATGTTCCCTTGTCGGCTGGCTGTGTAGTGTTGATTCCCTTCACTCCGACTCGGTACGTGTAAATAGCATTCGCATGTGCGGTTGAAGGAGGCGTCCCGTCCTTTGGTGTAATGTTGTACCAATATGTGGCTTCCGTAATAGTACATCGCTTCCTGGCAGCAATTCTCTTGATGCTGCAATGGCTTCTTTCAGCAATACCATTTCCTGACGGCACATGCGCACATCGCAACCGTAGTCGGACGCCCCACTCATCTAACAACTGCCGGACTTGCTGGCTACAAAACACTGCATCATTGTCAGTCAGGAGCTCTTCCGGCACACCTCGCTCAAAAAAAATGGATGATAGGTGGCGAACATTTGCTGAATCCTGTCTGGTCATCTGGCGCCACACCACAAATCTCGTGGGCCCGCAATCAATGAGAGTTAGAAAGGGCTTGCCACTGTAATGGGTAATATCCATGGCCAGCCGCTGCCACACAATCTCAACTTCCAATCGACCCTTCTGCCATCACTCTGGTGCAGGATCAATAGACTGGCAAGCCTCACAATTTCTGATGATCTGTCTGACATCCATCTTGGTCACTGCTGGGTATACGCGCCTCACAAAATAAAGGGTCCTCTTGATACCCGGATGTCCGCTCTGTGCATGAATTTTTTGTATTTGACATGGGTCGATTGCAACTGCACACGATCGAGCAGTAATCTCCATTCCCATCTTCGCGACTTCATACCATTGTGAGGTACTCGGGTCAGTTGGTCAGCACGATTACAATGTGATGGCACCAGAGTGACGCTCAGTGATAGCCCATACTCAGATACCAGGTTTTTTAGCGTGTCTAGCCTTCTCCGTATTAACATTTCGTTTGCTGCCTTGGTACGGATTCGTGTCCGTCCTGAAAGTGTGTCAGACACCCAGTGGTAGACACAGAGAGAATCTGTGTACAAGGTCAACTTCTTAGACTGCCACTGCAGGGCCAGATTTATCCCCTTTACAACAGCATCCAGCTCTGCCAGGTTGATATGCTGAGAATCTGTTACGGGCCGCAGCCAACATGCATCCTCGAACATGTTTCCTCCTTGCTCCAACGATACTCCCAACACCAAAGAACTGGCATCAACCCACACACCTACGTTGTCTCCGTTAACACACCACCGCCCACAGGCAGGGTCCTTCTTGTTCACTCTCTCCAGTGTCTCTTTAATCATCAGAGTTAGTAGGACATCATCGGATATGTCATCCCAACCCGTGGTTGTTAAATTTGCTCTGCGTTTAATTACACCAACAGCTGTGTGGAGTCAGCCACAGACCGGTAAGTGACCAACAAGTTTTCCACACAAAGAAAAAACGGTCTGCCTTGTAACGATGTTGGGGATGCTTGGAATTTCACTCCCACGCCTCCATTGTAGGGTGCCATCTTCTTCATAAAGATCCAATCCCAATACACGTGCTCCTTCCCTTAAACGTTCAGGATTCTTGCATTCCAGACCAAACTGAGCCAACTTTTCTTTGACACACGACGCAGACTGTACATCTTCATTGACGTATACGTCATCAATGTAAGCTGATGTTGAGTCCCTCATGGGCTTTTCTTGGGACAATACTGTGTTGACAATAGTCTTCATGATTTGTGGTGCCACATTTAGGCCAAAGCCGAGGCGTGTAAGGCAGTACCTCTGCCCCTGGAACCAAACTGTCTGGAACGGCCACAACGTCTCATCAACTCGCACCTGTAAATAGGCTTTTCGCAAATCCAATATCAAGACATTAGTGCCTTTCTGATGCCATTCCCTCAACTTGCTGGCGCATACATCAGCATCGGCAGTGTAGGCTTCAATATGCTTGTTAAGCTCCCTATAGTCCAGCACGGGCCGTACTTTCGACTTGTTATGCTGGACTACTGCCATCAAGGGTATTAGACCCTTGGGAGGCCCAAGCTTGTCCTCAGGGTAGGGGATTAACCAGCCATCTTGGATCCACGCCTTTAGTTCCCTTCGTATTCTGCTCGGGCCTCACTGGGTATAGGGTACTCTGCAACCCCATTCTTGAGTTTAGTCGGTGCCATTCCCTCGGTCCACTTCCAAGATGCAATCCAGGCCCTCTTGCGAGAGTTGTAGTCCACTGTAAAATCCGGCCGATCGATGTGGAGCGCTGCATACACTGGGGCCTCCAAGAATCGCACCTTTCCATCCCGATGAATTGCGACTCCCCCCAGCACCTTGATGGCATCGTATCCGAGCAACAGGTCAAACCCCAGGAGATTTCCTTGGGTCACGAGCACATTGATCTTAGTGGCTGCACCGGTGTCCGTGTAGATCTTGACAGTTCCAGCTCCACAGCATGTCTGGGTCTCGCCTCCTATCGTGGTGACTTTGATCTTTCTCTTAGTCCAACTTGGACACAGCCTGGCGCTCACTATAGTATGCGAACAGCCTGAGTCGAGAAGTGCTGAGCAGGGTATCCTGTTTACGTAGACGGTCATCACTGGTTGCGCCTTGTTCAAATTTTGCTTGGGGAGCAGAGCGGCGCTGACGTCCTCTCCCCTGATACGTTTCCCGCACAGTTTTGGGCTAGATGCCCCAAACCGCCACAATTAAAACAGTGCACACGCCCCCTGTTGGTGCAATTCCTTGCAAAATGTCCGCGTCGGCCGCAGCGAAAACATTTCCCATTGCTTGCAGGGTTCTGATTCGGAATCTCCCGAGTGCCAATCTGGCCTGTCTGTGTCGCCATCAAAACTGGTTCCCCCAGGTCTTCCTCATCTTTGATGATGGCTCGAGCACGTTCCATCAAGTGTTCCATGGTCATTGTTGAAACGCTGGTTGAGGTTCTCAGTAGCTGCTTCACCGAGTGGGAAGGCCCACCACAAACGCATACGCAAGCGTCCGCTCCGACACCCCTCCACCGAATAGGACTGCGAGTTTCTTTAACTCCGCGAAGAAAACGTCCACGCTTTCCTCCGGTAGAAGTTTTCGGGAAGCAAATTTTTCATAGGCCATACAAGGATCCATGGCGAATGCCTTGTACAGCGTAGCTTTAATTGCGGTGACATCTCCCTTTTCGGCAGCACTGAGTTGCTGATATACACTCAAGGCACCCCCAGCCAATCTCAGGGGAATCACAGTGTGTACCCTTTTTACCTCACAAAGGTCGCATGTCAGCTCGACCCTTTCAACCCAGTCGACAATGGACATGGACCCGTCAAACTCGGGTATGAGCTGTCCTAGAGGCCAAATAGCCGAAATAGCTTGTAGAAAAATGTGCAAGGAAAGTCCTTTAAAAAAATCTACGCCCTCTGTAGATGTATAAGGAAAAATTCAAGATGGCGCCTGACTCCCTCTTCAACACGGTAAGTTCAGGAAAAGATGTTATAAATGTTGCAGCAACGTAGAGCAATTCAATAACCAGTAAACACCGGTTCTGCATGGAATCCAACTAGCAAGGTGCCTAGATGGACGCGAACGGTTACTCAGACCGGACCCAACAACGGTAAGATATCCTCACATGGTACGATTCCCGACCAAGTCAATCGTCGCTCCCCCCACGTCTTTTCCATCACCCGCTTTTATGGTCGTTGTAGGCCGGCTTAATTTGCATATTGCGAGAATTCGTGTGACTTTGCGAGATATCATCCTTTACAAAAGACGGCGGCCGCCATCTTGATCTTTCTTTATCTATTTTCGGTCGGCGACGCCGAGCCGGTCTCGAGGTAAGTCTTTTCTTTTACATCCGTCTCTCTTATGCACCCACACAACACACAAACACGCGGGCGCTTATCTCCTGGATGCACATTACATCAGATATTGGCAGGACGAGCAGGAGTTGGTTGTGCTTTTTATCTGGTCTAAAGAAAACAGCAGATTCTTCATTCTGATAAAATAGCAGAGCCGTGGAACACCAGAATGGAATAATCGAATATGCAAACCACGTAGGTCTTGCAAAATATCTATAAGAGCTGAGATGCGAGAGAATTTGTCAGCAGCTGCATTTTCTATACCCGAATAGCAGAAAATACTGAATTTGAACTGTAACAGTTCAATGCGCCATCAACATATTTTGTCGTTTTTAATTTTCGATTTTCTACTATTGTCGAACATAAAACTAATGATCATTTGATCCATAATGAGTTTGAAGTGTCTGCCAAGTAATAAGTTGCACCACTTTCAAAGAGCTTCAATGATCGCAGCAGCTTCTTCTCAACAGCATGATGCTTCCGTGAAAAGAATGCAATGGGTCGATCTGATTGGTTTAATGTAACAGCTATGCAGCAATTACTTGCATCCGTCTCTACTGCAAACTTTTTATCTGGGTCAGCTGTTATTAGAGTAGCGTTTTTAAGTCATTTTTTAAAGTCTGAAAAGAGTTTAAAACAGATGGAGGCAGTGGAAATCCCTTGTTATGATTGAGCAATAGTATCTTGGAGAAGTTGCAATAGTGTGAAAACATTCCAACTACTCATTTTTGAGATGCGAATTTAGAGGTGGTGGCATTTCGAGAAGTGGTTTCAGTCTTTGGTAGTTGGGAGCAATTTGTTGTTTTGTAAAGTGCATCTAAATAGAGTAATTATAATAGCCGAAATAATGATCTTTCATTCAGGATAATGTTATGTGGGAGCCTTTCCTAGTCTCACACAAAAAGACGCGTTCACATCTCAAGCTATATTACTTGTCATATACATACGCGCACACAAACATACGTGCGCACATCCACACACGTACATATATTCACGTTCGCGCATATACACTCACATTCACGTGTATACACACATGTACTCACACACGCGCACACGTATGCACACAAGGACAACGTCACTTCCCCTTTCAAAGGAAATCCACACATGCACAAAAGACCACCGGAAACAATTATAAAAGCAAGAGAAATAAGCAGCATCTTTTCTTTTCGGACAAGCTTCCGAGCTGAGTGGTTGGCGCACCAGCCGCCATTTTGGCAGGTGCGCGCATGCGCGTGCCTCACGCCACTGTGTTAATAAGTGTTCCTAGGCTGAAGGTCCGGTTCTGACTGGCTGATGTTCCCTCAAGACTTTTTACGGAGCAGATGAATCACTGCGCCCTGTTAGCTGATAGGTCAGCTTGTGGCTGAAGAACTCAGAGGGGGGGGCATTGATTCGCCACAGAAAATAGTTCTCTGTAACTATTTATGGTATCACTGTAGTCAATGACCATTTTTTTTTTTGTGATTTCCAAAGTAAGAGTATCAACATTAGCAATATCAACTTTATTTTCGATTTTAACATGATTTTTGCCTTCTGTTTCCACCATTTCAGCCGTAGAAGTCTTTTTGATGAATTTGAACAGCGCGCCTTATTCTTTTTTGCTTTTTCTTTTGTTTTTCGCTTTTTACAGAATGCTGCATCACTCTCCTTCATTCTCTTCATTATGGTACCTTCTTTGAAAATTCACATAAATATTCTGAAAAATTTCAAAATAATATTTTAAAAATAAAAATTTCAAAATAATATTTTAAAAATAAAAATTTCAAAATAATATTTTAAAAATAAAAATTTCAAAATGATATTTTAAAAATAAAAATTTCAAAATAATATTTTAAAAATAAAAATTTCAAAATAATATTTTAAAAATAAAATTTCAAAATAATATTTTAAAAATAAAAATTTCAAAATAATATTTTAAAAATAAAAATTTCAAAATAATATTTTAAAAATAAAATTTCAAAATAATATTTTAAAAATAAAAATTTCAAAATAATATTTTAAAAATAAAAATTTCAAAATAATATTTTAAAAATAAAAATTTCAAAATAATATTTTAAAAATAAAATTTCAAAATAATATTTTAAAAATAAAAATTTCAAAATAATATTTTAAAAATAAAAATTTCAAAATAATATTTTAAAAATAAAAATTTCAAAATAATATTTTAAAAATAAAATTTCAAAATAATATTTTAAAAATAAAAATTTCAAAATAATATTTTAAAAATAAAAATTTCAAAATAATATTTTAAAAATAAAATTTCAAAATAATATTTTAAAAATAAAAATTTCAAAATAATATTTTAAAAATAAAAATTTCAAAATAATATTTTAAAAATAAAAATTTCAAAATAATATTTTAAAAATAAAAATTTCAAAATAATATTTTAAAAATAAAATTTCAAAATAATATTTTAAAAATAGCACGGTATTTCTTTGCATAAGCACCTTCTTGTGTTGTTCTCTACTAATTCCACAAAAGGTGAGATATCCTCCCCCCCGCAAAAATCAGTTTTCTTAAAATACCTATCCCTAATATATATATATATATATATATATATATATATATATATATAGAGAGAGAGAGAGAGAGAGAGAGAGAGAGAGAGAGAGAGAGAGAGAGAGAGAGAAAAGCCCGTAACTACCTTCTTCCCCCCTCCCCCAAAAAAGAAACTTGCGTGGAATGAATCTTTCATTTCATTTTATTTTATTTTTTAAATGTTGTTGCCCACTTTTCTATTCTGTTGAGTATTTTATTTTCTATTTTTGCGCGAATCAGTATTCAAAAAATGTGCACGAAACAAATCTGAAAACGAGGCTCCTCGCTTCTTCCTTACAATAGGGGAGGCATTTTTCTCCATCTTGAATTCTTACGACTCTTAAAAAGTTAATATTTGAGATGATATAAAGAGCGTTTAAAACTACTTTAAAACACCATTTAATGATTCAGGTAGATTGCAAAGTAACTTTTATATCCAATAGTAACATTTAGTTGTTGTATATATTTTTTTTTTACCACGTATTCAAATCTCTGTGCATTTTAAAACAAACCCAAAATAATAATTAAAATAATAAATAAATACTTTTAAAATAATAATTAAATACTTTTCAAAGTATTTCCTTATTTAGAAAAATACAAGGAACGTGCAATCTTGACTAAAGTCGTACGCAAGATGGTAGCTGTAAACGGATGTAAAAAATGGAACGGAACGTAAATTTTAGCGAAACGAAATTAGCGAGTCGAGTGTATAGCCTAGCAAGACCCCCCCCCCCCTCAAAAAAGACAATAATAACTCGACTGCTGATAACAACAACTAATAATAAACGGTTTTAATTTTTAACTACTCTGTACTTATTATGAATATGTTAATAATGATAATGAAATAACTAAATATTTTTTGTTGTTTCAACTAGACGGTAGTTTCACAAAACATTTTAATAAACAAAAGATATCGTAAAATTGAATTTCATGGTTCTTTCTCTGTATAATTACCAAAACCTTTTTCTATCTAGTGAATTTTAAACTATTCTGTTAAATATTTGTAGTGGAGCATATCATGGTCGTGCAAAAAGCTATACTCAGGCAGAACATTTCGTGGGCATGTTTAAAAAAGCACCTAAGAAAGCAATATAATAAGAAATGAACGAGCAGTCTTTCTGTAACATACTATTCTGTACTTATGTACACCAACGTTTTATCTTATTTATTATAACCGCTTCAAGGTTACAACACTATGAAAATAATTTAACAGCATTGAGTGAGATCTACTTTGCTAAGTAAGATAGCATTATGACCATGAGATCATTGTGGAGTAGAAAAATGAAGTGAAGGTAGAGGGAGGCATTAATAAAAGTATAAAACTTGAAGCAATAAAAGTCATATCTTAATGATTATTATCTTAAAATTTCTACTTTCAGAATCCGTATGCAGTAATAATCAATGTATATTTTCTGATTATGTGGCAAAAAAATAAAGGAGCATTTCTCCAGAGAAACAATAAGAAAATTACAATTTGGAAACATTGTAAATGACTTTAACGAATAGTAAGAATTGAAGCAAAGAAATATCTCAATATGGCCACCATGAAAGGCAACTCTAATGGTTTTTGTAGTCTGCTCTCATCATTCAAGGACGAACACATAAAAAATCCAAATCATTGCATTCTTGATCTATTGTCACCTCATTGACTAGGTAATCACTAGACAGAAAGAGAGAAATTATATACAAATAATTAGACACTAAGACCAAAGATAAAATCCTATACAAAGTTAAAGTAGAAGTTTTGGCCGAAATGATCCAGAAAGTGATCAACAATCTAGTAGATAACTAGATTACAGCCTGCATGGAAAAAAAAAGATCAAGAGTAATAGAATTGTAATAAGCTGGTGTTGACCAAGCAGATTTAGAGAAAATAATTGATAACACTAAAAGAATAGTTTACAGTTTAGCTGAGGAAGTATAGGTCAAAAAAGGGGAAGTGCTCAATTGATGACTATAAATGGGGAAACCGTGTTGCAAGAGAAGTAGGTGATATTTGACAAGCTTTGAGATCACTTTAAGCAACTGCTAGACATTCAAGTAGGACTGGATACTGAAGCCGGCAGAAAGACACAACAAAGAAGAATTATCATCTTGCTAAATGATATAGAAATGATATGATAGAAAATATAATAGAAAGAAAATATAATAGAACTGATATAATAGAGACCATAGTGATGCCTTCACCAGCCGATCCTACAAATCTGGAGCTTGGAACAGATGCCTTAAGATTGAAAAGATTCATACAATATTTAAGAATGACAAATAAAAGAACTGTGACAATTATTGTTACTTCTATCTATGGCTGGTAAGAGCCTTTTTAATGATTTTCTGAATAGAGTTAACAATACTTTCATACCAAATGTGCTACCGGTCAAAAATTATGTATGGAGTAAAACATGCACCTATATTCGAATCTGATAGCTATGCTTGAAGTAGCATTCAGAAACCCAGCTAAAGGTGTATATATACAGACAATGATCAATGTTTCATTTTCCAACGCAAAAAATAAATTATCAATAATGATTGTGAGTGAAATGCTATTTGGCAATAATTGTGTATGAATTGTTCACGATATGCAGAAACAGTGAAATTTTGTTGGAAGATCAGACATTAGGATTTCTAAGTAATGCAAAATTATTCGGTGTGAAAATCAAATACAATACAAGCACTTCACTAAGAAGCACAGTCTCATAAGGTTTAGAAAGTAACTGAATAAGTTGCTCTGGTATTGTGTCGGATCGTATCGACAGAATAGTTCGCACTGTGTCGGTTGCTTGCTTAGGATAGACAGAACAAGAACAGATTACCAAGAAAACCTAAATGATCCCCATGGCAAAAACTGTGCAAAGGAAAAATCGAAGACCCGGACTCAGATTCAAAGATAGAGTAAAAAGAAACTTGAAATGAACGAATATTAATAGCAGTGACTGACAAGTGTAATAGAAATTATCACTCTCGCAAACGACCTTCTGTTTGCTTAGCCTATAAAATGACAGCAGAAAATGTAGAAAAGAAGAAAAGACAAGCATAATTTTGAAGGTCGCTCATTGGTGAACGTATGCCATTAATTTGCATATGTACACAATTGGTAATTGTTAAAAGGGGTGAATTCTAAAGCATGATCATTGAGTTTTGTTTTTGTTGGACATCTCAGAACAAGAACGAATGGTGGAAGATAATATTAAATTCATGAAAAGTTGTTGAGGAAGGAAAGGAAAAAAAAGGACTTTTTATTGACAAGAGGACGTTTTGACACTGTCATTTTTTTGTTTGTTTTGTTCCCTTTCCATTTTACAAGCTATCTCAGCGTTTATATATATATATATATATATATATATATATATATATATATATATATATATATATTTCATTTTATTTTCAAGCGACTCTGATAAGGTCGGGGAGAAGATACTGTCGCCACCTTTGCCGCTGTCAAACAATCACCGCAGCATTACCTGTTGTCGGCATCAAAATTAATGATGTGCAATGTTCCCGGTCTATAGTTAGCTCAAATCGCTGTCAAATATGGAGGAAGCAACAAGTGAAGGTCATGATTATTAATGGCTTATCCCAAGCATGTTGTGGTATAGGAACTGTCACAATCTGCACTGAGAAAGGTGACACAGCTAAAGTTGACATCTTGGTGATGCAGGAAAACCTCCTTGGATATTACATGGAATTAATGCAATAAGAACTCTAGGAGGTGTCATGATTACAGCAGCCAGAGGTATAATGCTTGGGAGAAGGAAAGAAGTCTGTGCAACTATTTCTATTGAAGATAAGGACTTCTATGCTACATTTAATAACTAAGAAAGGGCTTGGATTGCGAGGTGGAACTGGATCATGATCGAACTGCCAGATCGGTTATACAATACCATTCTAGAGTATGCAGTTTCTACCAAGAATTGGGCTGCATATGAAGAACTTCAGGCGTGGATTGATAACATTTGACCCGTGGTGGATTCTCAAGAATTGACTCAGCATGTTGATACTTTTACTAGAAATGCAGATGTGTGCGCTGCTAAACTACAAATGGGGTGTCATAAAGGGAGTAATGTAGCACTGCTGGATTTGAAGAGAGCCTATCTATAGATACGGTCCATGAGTAACTGTGGTCATTTCAGACAGTGATAATCAAGGGAAAACGATACTGTTTGACATGCTTAAGTTTTGCCCTCAACGTAGCACTCTTAATAATGATATTAAAACTGTTTGGACGCAAGAAAGTTACTGCAGTTTACATTGACAACATCTACATTAATGAAGAAATAATGTCTGCAGATGCGGTTCAAATGAAACGGGAATCTTTCGGTTTAATAAGCAAGGACTCTAAGCATTTAAAGGATGAGACACTCATGTTGGGTCTTAAGGCCCGGGAGGAATGTAATACTTTACTATAGAAGCAAGGAAACTCGATTCCAGTGTGTTAACGCGGCGCATCACGTTTTCTATTCGCGGTAAATTAGTAGGACATTTACCTGTCTGTGAATGGATTGGAGTGGCAACGGGAGCACTGAAAAGACTATTGCGGTAACAATAGGATGGGACAACATAGTAGATGACGATTCTCTCCAGCAAATGATGGTTAAAACGTTGACTAAAGGACTCTTCCCGAGGAGAGTGACATGTATCCTGACACAAACTGAATGCATGGTTTGGTGTGAGTTCTTTGGCTACGAGTGTAGTGTTGAGTTTTGATTTTTGTTGGACAGCTTAAAACGAGAACGAATGGTGAAAGATAATATCGAATACACAAGGATTTGTTGCAAGTTTAGAAAAAAAAGGAAAAAAGGACTTTCGTACATTGTATCGACAAGAGGACGTTTTAACACTGTCATATTCTTTTGTTTGTTTTTGTTCTCCCTTTCATTTTACAAGACTGCGGAAGACAGAAGCAAATAGAAAATTTAATCATGACCTTGTGATATTTATGAAACGGTCATCGTCTTTTCGATGGAAGATTGAATGGTGGTGGTGTTGTTGGTGGTGATGCATTTCAAGGTTATGGTGAGAAAGATAAGTGTAGAAATAAATCATCTGCACCGACGATCATGAACATCTTAAAAGGTATGTGCAATAGTTTATGTGAAATAATCTCATGCGTCATGCGAAGATTAAACCAAATAATGGAGGAATGTTTCATTTGTGAAGCATTTCATTTTGTTTTTCAATCGAACGTTATGTCATCTTATTATTCTTTATACTTAATCTCTAAATGAATATAATTGTGTATATCAGAGAGTAAAAATGTCAGTCATGAAAAATTATAAAAAAAAGCAAAAATGCTTTTTGTAATTTGAATTGTAATTTTCTTAAACTTAAAAATTGTCTTATAGCTATTCACTATATTTTCTTGATAACAACTAAAAATAATATTGCTTTCATTTTTCAATTAATTTTTCATTGTATTATCTTCGTAATAACAGAAATAATATATTTTTCATTGAAAATATTGGCCATTGTTTGTGTGAAAAAAAAATCACAAACTTGGCGCTTCTACAGTATTAGCACGAAATTTCGGAAATCGTAATACTGAATTTCACATTAAAACAATAGTACTTAGTATTCCTCGTATTGTAAAGATGATCATGTCCAAAAATTACGAAAATCGATAAAGTAGAAAATTAAAAAAATATAAAAAATTAAAATTAAAGAAATTAAAAAATAGAATTTAATGAAAACGATAGTAAGACGCATGATTGTTCAAAAGGGATGTAATTTTCCGTTTTGATTGAAACAAGATGGTGGCAATTTTTCATCTGCTAATACGATTCAAGTTCTTTTGTTTAATAATTCAGTAATATTAAGGTAATTCCGACTGTATAATTTTGAAGCTACCATTGTAACATATTAGGATTGATAAAAAAAATCAGTTGAAACCATTGCTTGAACTCCATTTATCGACTACAAAATCTCGTCCCAATTCTGTAGAAGCGCCGAAAACTTCTATTTGGCACTTCCTGTGACGGGCATGCGCGAAAGCGTTCAAGAATTGTGTGACAGTGTCTTAGTCGGTACCATCTATAGCGAAAATGAGATCGTCCAAGGGTTAGAAAAAGACGATGCCAGAGTCGTTTAGAAAGTAACTGAATAAGTTGCTCTGATAGTGTGTCGTCAGATCGTATGGACAGAATAGTTTGCACTGCGTCGGTTGTGTTGACGAAGTTATCGGGGTCGTTTCATGTCGTGTCGACGAAATTGTTCGGAACCGTGTTGGGTCGTCTTGACAGAATTGTCTGGGACCATACTGGATCATGTTGACATCGTGTCAGATCATATCAACGGTATTATTCGTGCTGAGTCATGACAACGGAAGCCTACGGTTTCTTATGACTGCAATAAGTATCAAGTCAACCAAACAACGGTTTACTTGACGGTTATTGCAGTCGTATTGCCGTCTGCAATAACAATATTTTTTGTTGATTTCGTCTCTCTTCTCTAGCGTTTTATAGAAAATTCTGACGATAGCACAGTCTTTATTTTGCATAAACACCGAAATATATGCATGCATCTCTCTCTCTCTCTCTCTCTCTCTCTCTCTCTCTCTCTCTCTCTCTCTCTCTCTCTCTCTCTCTCTTTCTCTCCAAAATTTATGAACAAAATATATTTCCAAAATATCAACCAGACTTATTTCTAAATTTATAATTGTCATTCTTAATGATTAATATTACCGCATTCTCCAAATAAAAATAAAATGATTATCAATGTTAAAAGTTGTTGCATATAAAGCTCAGTAATTGTTATTTGAAAAACTTGTAAAATCTAACGGTGCTATTTTACAAGGTCAGCATAAAATAAAAAATAAATGTGTATTTCACTACTTCAGCAATTCAATACAAATGCTGGACGAAGAAACAGAATAATTGGAAGGGAGAATGGGAAAGGGCTGGTCATATCTGTAGAGGACTAGGATATATAAATCCTAATCCCGTTGCAAAAGAATAATGAAACGAATGGAATTGAAGGAAACAAAAACTCAATTGATGGATAAGATAAACTTCGTTTATTTACTGTTGAAAGAATGGATGTTTTAGATATAACATGTGTTCATGTCCGCGCGGGTGTAACCATCGTTCGTTGCGGGACTGGTGTTGTAGAAAGAAAAGGAAATGTGTGTTCATCTCAAGTTCGGGTCACTATCGTTTGTTCGCTCGTGGGAAGAGAAGTGAGTAATGTAATAGAACGAGAAATGGCAGTCCATCGTGTAGACAAAGAAAAGGATAGAGGGTTGACGTCAGTTAGCAGTCAGCTACGCGAAAGTGTTCTCAGGGACCAGTAGTAGATAGAGAAAGAAAGAGTGAGAATGTGTACGTACGGTCTTTTAGCTTTTTGTCCCACATAGTCGCAAGTGGTGTGAGGTACGCGGTCAGTCCGTAGACTGACCAGCTCGAAAGCTGGGCCTAACAGGGAGAAGCCGCTTATTGCTCATTCTTTTATACTTGTTTCCGGTGGTCTTTTGCGCATGTGTGTATTTCCTTTGAAAGGGGAAGTGACGTTGTCCTTGTGTGCGTACGTGTGAACGTGTGTGAGTACATGTGTGTACGTTAGCGTGTGTTTATATACACGTGAATGTGAGTGTATGTACGCGAACGTGAATATATGTACGTGTGAGGACGTGGGCGCGTATGTTTGTGTGCGCGTATGTATATGACGAGTAATATAGCTTGAAATGTGAACGTGTGTTTTGTGTGAGACTAGAAAAGGCTCGCTCATATCTAACTTAACTAACTTTGGTGTACAGCATATATATGACGTGTGTATAGCATATATATGACGTGTATATATATATATGTATATATGACGTATATATGTATATATATATATATATATGACGTGTGTACAGCATATATATGACGTGTGTATATATACGTGTGTCTATGATGTATGTATAATCTAAAGTGTATATGTTATATACTTGTGTGTATATAAAATGTTCATATAATTAACGTATAATGTTCATACTTAGCATAGCGGGCATATATACAGAAACTAAGCATATTTCTGTTCTTTCCTGTATGTATAATATCAATAGTTTGTGTGTGTGTGTGTGTGTGTGTGTGTGTGTGTGTGTGTGTGTGTGTGTGTGTGTGTGTGTGTGTGTGTGTGTGTGCTTGTAACACATTTAACATCTTGGCTGCGTTGTACAAAGATAAGGCACATACCTTGTTTGACTTGCTTCCTTCTCTCATGGTTTTCACGCTGTGAACAGATATTTCCCTCTTTTACATATTTCCACGCTTCCCTCAGAGTTTGCTAACGTTTCTCTTAGTAAATAGGTCAATCTTATTGTTTGTGGTCAATTGAAAACACTATTGTTTTGCCGAACTAAAATTCCAAGTCTTTTATTATTATCAATATTTAACTGGCTTTTAAAATATTCTTATTGCATGTTTAAAATCTTTAACTATTTGCATCTTAAAAATCTTTAAATATTATCTATATATTGATCCGATAACGTGTGTGTTATTTTCTGTGTACCGCTTACATCCGGGTCGTTTAATTGTTATGTACTTCCATTTCTTGTCAAAAATAATTTTACCAAAAGTTTTTCATACGTTTTGGTTTAGGTTTCGATTATAGCTGATGACACTTAAGTCATCTATATATTTTTCTTAATAAATAATTTTATCAAGAATTCTTCATAAGTTTTGGTTTCGGTATCGATTATGGCTGAAGGAACTCAATATATATATAACTTATACATATATTATATATTTTTTCATAAGGTTTTATTTCGGTTTCGATTCAAGCTAATGCACCCAAGTCATATGGATATATATTTTTTTTTTAGTTTTGAAATCGCAACTTTATAATATATAAAAATCGATAGGACATTACCTCTATAATAATTTATACGAAATCTGCAAGAAAAAATATCATATTTAAGCGTACTTTACGACCGGGCTTTGCCGGACGTTCATGCTAGCTTAGATAAATACTTTTGAAGTTTTAACAAAAAAAAGCTACAATAATATCAGAGCGTTTCCATTTACGCTGAACATCTGCAGAAAGCCAACATAAATATATTGCATATATATTCCCCCTATGGAATTTCATCAGGTCGCGCTAGTTAAATATCAAATGTATTGCATTTTTAAAATCTTTAAATATTTGTAAATATTTTATTGCATCTTTTAAGTACGGGCAAAATGAATGCCGACTCTCAAAATGTATAAACATTTTGACCCCTCCCTTTACTTAAAAATTCACCAAAAATCAGGAAATTAACCAATTTTAATAAAACTTTCAGTATTTATCAAATAATGATCGCGGAATATAATGAACTAATTATTTTATTTAAATCTTAGTGGAAATGTATTATTTTTTTAAACAAAAAATACCTTTACTAAAGTTATGGTTTTCAGTAGTAAATAAAAAACGCAAGAATTTATTTTTGCTTTTTTTATATAAATAAAGCATCGTAATTTGAAACAATAAAAATAAAATAAAATAAAATAATTTTTACAGGAACATTACGAAGAAAGCCCCTAAAGTCCGTATTAATGAATTCGATATAACTCGAAGAAAAATGAATTTCTCGAACTACTGATATTACCATTGAATTAAGCATTGTTTATTTAATATTTTCACAAAAAAAAGATTATAATAGCAAAAACATTTCTACTTTTTTTAAAATTACAGATTTCGCATAATTTTTATATGCAAGACTTTAATAATTTCATTGCTCGCAAGAATGTGAAACTTTCGGCGTAACATAATGTTTATATAATATTAGCCAATAATTAAAAAAAAATTAATTTAAAAACAGGAACATAGAAAAAAAATTAAATTAAAAAATGGTAAAATTTAGACAAACATTTACAATAGAAATGTACGGATGTCCATCGGGGGGGGGGGAGAAACCCAGCACCCCTTCTTCCTTTTAATTACATGACGTCATTCTCAGACAACTTCTTAGTCGACTGTCTCAGATTTTGGGCCTCGTATTTCCAAAAGTATGGTTTGTTGTGAACGGCAAAACACTCGGTTTGGGGCTTAATTCATCTATTTTTGTGCAAACAAGGTGTTTTTTTTTATTTAATTCAATTCATTTTATTTAATTCAATTCATTTAATTCAATATCTTAGGATTTTACTTTACTAATTATCTTTGAAATGGACACAGAAATCTCATATTTATCTCTAAAAGGATATTTACAATGAATTTATTTTACTTCAAAATTTAGCTGATGGTTAGCTCGCCGGGAAAACATTTTTCATAACTTTTCTTTCACGTGTACAAATATTTTTTTCCTTTTGGAAATTTAGTCTTTAATCTTTCAAATACAATCAAAAAGTAGTCGGACACCTACAAAAAAATTATGATAAATCGGCTTTCGAAACTATGTCCCCCTATCTTTATTCGTTTATTTTTGCCAATAGCTACATCTTTAAAATCTGCCATTGTTCCAAATATTTATCTTCTTAAATTCTTTGTTTCATATTTCCATAAAATTGCAACATAGCGCACTGTTATTCTATGTTTTATATTTCCATAACATTGCAACATAGCGCAATGTAATCTTTTGTTTATATTTCCATAACATTGCAACATAGCGCACTGTTATTCTTTGGTTTTATATTTCCATAACATTGCAACATAGCGCAATGCTGTCTTTTGTTTTATATTTCCATAACGTTGCAACATAGCGCAATGCTGTCTTTTGTTTTATATTTCCATAACATTGCAACATAGCGCAATGTAATCTTTTGTTTTATATTTCCATAACGTTGCAACATAGCGCAATGCTGTCTTTTGTTTTATATTTCCATAACATTGCAATATAGCGCAATGTTTATCTTTTGTTTTATATTTCCATAACATTGCAACATAGCGCAATGTAATCTTTTGTTTTATATTTCCATAACGTTGCAACATAGTGCAATGCTGTCTTTTGTTTTATATTTCCATAACATTGCAATATAGCGCAATGTTTATCTTTTGTTTTATATTTCCATAACATTGAAACATAGCGCAATGCTGTCTTTTGTTTTATATTTCCATAACATTGCAACATAGCGCAATGTAATCTTTTGTTTATATTTCCATAACGTTGCAACATAGCGCAATGTAATCTTTTGTTTATATTTCCATAACATTGCAACATAGCGCAATGTAATCTTTTGTTTATATTTCCATAACGTTGCAACATAGCGCAATGCTGTCTTTTGTTTTATATTTCCATAACATTGCAATATAGCGCAATGTTTATCTTTTGTTTTATATTTCCATAACATTGCAACATAGCGCAATGTTTATCTTTTGTTTTATATTTCCATAACATTGCAACATAGCGCAATGTTATTCTTTTGTTTTATATTTCCATAACATTGCAACATAGCGCAATGTTATCTTTTGTTTTATATTTCCATAAAATTGCAACATAGCGCAATGGTGTCTTTTGTTTTATATTTCCATAACATTGCAACATAGCGCAATGTAATCTTTTGTTTATATTTCCATAACATTGCAATATAGCGCAATGTAATCTTTTGTTTTATATTTCCACAGCATTGCAACATAGCGCAATGTTATTCTTTGTTGTATCTTTCCATACCATTGCAACATAGCGCAATATTATTCTTTATTTTATATTTCCATAACATTGCAACATAGCGCAATGTTATCTTTTGTTTTATATTTCAATAATATTGCAACATAGCACAATGTTATCTTTTGTTTTATATTTCAAAAATATTGCAACATAGCGCAATGTTATCTTTTGTTTTATATTTCCATAACATTGCAACATAGCACAATGTTATCTTCTGTTTTATATTTTAATAACATTGCAACATAGGGCAATATTATCTTTTGTTTTATATTTCTATAACATTGCAACATAGCACAATGTTATCTTTTGTTTTATATTTTAATAACATTGCAACATAGCGCAATGTTCTCTTTTGTTTTATATTTCCATAACATTGCAACACAGCACAATGTTATTCTGTTGTTTTATATTTCCAGAACATTGCAACATAGCGTAAAGTTATTCTTTGTGTTATATTTCCATAACATTGCAACATAGCGCAATGTTATCTTTTGTTTTATATTTCCATAACATTGCAACATAGCGTAAAGTAATTCTTTGTTTTATATTTCCATAACATTGCAACATAGCGCAATGTTATCTTTTGTTTTATATTTCCATAACATTGCAACATAGCGCAATGTAATTCTTTTGTTTTATATTTCCATAACATTGCAACATAGCGCAATGTAATCTTTTGTTTTATATTTCCATAACATTGCAACACAGCACAATGTTATTCTTTTGTTTTATATTTCCAGAACATTGCTACATAGCGTAAAGTTATTCTTTGTGTTATATTTCCATAACATTGCAACATAGCGCAATGTTATCTTTTGTTTTATATTTCCATAACATTGCAACATAGCGTAAAGTAATTCTTTGTTTTATATTTCCATAACATTGCAACATAGCGCAATGTTATCTTTTGTTTTATATTTCCAGAACATTGCAACATAGCGTAAAGTTATTCTTTTGTTTTATATTTCCATAACATTGCAACATTGCACAATGTTATCTTTTGTTTTATATTTCCATAACATTGCAACATAGCACACTGTTATCTTTTGTTTTCTATTTCCATAACATTGCAACATAGCGTAAAGTAATTCTTTGTTTTATATTTCCATAACATTGCAACATAGCGCAATGTTATCTTTTCTTTTATATTTCCATAACATTGCAACATAGCGTAAAGTAATTCTTTGTTTTATATTTCCATAACATTGCAACATAGCGCAATGTTATTCTTTTGTTTTATATTCCCATAACATTGCAACATAGCGCAATGTTATCTTTTGTTTTATATTTCTATACCATTGCAACATAATGCAATGTTATCTTTTGTTTTATATTTCCATAACATTGCAACATAGCGCAATGTAATTCTTTTGTTTTATATTTCCATAACATTGCAACATAGCGCAATGTAATTCTTTTATTTTATATTTCCATAACATTGCAACATAGCGCAATGTAATTCTTTTGTTTTATATTTCCATAACATTGCAACATAGCGCAATGTTATTCTTTTGTTTTATATTTCCATAACATTGCAACATAGCGCAATGTAATCTTTTGTTTTATATTCCATAACATTGCAATATAGCGCAAGGTTATTCTTTGTTTTATATTTCCATAACATTGCAACATAGCGTAAAGTAATTCTTTGTATTATATTTCCATAACATTTCAACATAGCGCAATGTTATCTTTTGTTTTATATTTCTATAACATTGCAACATAGCGTAAAGTTATTCTTTGTGTTATATTTCCATAACATTGCAACATAGCGCAATGTTATCTTTTGTTTTATATTTCCATAACATTGCAACATAGCGTAAAGTAATTCTTTGTTTTATATTTCCATAACATTGCAACATAGCGCAATGTTATCTTTTGTTTTATATTTCCATAACATTGCAACATAGCGCAATGTTTATCTTTTGTTTTATATTTCCATAACATTGCAACATAGCGCAATGTTATCTTTTGGTTTTTATTTCCATAACATTGCAATATAGCGCAATGGTTATATTTTGTTTTATATTTCCACAACATTGCAACATAGCGCAATTTTATCTTTTGGTTTTTATTTCCATAACATTGCAATATAGCGCAATGTTATCTTTTGTTTTATAATTCCATAACATTGCAACATAGCGCAATGTTTATCTTTTGTTTTATATTTCCATAACATTGCAACATAGCGCAATGTTATTCTTTTGTTTTGTATTTCCATAACATTGCAACATAGCGTAATGTTATTCTTTTGTTTTATATTCCCATAACATTGCAACATAGCGTAAAGTAATTCTTTGTTTTATATTTCCATAACATTGCAACATAGCGCAATGTTATTCTTCGTTTTATATTTCAATAACATTTCAACATAGCGCAATGTTATTCTTTTGTTTTGTATTTCCATAACATTGCAACATAGTGTAATGTTATTCTTTTGTTTTATATTCCAATAACATTGCAACATAGCGTAAAGTAATTCTTTGTTTTATATTTCCATAACATTGCAACATAGCGCAATGTTATTCTTCGTTTTATATTTCAATAACATTGCAACATAGCGCAATGGTATTCTTTTGTTTTGTATTTCCATAACATTGCAACATAGCGCAATGTTATCTTTTGGTTTTTATTTCCATAACATTGCAACATAGCGCAATGTTTATCTTTTGTTTTTTAGTTCCATAACATTGCAACATAGCGCAATGGTATTCTTTTGTTGTATATTTCCATAACATTGCAACATAGCACAATGTTTATCTTTTGTTTTTTATTTCCATAACATTGCAACATAACACAATGTTATTCTTTTGTTTTATATTTCCATAACATTGCAACATAGCGCAACGTTTATCTTTTGTTTTATATTTCCATAACATTGCAACATAGCGCAATGTTATTCTTTTGTTTTATATTTCCATAACATTGCAACATAGCGCAATGTTTATCTTTTGTTTTATATTTCCATAACATTGCGACATAGAACAATGTTTATCTTTTGTTTTTTATTTCCATAACATTGCAACATAGCGCAATGTTATCTTTTGTTTTATATTTCCATAACATTGCAACATAGCACAATGTTTATCTTTTGTTTTTTATTTCCATAAAATTGCAACATAGCGCAATGTTTATCTTTTGTTTTATATTTCCATAACATTGCAACATAGCGCAATGTTTATCTTTTGTTTTATATTTCCATAACATTGCAACAGCGCAATGTTTATCTTTTGTTTTATATTTCCATAACATTGCAACATAGCGCAATGTAATTCTTTTGTTTTATATTTCCATAACATTGCAACATAGCACAATGTTTATCTTTTGTTTTTTATTTCCATAACATTGCAACATAGCGCAATGTTTATCTTTTGTTTTATATTTCCATAACATTGCAACATAGCGCAATGTTTATCTTTTGTTTTATATTTCCATAACATTGCAACATAGTACAATGTTTATCTTTTGTTTTATATTTCCATAACATTGCAACATAGCGCAATGTTTATCTTTTGTTTTATATTTCCATAACATTGCAACATAGCACAATGTTTATCTTTTGTTTTTTATTTCCATAACATTGCAACATAGCGCAATGTTATCTTTTGTTTTATATTTCCATAACATTGCAACATAGCGCAATGTTTGTCTTTTGTTTTTTATTTCCATAACATTGCAACATAGCGCAATGTTATCTTTTGTTTTATATTTCCATAACATTGCAACATAGCACAATGTTTATCTTTTGTTTTTTATTTCCATAACATTGCAACATAGCGCAATGTTATCTTTTGTTTTATATTTCCATAACATTGCAACATAGCACAATGTTTATCTTTTGTTTTTTATTTCCATAACATTGCAACATAGCGCAATGTTATCTTTTGTTTTTTATTTCCATAACATTGCAACATAGCGCAATGTTTATCTTTTGTTTTTTATTTCCATAACATTGCAACGTAGCGCAATGTTACCTTTTGTTTTATATTTCCATAGCATTGCAACATAGCGCAATGTTATTCTTTGTTTTATATTTCCATAACATTGCAACATAGCGCAATGTTTTTTTTTTGTTTTATATTTCCATAACATTGCAACATAGCGCAATGTTATTCTTTTGTTTTATATTTCCATAACATTGCAGCATAGCGCAATGTTATTCTTTGTTTTATATTTCTATTACATTGCAACATAGCGCAATGTTATTCTTTTGTTTTATATTTCCATAACATTGCAGCATAGCGCAAGGTTATTCTTTGTTTTATATTTCCATAACATTGCAACATAGCGCAATGTTATTCTTTTGTTTTATATTTCCATAACATTGCAGCATAGCGCAAGGTTATTCTTTGTTTTATATTTCCATAACATTGCAGCATAGCGCAAGGTTATTCTTTGTTTTATATTTCCATAACATTGCAACATAGCGCAATGTATTCTTTGTTTTATATTTCCATAACATTGCAACATAGCGCAATGTTATTCTTTGTTTTATATTTCCATAACATTGCAACATAGCGCAATGTTATTCTTTGTTTTATATTTCCATAACATTGCAACATAGCGCAATGTTATCTTTTGTTTTTTATTTCCATAACATTGCAACATAGCGCAATGTTTATATTTTGTTTTTTATTTCCATAACATTGCAACATAGCGCAATGTTACCTTTTGTTTTATATTTCCATAGCATTGCAACATAGCGCAATGTTATTCTTTGTTTTATATTTCCATAACATTGCAACATAGCGCAATGTTTTTTTTTTTGTTTTATATTTCCATAACATTGCAACATAGCGCAATGTTATTCTTTTGTTTTATATTTCCATAACATTGCAGCATAGCGCAATGTTATTCTTTGTTTTATATTTCCATAACATTGCAGCATAGCGCAATGTTATTCTTTTGTTTTATATTTCCATAACATTGCAGCATAGCGCAAGGTTATTCTTTGTTTTATATTTCCATAACATTGCAGCATAGCGCAAGGTTATTCTTTGTTTTATATTTCCATAACATTGCAACATAGCGCAATGTTATTCTTTGTTTTATATTTCCATAACATTGCAGCATAGCGCAAGGTTATTCTTTGTTTTATATTTCCATAACATTGCAACATAGCGCAATGTTATTCTTTGTTTTATATTTCCATAACATTGCAACATAGCGCAATGTTATTCTTTGTTTTATATTTCCATAACATTGCAACATAGCGCAATGTTATTCTTTGTTTTATATTTCCATAACATTGCAACATAGCGCAATGTTATTCTTTGTTTTATATTTCCATAACATTGCAGCATAGCGCAAGGTTATTCTTTGTTTTATATTTCCATAACATTGCAACATAGCGCAATGTTATTCTTTGTTTTATATTTCCATAACATTGCAACATAGCTCAAGGTTATTCTTTGTTTTATATTTCCATAACATTGCAACATAGCGCAATGTTATTCTTTGTTTTATATTTCCATAACATTGCAGCATAGCGCAAGGTTATTCTTTGTTTTATATTTCCATAACATTGCAGCATAGCGCAAGGTTATTCTTTGTTTTATATTTCCATAACATTGCAACATAGCGCAAGGTTATTCTTTGTTTTATATTTCCATAACATTGCAACATAGCGCAATGTTATTCTTTGTTTTATATTTCCATAACATTGCAGCATAGCGCAAGGTTATTCTTTGTTTTATATTTCCATAACATTGCAACATAGCGCAATGTTATTCTTTGTTTTATATTTCCATAACATTGCAGCATAGCGCAAGGTTATTCTTTGTTTTATATTTCCATAACATTGCAACATAGCGCAATGTTATCTTTTGTTTTATATTTCCATAACATTGCAGCATAGCGCAATGTTATTCTTTGTTTTATATTTCCATAACATTGCAACATAGCGCAATGTTATCTTTTGTTTTATATTTCCATAACATTGCAACATAGCGCAATGTTATTCTTTGTTTTATATTTCCATAACATTGCAACATAGCGCAATGTTATTCTTTGTTTTATATTTCCATTACATTGCAACATAGCGCAATGTTATTCTTTTGTTTTATATTTCCATAACATTGCAACATAGCACAATGTTTATCTTTTGTTTTATATTTCCATAACATTGCAGCATAGCGCAATATTATCTTTTGTTTCACTCGCGCTTTCGAGTAGTCTGGCGTTGGCCACGGTTTTGTTATTTGACTTCTGATTTTTGCCTGTTTCAGTATTGCTTATCACAGTGATCAATACTGACATTGCAATCACCAAAACGCTACATCATTAGTTTTCTATTCGTCCAAACAAAATTTCCTCATGTTACAAGATCAGGTGTCTGAAGATATCGGCTTCTTGACCTAAAATGCACCAAACATTGATGCTATTATTTTTTCTGCTAAGCTAAAAGGCTAAAATAACTGCAAAACCAAAAATAAAAACAACGTTCCTCCTTCTTTCCTCCTTTCTTTATTTTGCTTTTTTTTCCCCCCAATGATGCCACTATTTTGCCATTATTGATAACCCATGAGGCTGAAGGATAGATCCCCGATGGATGAGAAGTTCATAATCTGGGAAAGTGTATATGCGCATACCAACACTAATCCCATCAATCAGTTGGTCATGCCATGCCCTGCCATATAAAGCAACTACACTAACTTATCACCATATAAAACAACTACACTAACTTACCAACATATAAAACAACTACACTAACTTACCAACATATAAAACAACTATATTAACTTTACACCATATAAAACAACTACATTAACTTACCACCATATAAAACAACTACACTAACTTACCAACATATAAAACAACTATATTAACTTTACACCATATAAAACAACTGCATTAACTTACCGCCATATAAAACAACTACACTAACTTTACACCATATAAAACAAGTACACTAACTTAACACCATATAAAACAACTACACTAACTTTACACCATATAAAACAACTACACTAACTTACCACCATATAAAACAATTACACTAACTTACAACAACTAATATACTTATTTGAAACCCCACTTATAATTACCCCGAAAATATGATGGAAATTGGTAGCTCAGAGTTAATTAGTTGATGTTATAAAGAAATTGAAGTATAAAAGCTTTTAATAAAATGACTGGATTTGATATTAAATAACCTGAAGAGTTGATATTCCGTAAAACAGTCAAACCAAACCAAACAAAATCGCTTAATGAATTACTTTAAGTAAGAAAACAATATGTAAGTGGGGAGTTGAGCAACAATAAAAATCTCATCTACAATAGCATGAAAATATAGAATGAGAACATTTTTAATATAAGAATTCTTCACCTTTTAGATGTGGTAGCTGAACAGATTTGCCAGTTAAAAAGTTCATGCAGGCCCTGAAAGCCTTATTTCCTCTTATTCTTTTGATATTACAAAAGCAGATTTGCATTTCTGGAAAATCAAAGCACCTGTTACACAAATTAAATCATCAAATCGAAAGAATGAGGCAAAATAAAAATGTGTACTTACTCATTAGTTTAAATTAGTTAGAAAATTCCTGGTTTGTTTGGAAAGACCATGATCCTACTCTCTAGTCAACATCCAAATACCATTTAAATTCAGTCACTTACCTTTTGCCTGAGAGTTTCACGCTTTTAATCTTAATTCTTATTTTCGAAGGATGCTAGGAAATGAGAACTAGCTGCAAATAAATTAAAAGATGTAAAATTCTGTCATGTCATTCATATTATAACTCACGTAATGGCTGATATGTTTATCTTTTAGACATTATTTCAGAGTTGTTTAAGTTTAAATAATCTGAATGTTTTTTTCTGGAGTATATAAAGAATTTTCATGGTGTGTGTGAGAAATATTACCTTTCACTCATGATATAAACGTTACTTCCCACTACTGTAACAGATGAGCACATACGAAAATATTAGCAGCGGCTGGAGGATGAATGACAGTATTAGCAGCAGGAGCAGGGTTTAAATGCGTATGCAAATTGGCAAGTGTGTTCAGGTTTGCAACTGAAGAAAAAGAAAAAAGGATATCATGTGTTCAGGAAGAAGCAGAGTCAGCGCCAAAGGAGATGGACGTGTAAAGTGAAGGCGAGAATGGGCCAGCTGTGGCCACCGTGTAGTTGGAAGAAAGAGTAACACAACCAGGTTAGATTGACATGTGGCAGCAAGAGACTTTTTAGGTGGCAATGGGATAAGAGAGTGACAGTAATAAATGGTTTTGTTAAAAAGAGAAAAATGTCGACTCGGATTTTTATTTATTTGTGTTTAGATTTAAGCACAGATAGAGAGTGGGGAAAATTGTCGATAGTGGTTGTAGTTAGACGAGTGCTTTTCGTGAATATTTGACAGAGGCGGACGATGCTCAGACAAGCACTTTCCAGGAAAATAACGATAGAGCAGAGTCAAACTTGCAATGCCTCTTCTGTGAGGAAGAAGTTGCAGGGAGAAGAAAAGGGGGTCACCTATTGGATTTCGAAGACAATTTTGAACTTTTTCAAGGCAGGATAGGGTTCTTCGAGTAACTTCTGTCCAGATATGGCAATAGTACACCACTTTAAGACATATTTGGCTCTAATACAAATAGAGGGTCGCTTTGTTATTCATTAGATTTTTTATAACAGCAATAACCTCTTCTTCTTTTATATTCAAAATATTTTTCAATTTAATTCAATAAATTTGGCTAAATATAAAACAAGTATGCTTCAGTTGCCATGCACTTAAAGTAGGGTAGAAATTTACACAGAAAAGAAAATCAATAGCACTAATTTAAGGTCATCTGCAAATACATTTCTACCAATTACGTCCGCCATATGGCTAATATAAAATAGAAACAGAAATTTTATAATACATTTTCGACAAAAATAGTTAAATAAAATAATTATAGGATATTGCTTACTTATGAAATAATATTTGTTTATCCTCAGATGAATATGAATCGAGCCCAAAATAAACCAGTGGAAATAGTACATGACCAAACTTTTCAAGAGTGTATTTTAACTGGTTCAGTAATTCCATATTTCAAACAAAATTGACACATTGTTCAAGCCTAAAATAGAACATAAATCATGGCCGTAAAAGCAAATAAAATTCATAGACTTGATTATCTGATACGATAACTAGCTAAGATAAGCTTTAAAGACAGATTTAAGAAACACATGATGAATGTATTTAGTTAAGTTAATCCTATAAAAGAAAAAACACAACGTGGATTTCTTTTCAATGCAAACGATCAGAAGTATGAAACAAATCCTAAGAAGATTATCAAGAAACTATGCGTTAAGCTGCCTTGTTGTTGCTATTGTTGTTGTTGTGTTATAAGCTCTTCAGCATTCAGTGCACGTCATTGAACTTAATGTAAGATTCGACACGAACAAAAAGCAACAAGTGGCTCAGCACAGGAGGAAAATTCAAAATTAAAATGGTTAAAATAGCAGTAAGTAAAAGGTTGTTATAATTTTAAATGTATCAGTTGGTTTGGTTTATTGCATATCCACTATTAATGCTGATACAAATTTTATAGTGAGTGGGAGAATTACTCTTAGATAGCATTACTTTTCACAAGAAAACACTTTAAAATAACATTCTATTTAGAAAACATTACTCTTAAAAAGAAAGTTTACAGTGAGAGTGGGAACATTACTCTTAGAAAACATTATTCTTCCCCAAAAATACATTAAAATAACATTATATTTAAAGAAACGTTACAGTTAGAAAGAAATTTTACAGTGAGTGTGCGAGGATTCCACTTGAAAAATATTATTCTTCCAAAGAAAATACTTTTAGAAAACATTATATTTAGAATATATTATTCTTAAAAAGAATTGTACAGTAAGAGTGGGAGCATTACTCTTAAAAATTATTATATTTCTCTAGAAAATACTTTTATAAAACCTTATATTAAAAAAAAACATTACTCTGTCGTTAGTTTAAGTTTGTCGTTATAAGTAATTGATAACCAAGTTGTGGTTTTATTTAATATAGAACTTTATTGACATATTTACATAAGAAGAGAGATTGAATGTACGTGTGTAGAGGTCTACGCCATGTTATCGAATACGTATATATTAGGCGGTTGACATCAATATTCATACGCCATGATTTACTTGTTACGCATATGAAAGTAGTTGTATGATAACACTACATCCCCCTTACCAGAAGGAAGAAAAGTAGTACACATTGTTCAGATATTTATTGTTTAAATCTGTTTGGCCAATGGATTTCACGGCCATGTCTTGTTATGCTTGGGGTGTGTTTCTTAGAGTATTTGGTTTGAGATGTGTGTGTTAGGGAGTCCAGATTGAGATTGGATTTGGTCACTGAAGTGAACATGTTTATGGGTTACTTTTCCATCTGCTCTGATATGAACTCTGTTACGTCTTTTTGACGATCCATCTGGCAATTTGAGGATGTACGATCTAGGTTCTGTACATTTGCTGAGAATTGTTGCTGGTTTTCCATTTTCCAGTTTGGTTATCCCACATACGTAGGGTTGTCCAGGGACAAGTGCTGGTAAGTCATGGGCTGTTTTGTCGTGATAGGTTTTTTGTATATCCTGTCTGTGCTTTAGTTCTTCGTGGATATGGTCACGGTTGGGAAATCTGTGATTCGTGATTTTTGCAATCAGGTTCGATTTCATGATGCGACTGTTTAGAAGTTCAGCTGAGCTTGGAAGTTTGTGGCTGATAGGCGTTGTTCTTAAACACAGCATTGCAAGGTTACCATCTCTTCTTGCTTGCTTTGCTTTGTCTATTGTTCTTTTAATGGTTTGAATCTGTCGTTCAATAAAACCATTTGACTTAGGAAACCTTGGAGATGATGTGATATGATCGAATTGCCATTCTTGAGCAAATTCTTTAAATGCTTCACTGGAGTACTGTGGTCCGTTATCACTAATAACTTTGGTGGGAATACTATGTTTTGAAAATATCTGCTTCATTGTTGATATGACCATGTTGCTTGTGGCCATGCCATTCATTTTCCGTATGATTGGGAATTTACTATAATAATCGGCAATTATGAGGTATTCCTAATCGTTACAGTGGAACAAGTCAGTGCCAACAACTTCCCATGCTCTGCTAGGGATGTCATGTGGTTGTAAAGTTTCCTTTGGTTGTGCTGGGAGGTTTTCCTGGCATATTGAACACTTTTTGATCATGTTCTCAATATCAGTGTTAATTCACTCCCAGTATACAGTATCTGTAGCTTGCAGGCGTGTTTTTTCGATACCTTGATGGCTGTAATGTAGTTGGTCCAGGATAGTTTTCTGCTGGTTCTCAGGGATAATAATCCTTGAGCCTTTCATGATTATGCCATCACTGACAGATAACTCATCTCTGTATGACCAGTATGACCGAATTGTCGGTGGTACTTCCTTAATTGAGTCTGGCCATCCTGTTGTTATGGTTTCATGTAATTGGTTGAGTATTGGATCAGTATTTGTTTCCTTTTTTATTTCATTCAGGCGTTCGCTCCTGAATCTCACCAAGTCAACTCGAATATCTAAGTCGATCATGTCAGTGTTTTGAGTACTGGGGAGGCGACTTAGTGTATCAGCTACAGTCATTTCTTTGCCTGGTATGTATTCTATTTGTATCTGGTATCCCTGTAATTTGGTCATCATTCGTTGTAGCCTGGTCAGTGGTTTCTGTAGTATCATGACCAAGGGTTTATGATCGGTGTGTACCTTGAACTTCCGTCCATATAGGTAGACATGATATCTGTGGACACCAAATACAATTGCTAGAAGTTCCCTTTCTATGCATGCATACCGTTGCTCGGCGTCTGTTAGAGACTTTGATGCATATGCAATAGGTTTTTTGTTTTGCATTAATGCTGCTCCAAGTCCTTTTAAACTCACATCAGTTTGCAGTATTCATACTTCATTCGTGTCGAAGTACGTTAATGTGGAGTCTTTGATGATTATTGTTTTAAGTGTTTCAAAGCATACCTTGTGATGCTCTTCCCAGAGAAAAGGCACGTCTTTCTTCAACAAGCCTCTTAATGTATGTGTCTTGTCAGTCAAATTTGGGATGAATGGTGATAAATATGTGACAAGGCCTAAGAATTCTTGTAGTTCTTTTTTGCATGTTGGATATGGCATGTCTTGTAAGTCTTTAAGTTTTTCTAGGTCTGGGATAACACCATTTTCACTATATATCATTCCAAAGAAAGATATATTTTTTGATTTTATTTTGCATTTTGCTGAACTAAACACAAGACCATTTTTTGCAGCTACTTGCATGAGCCTGTACAAGATCTTATCATGCTCTTTGTCCGTTTTACTATAGACAACAGTGTCGTCTGTAATTCCAATTGCTCCGTCAACTTGTTCGAGTATCTGGTCCATTTTCATTTGGTTCTGGATATGGTTCATTTACTAGCTCCATACCTTCCCATTGGATGTTCAGCTTCCTGTTGGCTATGTGGTTGTTAAGGTGGAAACTAGAAACTTTTGTTTTCCCAGGATTGGGATTGAGGAACCATTTCTTATAGTAAGAGGCACTGGAGATTCTTTTCTCAATTGCTTCCAAGCTCTTGTCTTGTGTCGCAAGACACGTGTCATCTGCATAGATGAATCTACGGATGTCTGTAAATTCTGGTAGGTCATTTGTATAGATGTTAAACAAAGTCGGCGCCAAGACAGAACCCTGGGGCAGACCATTCTTTTGTGACCTCCACCGACTCTGCCTACCATCCATTTCGACAAAGAATCTTCGATTCCGGAGAAGAAATTCTATAATGGAAACCATTTTTCTGTTCTTCAAGGTCTGGCCAACTTTCAGCAGAAGTGCTGGGTGGTTGATGGTGTCATAGGCTGCCGTGAGGTCGATAAATACAGCCCCTGTGATTTTTTTTCTTTCATACCCATCCTCTATGTACTGAGTCAAGTTCAGAACTGACCAACACATGAACGCCCCTCCCTGAACCCAGACTGGTCGTCCGTAAGCTGGTCTTCAACTATTGGTGATATCCTGGCCAGAATGAGGCGTTCATACAACTTGTACAGTACACACATCAAGGATATAGGGCGATAGCTATATGGTAGTCGGGGATCTTTCCCTGGTTTAAGAAGAGTTATAACTTTTGCCCGTCGCCAGATCTTGGGAATGTTGTATCCAGCAGCACAGGAGTTGAACAGTGATAGGATCCATTCACGAGATCTTGATCCAAAATTCTGGATCATTTCTGTTGAGATACCATCGAGTCCTGATGCCTTTCTAGACTTGAGATGTTTAATTCCAGTCTTCAATTCCTCCTCAGTAAATGGGGGGGAACATGTCATCAGACTCTTTGTGGACTTCGCCCATCTTCTCTTTCATCTGTTTAACGTAACCTCGTTCTCTATGCAGTGGTTTCCCATTTATAAGTAGTTGGTGAGCAACTTGGTTGGGTGATACTGCTGCTGCTGTAGTGTCCGGTTTATTATCGCTGTTTAGCTTCTTTATTGTTTTCCATGCATTTTTGCTATTGTGGGTCATGTCCAGATCTGCAACGGTCTCCATCCATCGCTCCTTACGGGCTGCAGATAGCGAGGCCAACAGTTTGTTGCCCAGCTCAGTGGTAGATTCTTCGAATGGGTCTCTGTTATATGCTTGTATATAATTTTCATAGATGATCTTACTTGTCTCATCCAAGCCAGTTATGTATTCTTTCCTACAGCCCGTTGGGATGTTCTTCTTGGCAATGTGCCACACAAGAGCTTGGAAGGCTTCATATCCTGATGCTACGGGGGTACATCATTAATTGTATTCTCTAAGTTGTCCGTGAAACCCACCCAGTTAGCCCTCCGATAGTTGAATTGTCGAATTGATCTGGATAGATCTGTACCAAGTCTTCGATTTTGTTGATTGGTTTGACTATATTTTGTTCTTTTTCCGTGCAGTGTAAAGTGACCATTTTCAGTATTTCCAGTGATGGTAGTCCTAGAATTGCTGGTCCATTTACATCTACTAGATAGAAGGTGCTTTCGTGCCAATCAGAGGTTTGGTAGTTGCATGGTATACTGATATTGCCATAGCACTTTATCGGTGTTCCATTGTAGGCTATTAATTTATTGTCCTTACTTTGTTTTTTTAGTTTTGGGAAGTCATCAGTGGTTAATTTCTCAGGAAACATTCTACGGAATGTAGAAATTGGTAATGTATTACCTTGGGCTCCAGTATTGACTTTAATTCGTAGTCTGTGAGTCCCGTTTCGATTAGGTAATTTTATATTTATATAAGCGAAGGTTTCATCTCTCTGTGTTTGAGAGGGTGTGTTAATGGTGGGAAAAGTTAAATTTTCGAATTGTTCATTTAGTTCCTGACTGTTGTTCCTGGATAATATATCAGTTTGGATGAAGTGTTTTTTCTTGGTCTGATTCATGTTTAATGGTTTTTGTTTTCCATGGTCTCTGTTTTGCGACCTTGACCTTGATCTTCTGTTATATAAACATACTGTTGCCCAGTGGTTATATTTTCCACACGTTTTGCATTTGGAACCAAATGCTGGGCATGCTTCACGTCGCCATTCATGACTTTTTCCGCAATTAAGGCAGTTGTTTGTCTTTCTATTTTGTTTATATTTTGTAATTGCTTGTATGTCAGTATTGGCGCTATTGTGCTCCCTGTTATTGGTGTTTAACATCTCTCTAAGCTGTTTAATATGTGCGTTTGTTGCTCCGTACGTTTTACCAACTCGGATGGTTTCATCCAGTGTTAGCGTATTATCTTTTCGTAGTAGTTCTTTCTGGAATTCGACAATTGGGGTACTCGCAATAATTAGTTCTATAATTTGCTGTTCTTGTTCAGTGTCGGTTAGTGAGCATTTTAACGTAAGTTGACGACATCTATTGACGAAGTCGTCTAATGTCTCATTTTGTTTTTGTTTATAAGACATTAGTTTTAGTCTGTTAATCCTAAAGTTTTCTTTAGGTTCTAAATGCTCCAAGAATTTATTAAAAATGGTGTCGGGAGAACGTTTTTCCTCATCTGTTAATTTCCAAGTATTAAATTTTTTGAGACCTTCGTTGCCGGTCTTTAGCAGTATGTAATTCACTTGTTGGTCGGTTTTTATTTTGTTTATAGCAAAATATAGTTCTAGCCTCTGTTTAAAAAGTTTAAATGTTTCCGTTAGATTTGGCATTTCCCAGTCCATAAACGGAATAATGTCATTATTGGTAGACATTATTATTAATGGCTATGTATTTTTTCGATAAACAGAAAATTCAATATGTCTGCCGGTGTGCAAAAATCCACACGTGTTTACGGGAACACATACGATAACAACAGTTGACAAAAATTCAAAATGTCTGCTATTGTGCAAAAATTCACACGTATTTATAGCATATACGAGAAGGACAGCAAAATTTTATAAAATGCACAGGTGGGTAAAGTAATGAAAATTCGTTTACATGCCTTGTTTTGTCTTTTGTAAACATATTTTTCTTCTCGTGTCTGTTTCTGAAGTTTTGTCTTTTGTGAAAGAAATGTTTTTCCTTTCTGGTCTGTTGCCGATTTTTTTTTTTTTTTTTTTTTTTCTGTTGTCGGTTGCGACAAGTCAATCCAACTGAGCGAGTTTTTTTTTTTTTTTTTTTTTAACTGTTATAAATGTTCAGTATCCATTTCGCTGCCACCATGTCGTTAGTTTAAGTTTTTTGTTATAAGTAATTGATAACCAAGTTGTGGTTTTATTTAATATAGAACTTTATTGACATATTTACATAAGAAGAGAGATTGAATGTACGTTTGTAGAGGTCTACGCCATGTTGTCAAATACATATATATTAGGCGGTTGACATCAATATTCATACGCCATGATTTACTTGTTACGTGTATGAAAGTAGTTCTATGATAACATAAAGAAATTTTACAGTGAGCCTGAGAATTGCTCTTAGAAAACATTCTTTCCTGGAAAATATACTTAGAAACGAATATATTAAAAAAAAATCATTGATTTTAGAAAGAAATTTTACAGTGAGAAAAAGAGCATTACTCTCGGAAAACATTATTCTTTCACGGAAAATACATTTAGATAACATTATATTTAATGTTAGAAAGAAAGAAATTTTACAGTAAGATATGAGTATGTAAATAATTGCTGTTATCTCATATGAATAAGACACAACACAAATACTAACTTGAATGATTATTTTATTTTTAAGTTAACACTGCGAAACATTGGTAAGATACATTATGTAGCAGTTTTTATAAACGCGTGCGTACTGGACTTAGTCGCATGAACTCTCTGACTGTAGTCGTTATAAAGGACACCCACACCTACCCTCGTCTCTCTGGACGATAGCAGGCGGTGGGGGACGAGTCAGCAAGCAGGACCACCCGGCGAGAGGAAGGCCAAAGAGTCAGAATTGTCTCTTTTTCACTGTAGGGAAAGGAAGGTTTAATATAATGCAAAAGGGAATGGTAGTATTAATTTTGCTTTTGTGGCCTAAATCTTTGGTCAGTACAAGTATTCCTCTTAAAAACATTATTATTTTCTTAAAGATACTTTCAGAAAATATTATATTCAAAAAACATAAATCTTAAAAAGAAATTTTACAGTTGGGGGTTTGAGGATTACTCTACAAATACATTATTCTTTCCTAGAAAATGCGTTTAGATACTATTATATTTAAAAACATTACTCTTAGAAAGAAATTTTACGGTAAGAGTGGGAGCATTACATTTAGAAAATGTTCTTCCCTTAAAAATACTTTTAGAAAATATTATATTTAAAAAACATTTTCCTCAGAAAGCAATTTTTCAGTTGAAGTGTTAGCATTACTCTTATAAAACATTATTCTTCCCAAGAAAATACATTTAGAAAATATTATATTTAAAAAAATATTTCTCTTAGAAAGAAATTTTACTGTGAGAGTGGGAACATTACTCTTAGTGGCAAAAGGAAAACATAATGAAGCAGGAATCTAATCCACTGTAACTGACGCAAGCTTAATGGATCAATTAACAACTGATCAGATCTGTGAAATACATCAGAAGGACATCCTGGAATTCATCGATCCACATATTTTGTCCAAGAAGTGTGTCCTGCAACTAGGATGGCATCAATCGTGCGAAGAGTGTCAGAAAATTGATCCAGCACTGTCTCGATGGCAAAAAGGGAAGCTTGAGGTGGGTGAAAACTGGTGTCGGATAGGTATGGATATAACTCATTATGATGGCAAACATTTCTTAACCTTAACAGATACATTTCATGATATGGAATCTGTTGACACGACAGAATACATCGAGCATTGTGCGACAATTAAGATCCATCTTATTTGAACATGGTCCCCCGCTTGAAATCTTGACTGATATTGCCTCTATATTTTGATGTCAAGAATTTCAAAAATTCACAACCGAATAGGGAGTTAGAATGTGTTACCGATGTACATATTTTCCTGAAGGTAACGGCATAGTGGAGTGGTGTCACCACACCATCAAAAGAATTGCAGCCAGGACACAGTGTATAATGTGACACCCATATAAAAAGGATAGATGTCACACCATCAGTGTTTAGAGCGGTCGATACACCGTAAAAAGTGAGAGATCATGTTTGGGTAAAACCCACAAATGCTCGGTGAAATACAAGGTTTGGCATCATTCTTTGCTGGAAAATACTTTAAGAAAATATTATATTTAGAAAACATTACTCTCAAAAATAAATTTTACAGTAAAAGTGGGGCCATAATATTAATCTTTCCAAGAAAATACTTTAAAAAAATATTATATTTAGAATATATTACTTTTTGAAAGATGTTTTACAATGAGATTGTGAGCATTACTGTTAAAAAATATTATACTTCCTAATATGTCTCTTAGTTTTGTTCCTTAAACAGTTATCTCCCTTGGCCGAACAATTTTCTTATAGAGTTTCCTCTGACTCGACACCGGCAGGTTGACCGGTGTTTTGTCCCCTTATTCTAGTTGCCTTTCTAGTCGTATGGCTCGGTTTTTATCTCCCATTATCCTTCACCGTTTTAAGCCATCTCCGGTAAGAAACATTATTTATCCCCTTCTTAAAGACACTTTTTAATACCTTAATGTTATTTTTTATATTATTTCATTTTAACTACGAACTTTGTTTATTTTCTTTATCCACGTGTTCAGCCCCCTTATTTCTAGCTGTCGTTGATTTCCTTACACGTAAGACTCCCCGATTCAGCATTTTATAACTTCTCGTTCCGGACTTTTTGTCTTCGTATTCTGAGCAATGTTTTTTTTTTTTGTTTTTTTCTGTTTTTTACCGTATCTATCTTCAATAAACCTGTTTATAGGATTTCCTGTCTTCAGAGTTTTGATTGCTAGTATGCGTTTAATGCTAACTGTTTAAGGATCGTATGTCTCTAAAGAGACAGTATAGTAAAAAACGGGGCTTCCCAGACGAACGGATAGCACGTGGATTGCACTTCAACTATCAGAACTATAAATCCTACCAACTGTGGCCGTGTTTACACAGTTCTTAGTGGATTACAGTTCTCCCACACGGAGACAGGAACCTATCCTATTATTCTTTCAGTTTTCCTTTAGACTTTGCCTTATTACGGACGACTTTTTCCTTCTCTTTTTCAACGATGGCAGACAACACGTCGAATCGCACAAGGTCTGATGCTTGTCGCTCCTCATGGTCCTCCAGTAGATCATCAGTAGCTGCCATCGCTGCTATCGCTCAAGCGAAGGCTGAGGCGGCCAAAGCACATCTAGTCTTCATCGACAAAGAAACCAAAATAAGGATGGAGTTGGAAAAGGTGCAGCTCGAAAAGGAAACAGCTGCCACTGTGGCCGAGGTGGAGGTTCTCAGGGAAGCTTCTGACGAGTTAAACGAGTGGTCTAGCTGCCACCATTTGAACCTTGACCGTACACCTGCTGACCCTAACACAAGAGTCAAGCAGTACCTAGCCGACCAGATAAAGCAGCCTAAAGAGGAAATTATCGGACCCCAACCACTTCAAGAATTCACATATGACCAGTATAAAACTGGTAACCAATCATCCCGTTCATACTGAGGAGTGCAGAGGGACCCATGCGATCACCCCCTGTTATTAGCTTTCACCCATCCACCTCACATGTGGAAGGCACCAAACCATCCAACAACTGGAACTCACTGATAACAGGGATGCTTATCAGTCCCAACATATGTCAGACTTTGTGAGGTATCTTACCCGGCGTGAATTGATTACTACTGGACTGCCACTCTTCTATGACAGGTCTTTCCAAAGTACCGTGAAATACCTCAGTCTCACATATAGTGAGGAAATAGACCTTCTTGTAAAATGGCTCGATAAAGAGTCAGGAGAACATGCAAGGAGATTAAGGTCAGCCCACCCAAATCATTCAGAGAAGGGACTTAAGAGAATATGGGATCGACTCGAAAAATGCTACGTTGCCCTCAAGATGATACAGGATGTGCTCTTTAAATGAGTGGACGATTTCCCAGGGCTGTCTAACAGTGATTCTGTGAGACTAAGAGAATTTGATGATCTAGCTACTGAACTCCTGTCGGCTAAGGAAGACAGAGACCTTCCTGAACTCCCTTCTCTGTATACTGCATGAGGAATTCGCCCCTTTATTGCCAAATTACCATCCTCGCTTCAAGATAGATGGTTATGTGTCGGCTCCGAGTACAAAGAGTGCCACCAAGTCATGTTCCCTCCATTCAAAGTGTTCGTGAACTTTGTCACATAGCAAGCTTGGATCAAAAATGATCCGAGTTTCAGGATTAACCGGTTGACAAGTTCCCCCCACAAGAACACAAACACAGAGCGATATGTAACTGGTCCTTGGCACGCTCAGAATTCTTCAACACCTTCAAGAGTGATGGACTGAGTTTCCCTTACTCCCTGAAAACCTGTGCCGGAGCAATACAGACCACAGGAAGAAGAGCAGTAGGCTTCCAAGTTGAATCCCTAGATGGAAAAACCAGCATCCCACTCCTCAGCCTGGTTGAGTGTGATGAAATACCTAATGATAGATACAGCATTCCAACCTCTGAGGCAGCGTTCCATCATCCACACCTTAAAAGAATAGCTCACCTCATCCCCACCATGGAGCCTAAAACTCCTATCATGCTCCTTCTCAGACAAGACATCTTAAGAATCCACAAGGTGCATCAACAAATAAACGGTCCCCACGATACTCCATACACCCAGAAATTAGACCTGGGATGGGTCATAGTAGACAACGTCATCTTAGGGAAGTTTCACCCTCCACCCATCATAAAGACATTGCATACTGAAAAGGGGGCGCCCTACCCTTTTTGAACCATGCCCAAACAACCTTGAGGTTAGAGAAAGGTACAGCACCAGTGATAGATCATACCCTACCGAAATGGAAGGTTACCCATTTCGACAGACAAAGGACGATAAAAAGGTAGCACCTTCTATTGAGGACATCGCCTTCCTCAACATCATGGAAAGGGGGGTTAAAAAAGACAAAAACAACAGTTGGATTGCTCCACTACCTTTCCGATCTCCTCGACGTCGTCTCCCCATAATAAAAAACTAGCAGAAAGACGATTTTCTTCATTGAAACGACCACCTTCAAAAGCAGTACGTAAAGAGTTGCATCAACCAAGGCCATTTTCTTCATTGAAACGCAGCTTCAACAAGAAGCCAGAGACACAGAAACACTTCTTTTCATTCATGGAAAAGCTGTTTGAGAATGGTTATGCTGAGGCAGCCCCCCCCCCCACTTATAAAGGGAGAGGAATGCTGGTACTTACCCATCTTTGGTGTATACCATCCTAAAAAACCTGGGAAAATCAGAGTTGTCTTCAATGCCAACACCAAATATGATGGGGTGTCTTTGAATGATGTGCTGTTGAGCGGACCCGACCTTAACAGCACTCTGGTCGGAGTCCTCACTCGCTTCTGCAAAGAAATTGTTGCCGTCACTGCAGACATCGAACAGATGTTTCACTGTTTCCTAGTGAAAGAAGAACATAGGAACTTCCTAAGATTCCTCTGGTACCGTGAAAACGACCCAACCCAAGGAATCGCCGAATACCGAATGAGAGTTCACGTCTTCGGCAACAGCCTATCTCCGGCCGTAGCTATCTATTGCCTCAGGCAAGCAGTCAGAAGAAATCAGCTTAACTAGGATCTGGCAGTCGAGCAATTAGTCAATCGGAATTTTTACATCGATGATTATTTGAAATTGCTCCCTACAGTTGAGGCTACAGTCTGCTTACTCCAAAGAACACGTGACATCCTGTCCCAATCTAACTTAAGGCTACACAAAATAGCTTCCAACGAAGGAGTTATGGCTGCAATCCCAACTGAAGATCACACAAATAACCTAAGGCCCTGATTTGGTCAAGGAGGAACCCCCCATGCTGTGCAGCCCTAGTCTGGAGTGGCACCTTAAAACTGACACCTTCACATTCAAGGTACCTGTAATACAAAGGCCCTTTACCCGCAGCGGCATTTTATCAACCCTCAACAGTCTATATGACCCCTTGGGATTTGCTGCCCCCGTCACCATTCAAGGAAAATTTATCTTGAGAGAGCTGACCAATGAAAACAGCGACTGGGACTCCCCTCTTCCTCAAGAAATGCACAGAACCGGGGCTTCATGGAGAGACTCATTGGAGGCATTAAATGAAATTCAGATCCCCAGGGTCTTCACAACCAGACCACCTTCAAAAGCAGTACGTAAAGAGTTGCATCAACCAAGGCCATCGCCGGAGTGGCCTACCTCAAGGTCATCGACAATGATGGAAACTACCAAGTTGGCTTTATCATGGGGAAGACTAGAACTCTGTGCCACTCTTCTGGCAATCAGACTGAGTGAGCTAATTTTGTCAGAGATAGACCTGCAGCTCCAATCCACCACCTTTTACACGGACAGCAAGGTAGTCCTGGGTTACATTCACAATAAAACCAGGCGTTTTTACGTGTACGTTAGCAATCATGTGTTACGTATACGTAGATCCTCTCACCCTAATCAGTGGAGATACATACACACTGATCAGAATCCAGCTGACCTCGGCACTCGCTCTATACCTGCATCTCACCTCCAGAGAACCACTTGGCTCAACGGGCCTGATTTTCCCCTATCTAGATGGGGGAACAACCCAGAAAAAGTCAACTACGACTTAATCAATCCTGGCACAGACACAGAGATCCGTCCACATCTTCTGCAAACATGCGGTTGGGATCCCTACGCTTCGAGAGATTTTCTACCTGGTCGTCAATAACCCGGACCCTAGCCAAACTCACACACATCGCCGACACCTTTTGCAATTCCCGAGTCACTGCTAACAGTGAATTTAGAGGATGGCACATGTGAAAAGCATCATCATTCGAACCATACAAGAAGAAACCTATGCCAAAGAACTCTTGCATACAGCGAATAGAGAAAGACTCCCAAAAGGCAGTCCACTCAAGGGCCTCAACCCATTCATAGACAGTGATGGCTTACTGAGAATCGGGGGCCGTGCTAGCAAGGCTGAGATCGAAACCGAAGAAAAATGTCCCATTATCATCCCCGGCAAACACCACATTGGGTCATTGCTTATGGGCCACTGCCATGGACAAATGAGGCATCAGGGATGCCTATTCACCGAAGGAGCTGTCCGCACCGCAGGATTTTGGATAGTCGGTGGGAAGAGGTGTGTGAGCTGATATATCTATCACTTCGTCACCTATCGAAGACTCCATAGTCCCACACAGACACAAAAGATGGCCGACCTCCCTACCAACCACCTCAGCACCAGTCCTCCTTTCACCAACATTGGCCTAGACATATTTGGTCCTTGGCTCGTCTCCTCACGTCGAACAAGAGGCGGTCTTGCTAACAGCAAGTGGTGAGCGGTAATATTCACATGCATGAACACCAGAGGTATCCACATCGAAGTAATTGAATTGATGAACACCTCCAGTTTTATTGACACACTCAAGTGTTTCTTTGCCATTCGCGGCCCGGCTAAACACATACGTTCCAATCGCGGGACCAATTTTTTGGGTGCCTGTAAGGAGTTGGACATTGAATCCAATACAGGTACGAACTCTATCACCAAGTACTTTACAGATCAAGGTTGTATCTGGTCGTTCAACCCTCCCCATGCCCCTCATATGGGAGGAACTTGGGAAAGAATGATTGACATGACCAAAAAGATATTGGACGCTATGTTCCTGCAGAACAAGCAGAGATTGACCCATGAGATACGGATGGCAGTGATTACTGAGAATGCAGTTAGGAGATTCGAAGTTCCTATCCATCGCGGTTACCACCTGACGAAGGCCAGAGGAATAGTTGGCCGAAACGTTGTGAAAAACAACAATCAATAAAGATGAAAGCAACAACTAATAAAGACGAGAATAATAGTCTGAAATAAAAATAAATTAATATATATAGCCATGTTATATATCATTTTGAAGTGCGTTTTTTTGCTCTATCGAATTGTGTTATTCGTTACCATTCTCAAGTTTTTTGCAGGTTTTTTGGCACCATAGACAAAATTAAAATCCACACGATTTTCTTGTTCCAGTTCAAACTAGGCCGAAAAGCTGCCGAGACAGCTCGTGATATCAATGATGTGTTTGGCCCAGGAACCACTAACGAATATGTGGCACAATGGTTGTTTGAGAAATTTCGCAATGGTGATGAGAGCCTCGAAGATGAAGATGGTCGCAGTCGGCCGACTGCGGTTGATAACAAAATTTGAAAGCCTTAATTGAAGCCAATCCTCACAAAAACTGTTGAGCTCGAGGTGGGCCACTCAACAGTCGTTCACCATTTAAAGCAAATAGGAAAGTCAAAAAAGTTGGATAAATGAGTGCTGCATGAATTGAACAATAATCAAAAAATCGTCGTTTTAGGGTGTCTTCAATGCTCCTTCTGCACAACAAAAACGACCCATTTCTCAAGCGGATTGTGACGTGTGATGAGAAGTGGATCCTCTACAACAACTAGCGACATTCGGCACAGTCGTTGGATGCTAAGGAAGCTCCACAACACTACCCGAAGCTGAAATTGCTTTAAAAAAAGGTTATGGTGATTGTTTAGTGGTCTGCGGCCAGTCTCATCCATCACAGTTTCTTGAATCCGGGCGAAACAATTATGGCGGAGAAGTACTGCCGACAAATTGATGAAATACACCAGAAGCTCCAACATATGTGCCCGAGATTGATCAATATGAAGGGACAAATTCTCCTCCATGACAATGCTCGCCCGCATGTTGGTCACCTGATTTTGCAGAAGCCTACCTCATTCGCCATATTCACCAGACCTCTCGCCCACTGATTATCATTTTTTCAAGCATCTCAACAACTCTCTGCACGAAAAATGCTTCAAAAGCAAAGATGATGCCGAATCGGCCTTCAATGACTTCATTGCTTCCAGAACTCCGGATTTCTATGTTAATGGGATGGATGAACTTGTTTCTCGTTGGCAAAAATGTGTCGATTCTAATGGTTCTTATTTTGATTAATAAAATTTATTATGAAAGGAGTTATGATCTTTTGAAGTTGAATGTCAAAAGCGACATTATTTTTGCACCAACTTAATATATTAAGAACATTTTACTCTTGGAAATAAATTTTAAATTGAGATTGAGAGCATCACTCTAAAAAATATACTTAGAGCACATTTTTTTTTAAATTACTCCTAAAAAATTTAACTTTAGAAAACATTATTTCCCCCTAGAAAATACTTTTAAAACGCATTACTTAAAAAAATTACTATCAGAAAAACAAATTTATATTGAGAGTGAGAGCTCATGCTGAGAAAACATTATTCTTTCCTAGAAAATACTTTTAGAAAACATTACTCTCAGAAAGATATGCTACAGTGAGAGCGAATTACTCTGAGTAAACATTACTCTTCTTTAGAAAATATATTTAGATAACATTGTATTAGGAAAATATAACGCTCAGAAGAAAATTTTACAGTGAGAGTGGGAGGATCAATCTTAAAAAACATTATTTTTTAGTAGAAAATACTTTTAGAAAACATTATATTTAGAAAATATTATATTTAGATACCATTATATTTAGAAAACATTATATTTAGAAAACATTATATTTAAAAAACATTATATTTAGAAAACATTATGTCTAGGAAACATTATATTTAGAAAACATTATATTAAGAAAACATTATATTCAGAAAACATTGTATTTAAAAAACATTGTATTTAGAAAACATTTTATTTAGAAAACATTATATTCAGAAAATATTATATTCAGAAAACATTACATTCAGAAAACATTACATTCAGAAAACATTATATTTAGAAAACATTATATTCAGAAAACATTATATTCAGAAAACATTATATTCTGAAAACATTATATTCTGAAAACATTATATTTAGAAAACATTATAGTTAGAAAACAGTATATTAAGAAAACATTATATTAGAAAACATTGTATTCAGAAAACAGTATATTTAGAAAACATTATATTTAAAAAACATTATATTCAGAAAACATTATATTCAGAAAACATTACTCTCATAATGAACTTTTCTGTGTGAGTAAGATACTTACTCTTAGTAAACATTATTTTTCCTTAGAAAATACTTTAAGATAACATTATATTATGAAAATAATTATTATTAAGAAAATACTTTAAGATAACATTATATTAGGAAAATATGACTTTCATAAGGAAATTTTACAGTAAGAGTGGAAGAATTACTTTTAGAAAACATTATTCTTTCCTAAAAATAAATTTGGAACACACTATATTTAAATATAAATTACAATTAGAAAGAAATTTCTCAACGTAAACATTATTATTTCTTTATCAACTACTTTTAGGTAACATTTTATAAAGGAAATATTACTCTCATAAGGAAATATAACAGTGAGAGTGGAAGCATTATTCTTAGAAAACATTATTCTTCCCTTGGAAATAATTTAAGAAAACATTATTCTTCCCTGGGAAATCATTTAAGAAAACATTATTCTTCCCTAGGAAATAATTTAAGAAAACATTATATTTAAAAGAAATTACTATTAAAAAGAAATTTTACAGAAAGAGTGGAGAATTTCTTTTCCTTAAAAAAGTCTTTTAGATAACATTCTATTTCGAAAATATTGTTCTCAGAAGAAAATTTTACAGTAAGAGTTGGAGCATTATCTTAGAAAACATTATTTTCCCCTATAAAACACTTTTAGGTAACATTTTATTTAAAAAACATTACTCTTAGAAAGAAATTTTACAGTGGGAGCATTGCTCTTAGAAAACATTTTTTCCTAGAAAATACTTTTAAAAAACATATTTAGAAAATATTACTCTCAGGAAAAGATTACAGTAAGAGTGGGCGTATTACTTTTAGGAAACCTTATTGTTTTTTTAGAAAATACTATTAGAAACCACTATATTTACAAAATATTACTCTAATAAAAGAAAGCTTTACAGTGAGAGCTGGAGTATTTCTCGTAGAAAATATTATTCTTCCCAAGAAAATACTTTTACAAAATAATAGAAAATAATATATTTAACATTACTCTTAGAAAAAAATTTTACAATGAAAGTGGGATCATTACTCTGAAAGACATTCTTTCACAGAAAATACTTTATAAAATATTTTTAAAGAGCATTACGCTTGAAAAGAAATTGTACAGTGAGAGTGGGAGCATTAATCTTAGAAAACATTATTTTTCCCTAGAATATACATTCAGAAAACATATTTAAAAAAAAAAACATTACTCTTAGAAAAAATTTTATTGTGAGCATCATGACTCTTAAAAAACATAGGAAATACTTTTAGAAAAAATTATATTCAAAAACCATTACTCTTAGAAAGAAAGTTGTAGGAGCATTATTTAAAGAAAACTTCATTTTTTCTAGAAAATGCTGTACGAAAATATATTTTTTATAAAACATTACTTATAGAAAGAAATTTTACAGTGCGAGTGAAAGCATTACTCTTAGAGATTCTTTCATAAAAATACTTTTATATTATTTTATAATTTAAAAACATTACTCTTTTTTACAGTGAAAGTGGGAATATGACTATTACAAAACATTTGTTCCCTAAAAATTACTTTTAAAAAAACATTACTATCAGAAAAAAAATTACGGTGAGAGTGAGAGCATTACTTTTAGAAAATATTATTCTTTCATAGAAAACACTTTCAGAAAACATTTTATTTAAAGAACATTAAACTTAGAAAACCTTTTACAGTGAGAGTGGTAGCATTAGTCTTAAAAATCATTTTTTTCTATAAAATACTTTTAGAAAACATAACATTAAAAAAATCATTACACTCAGAAAGAAATTTTACAGTGAGAGTGAGAGTGTAGGGGATTTGGTTGACATTCACCAATGCCTTGTATCGCAGCCGTGGTGTTAGCATAGGTAAATGTCTCCCAACCCTAACAAAAAATATGAATAACTAGGTGTCAGAATGTTGCGGGCCAGGATATAAATATCCTAACTCGCTACAAAAGAAAATAATGAAACGAATGGAATGAAGGAAACAAAAACTCAGTTGCTAGATAAAATAAACATGTCGTTTATTTTATGTTGAAAAATGAATGTTTTAGGTGTAACTCGTGTTCATGTCCGCGCATGGAAAGAGGGGTGAGTAATGTAGTGGAAGGAGAAATGGCAGTCCAGTGTGTAGACAAAGAAAACGATAGAGGGTTGACATCAGTAAAGCTGCGCACATGTTGGTACTTGTCCACGTGGAAATGTCTTCAGGCCACTAGCTGTGGACGCGAACTTGTCTGGTTGATGGACAAAAGCAAAAGGGAAAAGAGAGTGAGAAAGTCAATCAAGTTCATGGAGAGAGAAAGCGTATAAAGTAAAGTGTATGTACTGTCTGTTAGCTCTTGCCCCACATACAGTAGCAGGGGATGTGACATGCACGGGCGAGCACGCCCTTTCGGGGCACGTGGTTAGTCCGTCAACCGTTCAGGTCGGAAGCTGGTTCGAAAAAGGAAGGAAACAGCTTGTCTTTTGCTTTTATAGTTGTTTCCGGTGGTCTTTTGTCAATGTGTGGATTTCCTTCAAAGGAGAAGTGACGTTGCCCATGTGTGCGCACGTGTGCGTATATGTGAGTACATGTGTGTATGTTAGCGTGTGTGTGTATGCACGTGAATGTGAGTGTATGTACATGAACGTGAATATATGTACGTGTGTGTACGTGTGTGTACATGTGCGCATATGTTTGTGTGCACGTATGTGTATGACAAGAAAACTGGCTTGAAATGTGAATGCGTGTTTTTGTGTGAGGCTAGAAAAGGCTCGCGCAATACTCCCCTTCCCAGGGAAAAAAACAATATGTAGTGTATATATATATATATTTTTTTTTTTAAATAAGTAATGTTTTGGGCAATTGACTGTATGTACTGTTTATTTTTTTGGTGGTGTGGTTGTTTAAAAAACGTCAAAAACAGAGTGCGTTTGTAAAAAAAAGTATTTACTTATGCATGGAAAAGGCGTTTGCTCTTTTTTTAGATTGACATTTGTTTGTTTGGTTTATTTATTTATTTGGGGGGGGCTGACATGTGCAACAGTGAAATGAATTGTTCGTTTGCAAGGAAAATTTTTGTTCGTGTTGACGTCATGTGTGTAGTTGCCAGTGTCTTCGCAAGTGAGTCTGCGATAGTGTGTGTATATTGCTTGTACGAGCGCTTCTTGCACATTCGTGAGTGTGGTTGCCGGCTGTCAACGAAACTTCCAGTTGTGAGTTTATCAGCGTGTGTGGTGCATCTCAACTCATATTGTTGATTCAACTTCTTCCTATGTGTTGATAGGGATGGCCTGTTTCTTTTTTGTTGCGTCTGCTGTGCGGGAGAGAATGTGTATAGGCGTATGTGATTTTGCTCCTCGCGTTTGTTGCAGGGTAATGTCAGGAAACCGTGAAAAATGTTTGTCGAGCTCAAATTTTTCTTTATATTCGGTATGAAGTCGACAGCTTCGTGTTTATTTTTCTGCCAAGTCTGACGAGGGGTTTCGTCATTATAGTTCACTTGTTTTTCTTTGTTGAAATGTTCGTTTTCTTTTTTATCAAGTAAAACGTGTGTCTCGCTCAAAACAATTCATTTAAAAAAAGTAGGGTACCATGCGTGTTTGTTTCACGTCAGTCGGTCGCTGGTTTGTTGCGGGACTTGTGGTATAGAAGGAAATGCGTGTTCATCTCACGTTCGGGTGTCACCAATTTGTAGTGCAACTGGTGGTATAGAAGGAAATGCGTGTTCATCTCACGTTCGGGTGTCACCAATTTGTAGTGCAACTGGTGGTATAGAAGGAAATGCGTGTTCATCTCACGTTCGGGTGTCACCAATTTGTAGTGCAACTTGTGGTATAGAAGGAAATGCGTGTTCATCTCACGTTCGGGTGTCACCAATTTGTAGTGCAACTGGTGGTATAGAAGGAAATGCGTGTTCATCTCACGTTCGGGTGTCACCAATTTGTAGTGCAACTTGTGGTATAGAAGGAAATGCGTGTTCATCTCACGTTCGGGTGTCACCAATTTGTAGTGCAACTTGTGGTATAGAAGGAAATGCGTGTTCATCTCACGTTCGGGTGTCACCAATTTGTAGTGCAACTGGTGGTATAGAAGGAAATGCGTGTTCATCTCACGTTCGGGTGTCACCAATTTGTAGTGCAACTTGTGGTATAGAAGGAAATGCGTGTTCATCTCACGTTCGGGTGTCACCAATTTGTAGTGCAACTGGTGGTATAGAAGGAAATGCGTGTTCATCTCACGTTCGGGTGTCACCAATTTGTAGTGCAACTGGTGGTATAGAAGGAAATGCGTGTTCATCTCACGTTCGGGTGTCACCAATTTGTAGTGCAACTGGTGGTATAGAAGGAAATGCGTGTTCATCTCACGTTCGGGTGTCACCAATTTGTAGTGCAACTGGTGGTATAGAAGGAAATGCGTGTTCATCTCACGTTCGGGTGTCACCAATTTGTAGTGCAACTGGTGGTATAGAAGGAAATGCGTGTTCATCTCACGTTCGGGTGTCACCAATTTGTAGTGCAACTTGTGGTATAGAAGGAAATGCGTGTTCATCTCACGTTCGGGTGTCACCAATTTGTAGTGCAACTGGTGGTATAGAAGGAAATGCGTGTTCATCTCACGTTCGGGTGTCACCAATTTGTAGTGCAACTGGTGGTATAGAAGGAAATGCGTGTTCATCTCACGTTCGGGTGTCACCAATTTGTAGTGCAACTGGTGGTATAGAAGGAAATGCGTGTTCATCTCACGTTCGGGTGTCACCAATTTGTAGTGCAACTGGTGGTATAGAAGGAAATGCGTGTTCATCTCACGTTCGGGTGTCACCAATTTGTAGTGTAACTGGTGGTATAGAAGGAAATGCGTGTTCATCTCACGTTCGGGTGTCACCAATTTGTAGTGCAACTGGTGGTATAGAAGGAAATGCGTGTTCATCTCACGTTCGGGTGTCACCAATTTGTAGTGCAACTGGTGGTATAGAAGGAAATGCGTGTTCATCTCACGTTCGGGTGTCACCAATTTGTAGTGCAACTGGTGGTATAGAAGGAAATGCGTGTGCATTTCACGTCGGGTCACCAATTTGTTGTGGTGTGGTGGATATATTATACATCCCCCAGTCGTTAGGAAATAGGAAAAATGAATTGTCTTGAGGAAGAGACGAACAATGTGTTAAATTGAATTAAACGAACAGGAATTTATTTTGTAAAGAAACAAATGAAACCCTTTTGGGTACCGCACGTGTTTAGTTTGGCGTGTGTCTCTCATTGTTAGCTGGTGAGAGGGAAAGTTTATTATTTGGCTTGCGTCTCTCACTGGTGAGAAGGAAAGTCTATTGTGATAGAGAAAGTAAGAAAGTCAATCCAGGCCATGGCGATAGAAAGCGTGTCAAGTATACGTACTGTCTGTTGATTCTTGCCCCACGCAGTAGCAGGTGGTGTGAAGCGCGCGGGTGCGCGCGCCCCGAAAGGGAGGTGGCTGGTCTGTCGACCTCTCAGGTCAGAAGTCAAATTGAAAAGGGTAGGAAACAGCTCGTCTCTTGCTTTTATAGTTGTTTCCGGTGGTCTTTTGTGCATGTGTGGATTCCTTCAAAGGGGAAGTGACGTTGCCAATGTGTGCGTACGTAAGCGTATATGTGAGTACATGTGTGTACGTGAGTGGGTGTGTGAATGCACGTAAATGTGAGTGTATGTACGTGAACGTGAATATATGTACGTGTGTGTACGTGTGTGTACGTGCACGCGTATGTTTGTGTGCACGTATGTGTATGACAAGAAAAGTGGCTTGAAATGTGAACGCGTATGTTTGTGTGCACGTATGTGTATGACAAGAAAAGTGGCTTGAAATGTGAACGCGTGTTTTTGTGTGAGGCTAGAAAAGGCTCGCGCAAGAATCAGCATTAAGACGAAGTCAAATATAAACGTTCATAATATGATTTTTATTTAACAATAGAAAGAAAAATAAATCATTTTTTTGTTGTTGTTGTATTTTATATGTGCCGATTTAACACGGGGAAAAAAAGATTAAATCGGCCATTGTTTAGCAACACGTGGAAACGTTCTTGTAAGGGGTGTTCTGGAAATAATGCTATGTTTTTAAAACTATGTATAGTCGCTCGGACTTTATGTATACTTTTTAAAAGAGTCTGATAGGATTTAGATTAAAAAATGTAATGAAAAACAGGAGAGAGAAATCTTTCTTTGACTAAGGCAGAATGTTTTTCTTTGGTGATTAAATGTTTCCCTCTTTTTGTTAACCAAAAAGGCACAGCTTAATTCTCGTTTATCTGGTACTTCCATGTTGAGAGTTTAGATTAGCGTGATGCGTGCAAAGCAATCAGTGGTTTAACGTCGAAACTCGATGGAGTCCATGTTTGTTTACAGCATGGGCTGGCTTCGATTGATTGGGTTTGGCGCACAGTGCCTTTTTTATAGGTGACAAACCGGCTCCAGCAAAAGCTGTCAGACAAATATTTTTGAAATTCACTTTCTTTGAATGCCGATTGGATGAAAAGTAGGCATCCTATCACGTGGTACTGCTCTGAAATACGTTTGCAACAATCACCAAGTTTCAGTTTTTATGCCCGCAGAACTTGCGTGGGTGTATATAACAGATGTACGCGCAACTGGAACGTTCATTGTCCAGACACTTTAATGTGTCTGACGTGTCGCTACAAGAGCATTACTCTTAGAAAACATATTTTTTCTTATAGAAAATACTTTTAGAAAACATTATTCTTTCCTAGAAAATACATTTAGATAACATTATATTTGAAAAACATTATTCTTAGAAAAAAATGCAAACAGACAGTGTAGGAGAATCCTTGGAGACTATTGTTGAGTCACTTTGCGGCCTTGCCATTTTTTAATTATTTTTTCCTTCCTTTTTTTGTGTTATAATATCTTTACAGGAGTCTGTAATTTATTTATTTGTTTTTCTCTTTCCCTCTCAACTTAGATAACTTAAATAAAAATTCATCTGAGTTCTAAAGTTTTAAAAAAGGATAAGTTCCCCCTTACAATAAAGACCATTCAAAACTTCAAAATCAATGGGGGATTTAAAATGTTTAGAAATTATATTAGGATGGATTAAAAGTACAATATACAGTATATGTTGGCGATGTTTAGAAAGAATGGATTCCAGATGCGCCATTAAATTCTTGGCGAAAGTGCATTGAGAATGGTGGTGACTATGTAGAAAAATAAATTCTGGACAAAAGGTCGTTCGTCTTCTAAGCTCATTTTGAGTAAAAAAAAAATAAGAGGTTTTACTTTTGGAACGACTCTCATAATATTTTTTTTAGTTTATTCTGAATAAAGCAAAGTAAAATAAATGATCCTGGTCCATTCCAAAATTTCTTCCCTCCCCCATTCATAACAAAATAGTAAGGAGATATGTAATGTCGATAAAGGCAATAGTCCGAAGAGAGTGATTATATTACCAAAAAGTTACCAAAAATAAAATTGTCATCTTATAAATTTTAATCCGTGTCAATGTCGAGTTGCACAAATTATCCTAATTTCTTCTCTCCCTTCTCCATTTAAACATATTAAGAAGATACGTAATGTTGATGAAGTTCAAGAAGAGTTAATATATATATATATATATATATATATATATATATATATATATATATATATATATATATATATATATATATATTAACCTATCTATATAATTATAAAACTCAAATGACCTTGTAACAGTTGTTGTAACCCAACATCCGGTTTACGACTTCCAGTTGCGCATACATACATAAACAAATAATCAACGCGATGATAAAACATATTGTTTTACTGTGTACGTTTTCAGCGTCCCAATTGTTTTTTTTTTTCACGTTTAAATTATCCAAATAAACAATTGTTAATACTTTCTGCATTTTTTTTACATCGTTCATTTCCGTATTACATTTATTTTAACGCAATTTTCTTACAAATAAATCTACTTTAACGCGTTGACAAGCATAAGAGCATTTTACAACGGCGATTTACCCACCGTCTTCATTTTTTTATTTATTTTCCCTTTTTTAATACAACTTTTTTAAAAAACATTCATACATTTTCTTCTACACTACCAACATAAATAAATAACCCCCAAAATATGTTTTTTTTAATTTGCGTTACAAATAAATAATCAACGCGACAATAAAATATATTCTACATTTTTTTTTCATTTTAATATACTTTCATAGAAATGTTTCTGTTATTTCACAAAAAACTATTTTCTTTACGTCACATGTGTCACGCTCATACATTAATTCCATAGCTAATATAACATACTGACCCAACGGGTCACGGGTAGTCTAGTTAATATATATATATATATATATATATATATATATATATATATATATATATATATATATATATATATCAGTTATAAAAAATAATGCTATTTTACAATTTTCGATCCCAAACAACACCAAGTATAACACATTATCTCACTAAATTTCTAAATTTTTTCTTCCTCCATTTCAACATATTAAGAAGACACGTAATGGTGATAAACGCAATAGTCTGAAAACAGTTAATATGTATCAGATATCAAAAGTATTACTATTATCTTACAATTTTTGATCCCAGACAACATCGAGTAGAATAAATAGTCTTGGTAAATTCTTAATATCTGTTTATAAAAGGAGGTACGGTTAGAGAATAAACAATTCTTGCCTCACTATAAATTTATCAAGCAGTTCCAGTTCAGAAGAGGAGGTGCAGTTGGGAATTAAGCAACCATTACTTCACTATAAACTCATCCAGCAATTAACATCTACTAAAATTGAAATTTGAAAAAATTCTGACTCATTTTTTCGTTTTTGAGAATGAGTCAACAATTTTTTTTCCAAATTACTAAAATGAGTGAAAACCAGAATGAAAGAAAAAGAAAGAAAACCAGAATTTAAAAAAGGATTGAGAAAAAAAAATGAATGAAAATTTAATGAAAAAAATGGACCTAAAAAGAATTAAAAATTAATAAAAAAGAATTAAATAATCAATGAAAAACAGTGAATGATAATATTGATTAAAAAAAATGAATGAAGAAAATGAATGAAATTGAAGGAAAATACTTGAAAGAAAAATAAATGAAAATAATTGAATAAAAACATAAAGAAAAACAAATGAAGGAAAATGAATGAAAGAAAGATGAATGAAAAATGAATGAATAATGAATGAGATAAAAAGAATAAAAAATGAATGAAAAGTTGAATGATGAAAAATGAATTAAAAATAAATGCAAAAAAGTGAATGAAGAATAAGCGAAAAAAATTTTAAAAATGAATAAAGAACGAATTAAATAATTAATTTTAAAAAACAATGAATTGAAAAATTATATGAAAAATAAATGAAAAAAAACGTGAATGATAAAAGATGAATGAAAAAATTAATGAAAATAAGTAAATGAAAAACTGAAAGAAAAAACGAAAAAAAAAACTTGGACGAAAAATAAATGAAAACAACTGAATGAAAAAATGAATTTCAAAAACTGAACGGAAAATTTAATGAAAAATTAATGAAAAAGTTCATAAACCTATAACATATATAGTTTCTGAGACTGTATCTTACATAGTTCCTGATTTTTAGACGAAAACACGCACATGTACATTGAAAGAAATAATAGATTTTGCAAAACATTCTACAAAAAATGCTCGATATTTTTATGTTATAAATAGTTTAAACAATATTTCTTTGAAATAGAATTAACAGTATCTCACCCTAAGCAACATTTGTGCTTCTGTGGTTTCCATTAAAGTAGTCTTCTTCAATGAATTCTAACCCTGACCCTCTTACCCTCTTCCTGCTATAGCAACCATTCAAATGAAAACAACACAAATATCATTAAACGAAAATTGCTCATCCATACATTTTTATTTTATTTTTTCATTGAAATCACTTTTACGTTTCTGACTCATCTTTGGGAAGCCTTTTTCTACTGTAAAAAAAAAAAAAAAAAAAAAAACATTGTAAAAAGATTGTAAAAGTGAAATCACGACTCTTAAAATATAGCATTTTTAACTGTGATGTTATGAATATCAAGTACTTCGACTGCTTTCATTTTTAACCCTTCTCACCAGTCTTGTTGCAGAGGCGAAAGACACCAATCGACTGTACAATTAATAAAGGTAGACACAAGGCAAAAAAAAGTAACGGCATTTGCAAAGAAGTGTAGAGGACTAGGATATATAAATCCTAATCCCGTTACAAAAGAAAATAATGAAACGAATGGAATGAAGGAAACAAAAACTCAATTGTTGGATAAAATAAACATGTCGTTTATTTACTGTTGAAAGAATGACTATTTTAGGTGTAACCCGTGTTCATGTCCACACGTGGAAAAAGGAGTGAGCAATGTAATGGGAATGACAGTCCAGCGTGTAGACAAAGAAAAAGATAGAGGGTTGACTTCAGTTAAGCTGCGTGCCATGTTAGCAGTCAGCTATGCGGATGTGTTCTCTGGCACGAGTTGTAGACGCAAGTTGTCTGGTTGATGGACCAAAGCAAAAGGGGAAAAAAGAGTGAGAAAGTCAATCCAGTTCATGGAGAGAGAAAGCGTATAAAGTGTACATACTGTTTGTTAGCTTTTTGCCCCACATAGTAGTAAGTGGTGTGAGGTGCGCGCGTGCCCCGAAAGGGGCGTGTGGTTGGTCCGTCAACCACTCGGCTCAGAAGGCGAGTCGGAAAAGAAAGAAGCTGCTTATTGCCCTTGCTTTTATAGTTGTTACGGTGGTCTTTTGCGCATGTGTGGATTTCCTTCAAAGGGGAAGTGACGTTGATAAGTGTGCGCATATGTAAGTACATATGTGAATGTGAGTGTATATACGCGAATGTGAATATATGTACGTGTGTGGACGTGGCGCGTATGTTTGTGTGTGCCTATGTATATGACAAGTAATATAGCTTGAGATGTGAACGTGTGTTTTTGTGTGAGCCTAGAAAAGGCTCGAACAGAAGGGTGACAAACAAATATGATTGGTTAAAGGCGACGTGTATCAGGTTTTATTTTTATTAAGAAAAAAGGTAAAATCTACTGCAATGAATTCAGGACCAGCCGTAATGAGAACTGACGTTCCGCGGGGTTGAGATTCTTGGGTTCTTGAAGTAGGAACTGGTAACTGGATGTCAGTGGATACTAGAACAGATAGCTGGACGCCAGTTGGCACTGGTACGGAGAGCTGGACGTCAGTGGGCGGGCACTGATATGGGTAGTTGGACGTCAGTGGGCACTGGAACAGGTAGCTGAAGAAACTCGTATGGCCGACTTTAAAGGGGGTTCTAGGAGGCAGTAGTAGAGAGTAGACTGTGTATCATAAGCAGATTGTGACTCGCATAATTAGTTTGTTGAGTAGCGCTGAAAAGGGCTGTTTGGGTATTGCTGCTGCCTCTGGTCCCCACGTCAAGTTGAGAAAAGCATCTAGCTTTATGGAGAGGCTCCATGGCCAGTAATGGTGTCATTAAACAACGAATGACTATAATTAATTTTGCACTTGCTTACACTTAAAAGAGTCTCTCGTATTTATTTTAATTCGTTTTTGTTTAGTTTATGAAAGATGAAGTTTTTTTTTGGGGGGGGGGGCTTTTCTCTCTATTTTTTAGCGTGTGGTTATTTTCAGGAGTGTCAGGTTTTGTGTCTGTTTTTTCCAACCGGTGAGTGTTGTTATAATAACAAAGGAGTGGCGGTTTATGACCGCGACAGTTTCTTTTTGGTTGTTCACTCCTTACTAGTTTAAAGACAATTAATCAGAATTTGAAAATCGGAACTTTATAGAGTATTAGAATTGGTATTGGAATCGGGATTTTTATTTATCTTTTTGTTTTGCATTATTTCTGGTTCCCAAAACGATCCTTTTTATTTTTTTCTTGACAATAAAAATGAAACAAACACAATGTAAATATTAGAAAGTTATTCACTGTTGGGTTAATTAATAATCTTTATTAAGTTAATTATGAAGTAAATGAAGAAAATGTACCTTTCTTCCATAAATGACTTCATAGTGGAAGATTTATTGACGATGTCAAACGAAAACAAATTAATTAACGTGTCGCGGTTTCAAAATCACTGCCTCCATTTTTCTTTCTTTATTCGCCCCCGCCGTTCTCTCGCCTTCCCTTCCCTTAAACAAAGGACACGATAGGCTAACGCCAGCTAAATGTATGAACAGCGTCGCAGACCCGACCAAATTTAAAGATGCTCCCTTGTTGACCACTTTCGTTAGAGTCAAAAAGAATGCAAGGACTCAAGCCCTCTGGCCTATGATAGATGCAGCGAAGGATGCGATCCCGGGCCAGCAGCTGGTGGACAGGGACCATCCTTCATTGAACAATTTTTTCTGCACATGTGATGGCAGAGTCCTCGTGTACATCCACCCCTCTTTCTACAGGGCACTTAAACTAACCTTTCCCCTGGACGTGGGGGGTGTGGCCAAGGACGGAGTACCCTCATCAGACCTACTTACTGGCAGCCTCGGCCAGGCCTGCCACGTCCTCACTGCCAAGGTAAGTGGACATGGCTTTGAACTTGGCTACATTGAATGTGAGGGGCATCAGGTGTCGAAGCAAGGCCTCGCGCGTTGTGAGAGACTTGGTGTCCCTTAAGGTAGATATTGCCGCTATCCAGGAGACCCACTTTATTTGTGACGAGGATTGTCAGGTGCTGGTGAACGATTACGATATTTACTCAGCATATGGCAATACTTATAGTCGTGGAATCTCCTTGCTAGTGAGTCGCACCCTGTCAGCGTCGGTGAATGTTGTTCACGCAGGCGAGGACGGGCGGCTAGTTGTTGTTGATGTTGCCGTTAATAGTAGTGTTTTTCGGATTGTCACTGTTTATGCTCCCAATTCTGCTGTAGAGAGGGCATCCTTTTTTCGACGGTTGGAGGGCTTCTTAATGGATCCGGAACGGTTAGTTTTAATGGGTGATTGGAATGCAATCCTTGATCCCAATATAGATAAGGTCGGGGGGGGGGGGGGGGGGGCTAGTGGGTCGGTGCGGTGTGACAGCACTCTGTTCGACCTGATGGCCACGTGCGATCTCGTCGACAGATTCCATCTGGATCATCCGGGGCGGGAGATGTGGACGTGGCATCCTGTAGTGCGTTCCAATCCGAGTACTTACTTGGATCGGATGCTAGTTAGAAGAGGCGACGTAGACTTTCTATCGTGCCCCACGTTCCACTTGTTAGGACACTCGGACATAAACTCGTTATGGCCCATTTGAACTTAAGTGCTAGGCCTAAACTAGCCGGATACTGGAAGTTCAACAGCACCTTGTTGGAGTTGGAGGATTACCGGTTAAAGGTTACCGAATTAATTCAGCGGGCTTTAGTGGGGGCGGTTACAGGGAGTAAGTGGTGGGTTAGTTTTAAGGCCAAAATTAGGCGCTTCTCTGTCCAATACAGCCAACGCCTCGCATTAGATAAGGCTAAGGCAAAGAAGCGCTTAGAGGATAAGCTGATCCGGGCGGTGGAGGGGGGGACCCCCTAGAGGTAGCACTAGCTAAACAAGATCTCAGCCGCTTGGCTAGCGAGCAGTATGAAGGTCAAGTAGTTAGGACTAGATTAATGAAAGTTTCCAACGAGGCTGCTTTAAGGCGCGGTTCAGACGGGTACATTCATAAAGTACATAACCTGGAAGGACACGCCCTAGTTTTGACTCGGGAGATCTGCGAGGGGTTTCGGGAGCATCTATCAGAGCGCTTCACCCAACTACCCGGACTCAGGGTCGAGGAGTTTGGCAGCTATTTGGCTGACTCACCCCACCTCACGTCGGCTCGGGCGGCTAGCTGTGATGGTCTTGTTACTGAACGTGAGGTCATTACTGCGTTGAAGCAGGTTGGCTACAACAAATCCCCGGGGCTTGATGGTTTACCCTACGAGTTCTACTTGAGGCTGTCGCCCATGTTGGTCCCTATTCTGAAGGATATGTTCAACCATTGGTTTGCTCAGGGTTCCATCCCTGGACAGGTGACCAAGGGAGTGATCACATTGCCGAGGAAAGGTCAATGGCATGCTGGGGTGGAAAATTTCGACGATTTTAGGCCCTTGACTCTGCTAAACACAGTTAAAGATTTTGGCAAAGATTCTTGCGAATCGTTTGCAGGTTGTCATCACTGACTTGATCGAACCGGACCAGACTTATGCTGTGAAGGGGAGATCGATTCAAGACGACTTGCATTTGATATGCTCGATCATAGAGGGGACAGAAGACGACGCCGAAGCCACGCTGATCAGTTTAGATCAGTCCAAGGCATTCAATAGGGTCGACCATCGGTTCCTGGGAGCTGTGCTAGAGGCCGCCGGATTTAATCCAGACTTCCGCAAGTGGATCTTTGTCCTGTATGATAGACCGACGGTAGCGGTGCAGATCAATGGTAAGCTGTCGGAGTCATTCGCTGTCTCTCGGTCGGTGCGTCAGGGTTGTCCGCTGTCGCCTCTGTTGTACATCCTGGCGTTGGAACCCCTCCTTTGCAAGTTAAAGGACGAGGCGGCTACACCTGTCCTGCGCGGAATAGCCTTCCCTGGAGGCACACGAGCCAGGGTTTCCATGTTTGCTGATGACGTCACCGTGTTCGTGTCTTGCCACACAGACGTTCAAGCGGTGGTCGAGGCGCTCGCTCGATACGAAGAAGTCACAGGGGCCATCTTCAACCGCAGCAAGTCTGTCAGCCTGTGGATGGGGGCCTGGACCGGGGTAAACTCACTTCCAGGTATTTTCAGCTGGACCGATGGACCGGTCCGTATTCTCGGTGTCTGGTTTGGACCGGGACTTCAGCTGGAAAAGAATTGGTCGGAAGTATATGGCAAGGTCAAATCGTCGGTGAAGACTTGGATTGGAAGGAAATTGTCCTTGAAGTGTCGGGCGGAGGCATGTGCTACATATGTCTTTCCGCTCATCCTTTACCAATTGGCTGTACTTCCTCTCCCTGCAGAACGACTAACCCGCTTGCAAGGGCGCCTCGATTCACTATTGTGGAACGATGGTAAGCATTATCTTTGCTTTCCTGGGTCGTTCGCTTGAAGAAGACGCTCCTTGGGTCCCTGTGGTGTAGAACTCGTTTCCCAATCTCAAACCCAACCCCTCGGTAGAAGGTCGTCGTAGACCGAGGCGGTAGTCTAAGTTCTTCTTCGAATGCCGGACTGCTCTTAGAGCTTTGCCGGGGACCAGTATCCTCGATCAGCCAAGAAAGAAACTTTATCGGGAGCTAGTGGAGGGGACCGTGAAGGATCCACTTTGTAGGCGGATGGGATGGTCGATGGAGGTTGTCCGTTCTCATTGGAGTTGGGCGCCGGGACAGGAGATTCTGAACAACTCAGAATTGTCCTCACCTGGCTACTGGTCCGAAACGCGCTGCCCCTTCTCGACGACCTCTGCCGGTATAAAGAACATACGAGGGGCTTCTGTCCGCGCTGTGATGAACGCGAGCTCGAAATGATCGGGCACGCGTTTTTTAGTTGCAGCCAGATCCAGCCCTTATTGGAGTATGTCGGGGGGGGGGGTAACGGCTTGCATCGATGCCGAATGTCTGCTCGATCTCGACGAAGGTTATTTTGTGTACAACATGGAGCCGCCGCTCCCCAGGGAGGAAAGAATGGTTTTCCTGGCGATCCTGGCAGTAGCGCGCATGGTGATTTGGATCACATGCCTCAAGTTGGTCCGCAAAGGGACATCTGTTCCGGATCGGGATCTGATCGTTTACTTTAAACATTTGCTTAAAGTAAAGATCAGATGCGATTGGAGAAGGTTGCCTAGAGTGGAATTTGACAAGAGGTGGGTGCACAGCCCTAGTTTGTGCATCCGTCGAGTAGCCAAGTTTCAATACGTGTTCCCTCCTTAAGCATGGCACAGGTGGTGCTGGGGCCTTCGGAACCCATCCCGCTTAGGTTCTAGCTAAGAAAAACTTAAGAAGACTCTTGACTGGTGGTATAAATGAGATCCTGTTCCTGATTTTATTTTTGGTACTAGAGAATCTCTGAGTCTGCCCATCCCCTTTGTGCCACATCCTTGCTTTTTCAACATCCCCGGTCTCTCCCCTACTCAGAGGTCACCTTCCTACCCCCCTCCACCCGTTGCTTTGTTTTCTCCCACTTCCATTAAGGTATTTTCCGCAATCCCCATTAGGGATCGCCCTGCTTGTTTTCGGTTCCCCGGAAAACAGTGGAAGGTCTAATCACCTAGATTAGTACAGGGGGGAGTCTCACTAACAACCCAGTAGGATTTATCTTTTGTTTTTGATATGGACACTTTTGATTAGTTTTCTCCACTCCACGGACAATCTTTCTCTTAATTCAAAAACTTTTTGTTTTCTAATGAAATTGAATTTTATTTTTTCACACATGCACACACACACACAAAAAATTAAAAAAAAAAAAAAAAAATGCACACACAAACACACAGACAACTGTTTATAAATTGTAAATATGTTTTTGATTCTTAAACGCTGGGGATTTATTAGTTAGATTAAGATCCATAGAGTGAATGAGGTATTTTGGTAAATGTTGCCAGTCAAGAGTAAGACTCTAAAGTCTACATTTATTACTTTTAATCACTTTAGTCACAAAGACCCTGAACCCTTCCCCTCCCCAATTTCTTGTAGGGCCTTGTGCCTAATTTTGTTGTTTAAAAATCTTTTGTTTTTTACTTAATTGTATTTTCAAAATTTTAAAAGCAATAAAATCAAAGTGTAGTATAAAAGGAAGACATGGCGGGGCTCCTACACGAGCTAAACATCCTGGTACTATACCTGTACCAGAGGAGCTACGCCATGTGAGACATCCTCCTACCCACCAAGGAAGATGCGGAGAGACTCTCCCTACAAGAAATTAAGCATGGAAGAATAAAACTTAAGCCCGAATACCAGGGCAGGACAAGGACCCGGGTGCAGGTATTCAATGTACCTATGCAAATATCAGCAGAAATCCTGGGATCCTTCTTCACACAGTTCGGCGAGGTGGAAAAAATAACCCCAGTGCGGTCGAAAACCGGCATGCACTTGGGCAGCTACACTGTGGCCATGAGGCTAAAGAAAGAAGGCTTCCAGGTGATACCAGCACAGCTGACATTTAAGGAGGCAACTATGATGGTGGTGGTGGAGGGGCGTCGTCCGCACTGCTGGTTCTGCCAAAAGCAGTGTCACATGGCCAAGAGCTGCCCTCAAAGGTCAACTCCTACTGGAGTGACACTAAAGGTAGTCCCAACCTCTGAGACAGCACCAGTGTCCAAACAGGCTGTCACAACTCCTGCAACCGGAGCACCAACCCTAGCACCGAGGAAACCCAAAACCACGCAGGAGGCCAAGGGGGAAGAATGGAGCATGGTAATGAGACGGAAACGGAAGCCCACAATCCCATCTGCCACCGTCCCACCATCAACCCAACAACCGAGGCAGCAACAACAACAGCAGCCTTCACAACAGCCATGGCAGCAGACGCTGAACTAGCCGTTGAACCAGCCGCAGCAACAACATCAGCTGCCGCGGCCAATGCCACAAAACAGCGGCAACAACAAAAACAGCAGCAGCCAAAGCAGCAACAGCCAGAACAGGAGCAGTAGCAACAAAAACGGCTGGAGCAACCAGAACAGCAACAGCATCAACCAGAGAAACAGCAATTAGAGGAGCAGCAACAACCAACAGTCCCCACACCAATTGAGACGGGGGCCAAGTGAAGAAAGCACTACTTCTCTGAGGATGAATCTGCTAGCGAGAGGGAGAGGAACTCAACCTCACCACTCCCCGGTTCATTCAAAAGAATAAAAAAGAAAAGCAAATGATAGAAAGGGGAAGAAAAGGCAGCCCCCACTCCCTGTGAGCATACACCACCCCTAACAACAACACAACCCACTTCCACCCCCAAACCATATACTGCACCAACACTAGACACCGCACCAACACCAACACCAACACCAACACCAGACACCGCACCAACACCAACACCAGACACCACACAGACACTCGTCCTCACACCAATGCAAATTGAGCCGCCATCCCAGAAAGAAAACAATGAACCCGGGAGGGGGAGAGACCCTTCAGATTCTCCCACTTACGGACTTACTCCAACAGGGACCCTCGCCCTCGAAACGAGGGAGGAACTTTGTTTTGTAGACCCTCTGTCTGTAGCAATGGACTTACCACACCGGCAGAGAAAAAATTTAAAACCTTTGCTGGACTCCCAACAGATAGGGGGAAAAGACGTTAATGTCCCCACTAATTTCCTGGACGCTCCATGGCTAACAACTTTCGTCAGGCTTCCAGAGGCCTGCAAGACCAACGTGTGGACAATGCTGGAGGCCGCTGAAGGGGCTGGTCCGGGAATTGAACTGATTAGGAAAAATGACCCTTCCCTTGAGGAACTCGCAAAACAATGCAAGGGAAGGGTCCCAGTGTTGGTTCATCCGTCACTCTATAGGGCCCTTAAATTGACTTACCCTTTGAATGTCGGCAGCATTTTGAGAGAAGGTCAGGACAAGAAAAACGTGACCACCTTGAGCATTGCACACAATGTCGGTGTCCTTTCCCCGGCTGACTTCGGAGCTCAGTGTAACACACCTTAAGGTAGGTATCATGGCTTTGAATTTAGCTAATCTGAATGCAAGGGGCTTGAGATCATCGGGCCGGGCGGCTCGCATCTTGTCCCTGGGAGTGGATGTGGCTGCGATTCAGGAGAGGCATTTCGTTTCTTCTGTGGACTGTCAGGTGCTGGCCCGAGACTTTGAGGTTTTCTCAGCATATGACAGCCTGCGGGGGAAGGGAGTCTCCTTGCTAGTTAAATGTACCCTGTTCACGACGGTCGACATTGTCCATAGGAATGCGGAGGGCAGGCTGGTCATGGTAGATGTTGCCGTGAAAGATTCTGTGTTTCAGGTGGTTGCGGTTCATGCGCCCAGCACCGCTCGTGAGAGGGTCTAATTCTTCAGTCAGCTTGACGCGTTTGTAGATTGTCGGAAGGGGGTAGTGCTAATGGGGGATTGAAATGCCATCTTAGACCCCGACATAGATAAGGTAGGAGATGGAGCTAGAGGGTCGGAGAGGTGCGAGTCCAGCTTGGCTGATCTGATGGCTAGATGCGGTCTGGTTGACAGGTTTCGGGTCGAGCATCCAGAGTGGGACATGTGGACGTGGATTAATAGTGTTTCCTCCTATCCAAATACCTATTTGGGCAGGATGTTAGTTAGGAGAGGCGAAGTAGACTTCCTATCCTGTCTCATGTTCACAGGAACTAGCTAGAAATTAGTTATGGCCTGGCTGAAGCTAGGAAATAGGCCTTAGTTAGCGGGGTACTGGAAGTTAAACACCTCCTTTCTGGAGATACAAGACTTCCGAGATCAGTTAAGAGAATTGATTAAAAAGGCACTAGTGGGGGCGGTTACCGGGAGTAAGTGGTGGTTAGGTCTCAAAGCCAAGATCAGAAGCTTTTCCGTCAGGTATGCCCAGCGCCTCGCACTAGATAAGGCCGAGACGAAGAAGCAGCTAGAGCAGAAACTAGCCCGGGCTATGGGGGAGGTTGATAGGGTTAGTCAGGAACTAGCTAAGCAGGACCTTCTACGCGAGACTAGCGAGCGTTACGAAGGCCAAGTAGTTAGAGCTAGGCTTAAAAAGATAGGCAACGAAGTAGTCAATTCTGATGCAGACGTGCGCCGTGAGGTTTCTAGGCGTGGCTCGGACAAATACATTGCGAAAGTCAGACATCCGAATGGACGCACCCTGGAATCAACTCGGGAGATCTGCGAGGGGTTTCAAGAACATTTTGAGGAGCATTTTACACAGCAGCCCGATCTTCCCGTCCTTGAGTTTAGCGACTATTTGGCCGACTCTCCCCGCCTTGAGGCGACTAGAGCAGCTAGTTTCGAGGGCCGGGTGACGGAGCGGGAGGTCTTTACTGTGCTGAAGCAGGTCAGCTGTGACAGATCGCCGGGACTCAATCGTCTGCCATACGAACTGTATTTGAGGCTGTCGCCCATGTTTCTGCTTCTTCTGACGGATGTGTTCAACCATTGGTTTGCTCAGGGATCCATCCCAGGGCAAGTCACCAAGGGAGTGATCATATTGCTGAGGAAAGGTGACAGGCATGGTGGGGAAGAGTCAGACGATTACAGGCCCATAACTCTGCTAAACACAGAGTTGAAGATTTTGGCCAAGGTCCTGTCGAATCGGCTGCAGGTTGTTATCGACGAATTGGTTGAACCGGAACAGAACTATGCTGTGAAGGGGAGATCGATTCAGAACAACTTGCACCTGATCCACACGATCCTAGAGGGGGGAATAGATGACGACACGGAAGCCACGCTGATCAACTTAGATCAGTCCAAAGCTTTTGATAGGGTCGACCATCGATTCCTGGCATCTGTCTTGGAGGCCGCCGGTTTTATACCGGACTTTTGCAAGTGGATCTCCATAATGTTATCGTCAGCCCATGGCTGTCGTACAAGTCAACGGAAAGCGCTCGAAACCCTTTGTTATCTCTCGGTCGGTTCGTCAGGGTTGTCCGCTGTCGCCCCTGCTTTATGTCCTGGCTTTGGAGCCTCTGCTCTGCAAACTGAGACATGAGGAGGCAAATTCGTCCCTGTGCGGAATAGCTCTGCCTGGCAGCTCAGCTGCCAAGGTATCCGCGTTCGCCGATGATGTCACGGTCTTTGTGTCGGGCTTCAGAGACATTGAGGTCGTGTCAGAGGCACTCGCACAGTACGAAAGAATCACGGAGGCCAAGATAAACCGCAGCAAGTCGGTAGGACTGCGGTTGGGCGCCTGGAGTGGCAATGCAAACCTCCCGGCGCCCTCCAGCTGGACAGATGGCCCGGTCCGGATCCTCAGTGTGTGGTTCGGACCAGGTCTCCAACTTGACAAGAATTGGTTGGAGGTACGGTCAAAGGTGGAGGCTGCAGTCAATTCGTAGCTTCCGAGGAAACTTTCCTTAAAGGGTAGAGCTGAGGCGTGCCCCACTTACGTCTTTCCTCTCATCCTTTACCGACTGACCATACTTCCCCTGCCTGTACGACACCTAAAAGCTCTTGTCGAACTCTTGTCCTCGCTCCTTTGGGACAGAGGAAGACACTGGGTGAGCAGACAGGTCTGTATTCAACATCCGTGTGAGGGAGGCTTGGGAATGCCGGACTTGAAGTGTCATCAAGATGCTGAGAGGCTGGCCTTCCTGAGCCACTATATGCAAGATGAGCAACCGTGGCACCCCGTGGTTACTGCCGCCTTCCCCGACCTCGTTCTCGACCCTTCTATCGAGAGCTGTCGCAGGCCGCGGGGAGAATCTGCCTACATGAAAGAGTGCCGAGCAGCGCTAAAACGACTACCAAGGTCCAGTAACCTTGTGACTGCTACCCGTAGGGAACTCCACAGGGATCTAGTAAAGGGGCCGCCGGCAACCCGCTATGTGTGCATTTGGGTTAGCAACAGAGTGAGATCCGCTCCGCGTGGAGTCATCTGAACAATTCAGAGTTCTTTCTGACCTGGCAATTGGCCCGATATGCACTTCCACTCAACAACATAAAATGCTGTTCCGAGTTTTTGGAGTCGCCTGATTGTCCCCGTTGTAGGACAACAGCCGTAGAAACTACTGATCATGCTTTCTTCGATTGCCGCGAACTCTGCCAGTAGTGGTCGTATGTCAGCGAAGTGACGGCTCGCATCGATCCTGAGCATCCTCGCCCAGTTACCGTATCCAATGTTGTGGATAATGTGAGGCCACCGTGGGACCGGAAAAGACAAATGGTCTACGTTACGATCCTGGCCATGGCGAGAATGGTGATTTGGACGTCGCATCTGCAAGGTTGTCGGGGGGGGGGGGTCTTTTTCTGATCAGGATCTGATCGCTTTCTTTAAACACCAACTACGGGCGAAGATCAGATGTGATAGAAGAAGGCTGCATCGCGCAGCATTTGACAGAAGATGGATACATGTAGCAAGTTGGTGTGTACGAAGAGGAGCCAAATTTGAATACGTGTTCCCCGCCTAGGTGTGGAACGCGCAGTTCCATAAAGTAAAATTTAACAAATAGCCTCTCAGCTAGCTGAGTGTGTGTTCCATCCCTCCCCGATTAGGAAGCCTCCAAGATCCCCACCCCTCTTACTTGCAATTTTTGTTTTAACCCCTTCCTCTAAATTTTACCCATCTTGGAGAGAAAGAAATACAAACTAACCCCCATCCCTTACCCACAAAATTTTCTTTTCTCCATTCACCTCCATCTAGAGGGAATCACCACCTAGAGACTGACCCGCAGAAGCGAGGTTCCTTTTACAAACCTAGTGCAACGGGTAGTCTATCAACTAGACTGGGTTGGGAGGGTCCTACTAATCACCTTTTGTTTTTCTTCCCCAGCCCTCGACACAAATGAATTATTGTACCATTTTATTGTTATCTTTTTTGTTTTTACACGTCAATAACAAATGTTTTAAAAACTGGGAGTTAAGTAGGATGTCCCCCAATATGAAAGCGTGAATGCGGTATTATGGTGAAAGAAGATACTAGCTGGGAGAAACTTTTGATTTTGTTTAGTTCTGGAGTGACAAGGACGACCAACGACCCCCACAATCCCCCCTTTTGAGTTGGCCATGTGCCTAAGTTTTTGTTCATCGTTGATTTTGACTGTATTTTTAACATGATTAAAAGATTTAATATCTCAAAGTGTAGTATCTGTTCTTCAGATATACACTTCAATTTCTTGTTCTCTGTCAGTGGAGGAGAAATCCTTCACGACTGAGATCATTTTTATTTTTGTTCCTTTTCTCCACATTAAAAAACGACCCTGGTGTCTAACTCTGTCCCGTGGGGAGGCATTGTAAATAGGGACAGTTTCGCCTGGCCCCTCCGGGGGCTGGGCATGAATCTCAAAGACCACATGTGGGGGCGACCCCACATATAAGACCATTGCTCTTGTAGCAATCAGTTATTGGTCAATGTAGGGGAAACCCTTCATACCAATTGTCACTATCCAGCTCCCCTACTCGCCGGGGAGTTGGTCCCCATTTCCCCTTTACTCTCCACACTAAAAAACAGCCTTGTGCCTAATTTGCTCAGTGGGGAAGCAAATAAATCCAGACAGTTTCGCCCGGGCGCCAGACACAGCCGGGGAGTAGGAGGAGACTCCTGAAATAGCGACATTGATGCTATCAGTCATGTCGACCGAACCCACCAGCCGAAGGATTCTCAGTAACACCAGCTGTCTCAGCAGCAGTTCAACAGCCCTTATCAGGGCTAATAAGTTTTTCCGACCTGCACCCTCGCTCGCACCTTGCTCCTTTGGTTTGTGACCTCACTTGCACCTGGCTTCCTACACACCGTCCGTTCCTTAACACTGACCCCTACGCTCTCAGTGTCGTCCATTCCTTAACACTGATCCAATGTTCTCAGTGTCCAACATCCGTTTCAGATCGTCCTGACGTCCAGACGATCGTTCCAGACCCAGCGAGCAACTCTAAACCACGCTATGTCTAGAGTACCTGTTCCAGACCTTCAGACCTTAGCCTCCGGTGACGTGCGACCTTCCGGACAACCAGCATCCATATCATACGATTTTTCACTTCATTTGCAAATAAAAGGCGAACCCTCGTCTTTAACCAAACAACCTGTGTCTGTTATTCTTCTTTGCCTTTTTGCTGTTTACCTTTCGCCCGTGTCTACATTATTAGTTGTTGGGTCGAGTGTCCACGGACGACCGACCCCTGCAACAAACATAACATCCTTTAGCCTTTTTACACACAGAGAATGGCCCTGTCGGTAAGGCATTAGAATACGCCGACTGCCCCCCGCCCCCTGCAGAGGGTAAAAGTCCCTCAATGGGGGTCCTGGATATGTCCTTTAACTATATCCAATGGTGAGGCCCCAGCTTGTGGGCTTTGGGGAGTGTGGAGCCACCCTTTAATTACCATTGCTCCCAGGTCCACTCTGACCCGGAGTGGTAGTACCTGTTAGGGTCCCAACTATGGGTTAAATAGAAACCGACGTGAAAACAACAAATATATTCTATTAAAAAAAATTTTCTTCAAAATCTTTGGATTCGGCATTAAATAACCCGAAAAGGGTTAATATGCCGTAATACAAAAACAACAAACCAACACACAGGGAAATGCAGAAAGACACGTCTGTTTAATTTTACATGTTTACACGAGAAAGAAAATACACGTCACATAAAAGCGTTTTTATTTTTTTTAAATCAATCAAAGGGAGACAACTCAGAGTCATCCAATTCTAAAACACACTTAAGTTGCTTACATCATTGAAAAATAAGGGTCAAAGAGAGATGATTCTTCAAGCATCAAAAACCCAGCAACATTGATAAATTTCCAATATTTACTTACCACATACGGCTTTGGGCCACAGAACTAGTATCACGATCTTATATTCAACGTACACTCTCCAATCTAATTTGATTTTTTGTAATTGGTAAATTACAGTAAACAAAATAAATATTCAAGAGTCCACTTACGCCTATTCCCTTAGCAAACATTTTGAAATGTTCACATTTCTTTTGGCATCTATTTGCTAAATATCTTTATGACATCTCAGAGAGTTTTATGTCAATCATTCAAAATATTTAAACCGCTCAGGACAAGTTTTTTTTCTGGCGTCGGCCTGACCCTGTCGTTGTCTGTTTATTGTGTATATATCCCCTGAAATAATTAATGTTTTTATTGAATTTTTTTTTTTTTTTTTGGCACAAGTGAAAAATATAATTGAAAATCTCACAATGAGTTTACCAATGCAGATCATAATATTAATAAGTTAGTTATCGCCAGCCAGTGTTTGGTTGGTACAAATCACAATACTAATAAATTAGTTGACGCCAGCCAGTGCTTGGTCAGTGCAGATCATAATACTAATAATTTAATTATCGCCAGCCTATGTTTAGTTGGTGCGAATCACAATAAAATGTTAGTTATCGTCAACCAGTATCTGGTGGGTGAAGGTCCCTTGTGGTAATGCGTTACTTATCGCCAGCCAGTATCTGGTGAGTGCAGATCCCAATATATATATATATATATTTTTTTTTTACAAAGAAGTCACCATTATCAAGGTTCAGACCTCGATGATAAAGGTTAAACAGTGAACATTATTATTATCATAGGAATCGTTAGCAGTGTAAATTTGGTAGATTGGATTACTGTCACCAGCCAGTGTCTAGTCAGTGTAGATCACAATACAGATGTTACTTATCGCCAGTCAGTGTTTGATCAGTGCAGATCACAATAATAAGTTAGTTATCGTCAGCCAGTGTCTGGTAGGTGCAGATCACAATACTAGTAAGTTAGTTTTAACCACTCAGTATTTAGTTAGTGCAGATTACAATACAGATAAGTTACTTATCGTCAGTCAGTGTTTGATCAGTGCAGATCACAATAATAAGTTAGTTATTGCCAGCCAGTGTCTGGTCAGTGCAGATCACTATTACTAAGAAATTACTTATGGCCAGCCAGTGTATTGTGGGTGCAGGTCACAATATGTTATTTATCACCAGCCAGTGTGGTCAGTGCACATCACAATGCAGGAGAAAACATCTTTATTTTAAAACTTTTATTGAAAAAATGAATTTATATAACTTGATTATATAGTAGGGCTTACATCTATTCAATTTAATCACCTTCAGTTTTAATAACTGTCTCGATATGAGTCTGTAACTGGGAGAGTGTCTTTTCCACAAGCACCACTGGGAGTTTGGTAAATACTCAGAGGATGGTGGTGATCAAGCTGATTTTAGTTCTGTGGGATGTTCTCGATGTATGACCAAATGAAGTAGTCCAGTTGGTTCGGGTCAGACGTGGTCGAGGCCAGTGAGAGAAGGGTACAAAGTCGTAGGACTCCTTCTGAAGCCAAGCTTTTTTTTTTTTTTTACAAAGGCATCACCACATTATCAAGGCCCAGAGGCCACTCAAGGATAAGGGTTAAAGAGTGTACAGTAGAAATTGGTCAATATAGTAATCATTAGTAATGAAAATTTGGTAAATTTAATAACTTATATGGAACGGCTCATCAAGAACTTATTTACTTTAGACTTGAACACAACCATATTGTAGTCAGCCGGAAAGCAGGAAAAGGGAAGACAATTCCACAGGAGTGCAGTTCTAAGAAAGAAGCTTTGTTCATGGAATCTACGTTTAGGTTTAGGCACAGATAAAGAGTGGTTGGGTCTCTTTGGACTTGTGGGCTGGTGCTGAGTCCTGCTGCCACACCCAGGTTCTACCAGCGGCCACCTGATTGCACCAGGGGATCACAACACTCTTCAGCACATCAGGGTACACTTTGGTGTTGACTTTTAGATGTAAGGTGGCATGATGTGGCCTTGAAACCACACCATAAACCATAACCGTGGCCGGAAATTTCATTGAGTTGTGTTCTCAAGCGTTGAACCATCCGGGTTTGAATTTTGAGGGCGCTGGCAATGGTTCTGTTGACATAACTCGGATTGAGAGTTGTACAGCAGTGCTAGGTGTGTCAGAATTTTTGACACCCTTAACACAAGACTGTGAATAAAATATACAAAACTCGTAATTTCTCTTTTTAAAGTGGTTTGTTTAATTTTTTAATGGAATATACTTCCAAAATAAACTATTAAAATTTTTTGAAAAATAATAGGAATATTATTTTTTATTTTTTTAAAAAGCGATGTTTACAAAGTGCTTGCACGCGCTCATTCAGCCATTTTTTCTACGTAATGAAATGAATTGAATTTTATTAGTTAAATTGTTTTCAATTTTTTTCAATTTAAAAATCTATCCAAACTTTTCTATTGGTTCAATTTTTAGAATATTTTCAGGTTTAATGTGAAATTTTATGCTCTTTCCAATAAACTGAATATACTATTCTAGACAAAGTTTTTTTTTTAATTCATATCCCCCATTTTGAAATGTCTATTAAAATGAAAATAATTAATTTTCTCGCCTTAGATTTATACATCAAAATTGAAGATAAAAGATCAATAAATAAAATAATCTAATTTAAAACAAAAAAGAATTGTTTTGTGCAAATTTACCTGCAAAGTCAAAAGTTTAAAACCTGTTTTTTAAAAAACGACGTTGATTTTTTTTAAGTGAAACCTCATATTTTGAAAATATTGTCTAGTAAATATTAATATTAAACACTTACTACAATTTTTTTCTATTTCATTCAATGTTGTTTTATTTTAGATATTAAAAAAAAAATTCATTCCATAAAGAAGAAATAAAATATTTTAAATCAAAACTCATGTATTTCTTTAAGAGAATAAAAAAAAATGGAAAATTTGTCGAGTGGTTTGTTTATAAAAGAAACTTACTTATGAGTGAATATGATCATTTTTTTCAACCCATATTTACTAACTTTTGTTGACATCAAACACATGTCAGAAATAGAAAGAGGAGATTAATTATGGCGCTTTTAGGCCACCGTAGTTCTCAACTCAAAGAAAGGGAGACAAACCCGCTCTGTGACCATCTGATATGATAATTTGATTAAATTTTGGAATCCTTGCTTAAAAAATTATTTTATTTAAAAAGTACATGGAATATAAAATAAAAATATGGATAAATTCTTAACAATGAAGAATGGAAGTACCCATTGATTAGTATTTTTTATAGGTAAGTTATTTTTTGGAATTTATATATATTTATTTTATCCGAAGTGAAAATTCGTTGATTTTCTTTAAATCTTTTTTAAAGAAAACCGATTTAAAAAAATATTGCATATTTTGCTATTAAACCTTTTATTATTTTAAAATTTTGTCTTTGCTCCTTTTACTGAAAAAATTAGGATTTAAATTGCAAGTAGTTATAAGCTTCGAAAAATAGTAAGTCTAATTATTCAAGCTTTTATCATGCATTTTTAATGGCGACTTCTTACTAAGTTATTTATTGCCAGTCATTGTCAGGTCGGTGCAAATCACAATACTAATAAGTTAGTTATCACCAAGCAGTGTTTGGTCGTTGCAGATCAAAATACTGATAAGTTACTTATTGCCAGCCAGTGTATAGTGGTTGCAAATCATGATACTAATAAGTTAGCTAGTGTCTTAATTCTATTTCTTGTAATATTATATCTCATGTAATTCTCGATATTTATCTACAAAATGCTTATTTTTTAATTCAAGGTCTGATCGAAACTAATATTACGCTGATTATTTTATTAAAGAACATTCTATTGTTTCCTTATGTGATGATGTTTTCAACTGTCATAGAATTTTCATGGATTCTACTAGTTATTATTATTTGTAGCAAAATGCAGTAGGCAAAAATCAGGAACAAAGATAGAAAATAGTCAGTTTCGCCCTGCACCGCCCACCTCTAGAAGAGAGGGATTTCTTGGCTGTAATGACCGTAGAGAAAGAAGAAGAAGAAGAAGAAGAAGAAGAAGAAGAAGAAGAAGAAGAAGAAGAAGGAGACCAAAAAAAAAAAAGGAAGAAAAAAACTTGCTTTTCGAAGATTCGTGGTTCGTCAAAAAGAACAATCCAACCACCAGAACCACCTACACACAATCTGCAAAACACTCCCTAATTACTTCCCAGCATCCTGCCTTTATAGCGGCCGAGAGTTATATATTTGCATAATCAGACGAGAGAACACGTGATTCTGGAAGAATTGCATGGGGTCAACGCCAATAAAAACCCATGGACACAATCTTGGAACTCTCTTTCGCTCGGCACACAACACAACAACAGACGTATCCAAGTTAAGTTTTTTATTTCCCCACTCCCATTTCGGTTATTGCCAAATCCGCTACATTATTATTATTATTATTATTATTATTATTATTATTATTATTATTATTATTAAAAAAAAAAATAATTTCAAATTTAGTTGGACGTTGATTGCGTCTTGTCGGTTGACCAGAATAATCTCATGTGAGTAAAGAATTTTTTTTCATTAATTTGAGCAGACTGCGAGGAGTGTGTCGGTCCAATTGATAAAATCTTGTTCGTACATGTTTTTCTTCACATATACACACCCACACGTATGCACGCACATACGCACACACACAGCACGCATATACACATCCTCATACACACACTCACATTCATGCGTATACACACACACTCTAACGTGCACACACACACCCGAGCTGTGACGTCACTTCTTTTAAAGTGAAAACCAGACATGCGCACCCAGAACAGTAACTCCAGTATAAAAGTCAACAAAACCTGTTAACTTCCCTTTTTTCGTCCGGACCAGCATTCGAGCTGCTTAGTCGATGAACCGACCGCGTGTTCTAACGTCACTCTATCTCCCTTTTGCATTTGTGCCATCAAAACAGACATGTGCGCGATGCTCTACTAAGCTTAACACTCTCTTTCTACAGGCCGGCTTGCCACTTCACGTTTCTCTATTGCATTCCCCCTTTCCTTCCACACGCGTAGTCGTCAATGGCTGAATGAACACGTGTACACCAAAGACTTTCACTTCTCAACAGAAAATAAACATGTTTATTTTATTCCAGCATTTGAGTTCCTTGTTTCTTTCATTCAATTCGTTTCATTATTTTTTCTTGTAGCGAGTTAGGGTATTTTATATCCTGGTCCGCAACATGAAATAGTAACCCCTTTATTTTAAAAATGAAATGAATGAGTTTGAACGAAACACGCGGTAAACTAAAATCTCCCACAAAAATTCATTGCACGCACGAAAAATAATTTTTCTCTAACAAGCAAGCAAACTTGTCGACCACAAGGAGGAACAATTTCAAACCGTGCACACGAAACTGAAATATAAAAATTTCAAAACAAAATGGAACTTCAACAGATGGACTTCTACAACGAAACCATGGCATTAAACATTCGGCAACCTGACCGAAACCGAGACGAGGAATTAGCAGAATTAAAGTCGGCGGTTTAGACGCTTTCGAAGCAGCTAGCCAACGCACTTCAAATGCGTCAACATTCTCACAGAAACCACGACGACACGCGGTGAAATTACAGGCAAAGAAGTTCAAGCAAAAACCGATCCACGTCACGACATAGACAAGATGTGTGTTTCTATCACAGGAGATTCAGCGTCGATGCGAGAAGATGCACTAAACCCTGCGCGTTCAAAAAACTAGCACAGGGAAAAGATCCTTCCAGCCAGTAACGACGACGACTGTAGCTGGAGCACACAAAAAAGGTTGTCTATTTTATATCCGAGACAAAATTCACGGATATAACTTTTTAATAGACACCGGAGCGGAAATCAGCGTCATACCGACACTGCATGGCCATCCAACAGGGACCCAATTTTTCAACTTACAAGCCGCCAACGGTACAAAAATACCCACTTTTGGCGAAAAAACTTTAAATTTGAACCTTGGAATGCGGAGGAATTTTTTATTGAATTTCACCATAGCCACTGTGACCACTCCAATTTTAGGGACGGACTTTTTAGCCCATTTCAACCTGTCTGTCGACATGACTCATCACTCATTGACAGACAATGAAACGAACATTTCGGCGAGAGGAACTACCTCGAAATTTTTAACCACCGGAATCAGCACCGCCCTACCCGAAGATTTACACGTCCGCCGGTTACTCCAAAAATTTCCTCAACTTTCCCAGCCGTTTAAAAACACGGACCCCATCAAACACAGCGCTAAGCACTATATTAAGACAACAGGACCGCCCGTCTATTCAATCCCCAGACGCTTTAAACCGGATAAATACAAATTGGCAAAATCCGAGTTTCAAAACCTACTCCACATGGGAATAATACGGCCCTCGAAAAGTGCTTGGTCATCACCACTCCACATGGTACAGAAAGCTGACAACACCACATGCCGACTGTGCGGAGATTTTAGACGCTTAAACGTGAAAACTGTTCCAGATAGATATACTATTCCCCATATCCATGACTTCGCCAATGGACTCGAAGGCGCCACAATTTTCTCCAAACTGGACCTCGTTAAGGCATATTTTCAAATTCCAGTCGCGGAAGAAGACATTCATAAAACCGCACTAACCACACCATTTGGCCTTTACGAGTTCCCAAGGATGCCTTTCGGGTTGAGAAACACCTGTCAAACTTTCCAGCGTTTGATTGACAAAGTTTTCAGAGGTCTGCCGTTCAGATTCGCTTATGTGGACGACGTTTTAATCGCCAGCAGAAACCTCGAAGAAAACCGGTTACACCTGGAACAAACTTTTGAAAGACTGTCACATTTCGGTCTTAAACTAAACACTGATAAATGTGTTTTTGGCCACCAGGAAGTTCAATTTCTCGGTCATTTAATTGACAAGGATGGAATCTCCCCTTTGCCTGAAAAAGTAAGTGCTATTTCGAATTTCCCTCTACCGACATCTGTCAGACAAGTACGCCGTTTTGTAGGCATAATTAACTATTATCGACGTTTTTTGCCTAACTGTTCCACGTTACTCGCACCTTTAATGGACTTGTTAAAAAACCGAACCAAAAACCAACAGTTAGTTTTGAAAGGACCTGCACTATAGGCCTTCGAACAATCGAAAACTGCGTTGGCAAACTTCACCAAACTTACATATATCCAAGATAGCGATACAACGGAACTTACACTCATGACGGATGCATCGGAAATAGCAGTAGGAGCTGTCATTCACCAAATTTCTGACAACAAAATGACCTCTATTTCATTCGTCTCTGCCAAGTTAAACAAAGCGCAGACTAAATATATCAATTTCTCGAGAGAGTTACTTGCAATTTACCTTGCAATTAAGCACTTTAAACATCTCCTAGAGGGCAGAAAATTTTCCATTTATACGGATCATAAACCTCTAACATTTGCTCTACACACACATGTCGACAAATATGGCCCACGAGAAATTCGACACCTGGATTTTATAGCCCAATATTCTACCGATATACAGTACGTAAAAGGACAAGAAAACGTTGTAGCTGACGCTTTATCTCGTGCAACAATTGCTTCTGTAAATTCCACTCCACTAAGTATGGAATTAATAGCACAAGAGCAATTAACCGATACCACGCTCCCAGCTATAATGGACAAAACTTCACTGAAGCTGAAATAAATGCCGATATCATTCGGAACAACAACTTTCTATTGCGATGTTTCACAAAAACACCCTCGCCCTTATATTTCACCCAGCCTCAGACGACAAGTTTTCCAGCACTTTCACAATTTGTCCCATCCAGGAAAACGTGCCACCGTGAAATTAATAGCGGAACGTTTTGTTTGGCCAAATATGAATACGGACATCTGTAGTTGGACCAAAACTTGCATTCCTTGTCAAAAAAAAACAAAGTTCACAGGCACACATAATCACCTAGAGGAACTTTCAGTGTACCAGACGCTAGGTTTACCCATGTGCATATCGACTTGGTTGGACCGTTGCCCACTTCAAAAGGACATACCCACATCCTTACTATAGTCGATAGATTCAGCAGATGGCCGACAGCAATACCAGTGAAAGACATATCAGCCGCAAGAATAGCCAGAGCGATTTTACAAGATTGGATAGCGATTTTCGGAGTGCCCTCTGTAATCACAATGGACAGGGGCTCACAGTTTCAATCAACTCTTTTCGTTGAATTCAACCATTTGTTGGGAACAAAGCACATCAAGACTACTGCCTATCATCCTTGCGCAAACGGTATGGTGGAACGATTGCATAGACAATTAAAAGCATCTTTGGCTATGAATGAAAATAAATCAGACTGGTCAGACAACTTGCCACTCATTCTCCTAGCAGTTCGCAACACTGCGAAGGAAGATTTGCAGAGCACACCTGCTGAATTAGTTTTCGGATCAACACTGATTTTACCAGGACAATTCTGCAAAAACAATACAGACATTTCCCCAATGACAACTTTTGTGATGGACTTACAACACAAAATGTCACAATTAAAATTTACTCCAACCAAAAAGCCAGACACGAACATTTTCATTCCAAGCGATATTTACAAATGTAAATACGTTTTTATCAGGAACGACGTGGTAAAAAAACACTATGTCCAAATTATTCCGGACCTTATTTAGTTCTCGACAGAAGTAAAAAGTATTTTACGATATTAAAAAGAGAAAAAAAGACACTATAGCAACTCTGCACTCATAGACGAACAATTACACATTTCTCCTAGTCCAATACAAGAACATACACACTCAGAAACGGACAACGAAATTACAAAAAAACAACACACCACCAACAACAACAAAAACTGATAGAAAATTTCATTGGCCAAAATATTTCAAACAATATATAACTTATCAAAAAAAAAAAAAAATATATATATATATATATATATATATATATATATATATATATATATATATATATATATATATACATAAAAAAACAAAAACAAAATACATTTCTCTTGTATATATATATTTTTCTCCCCAGGAGGGGGAGTCTTGTTCGAACATGCTTTTCTTCAAATATACACACCCACACGTACGCACGCACATACGCACACACACGCACGCATATTCACATCCTCATAGACACACTCACATTCCTGCGCATACACACACACACTAACGTGCACATACACACTACCCAGCTGTGGCGTCTATTCCTTTAAAGTGAAAACCAGACATGCGCACTAACTCTAGTATAAAAGTCAACAAACCCTGTTAACTTCCCTTTTTTCGTCCGGACCAGTGTTTGAGCTGCTTAGTTGACGAACCGACCGCGTGCTCTAACGCCACTCAATCTCCCCTTTGCATTTGTGCCATCAAAACAGACATGTGCGCGACGCTCTACTGAGCTTAACACTCTCTTTCTCCAGGCCGGCTTGCCATTTCGTGTTTCTTTACGTGTACACCGAAGACTTTCACTTCTCAACAGAAAATAAACGACATGTTTATTTTATTCCAGCATTTGAGTTCCTTGTTCTTTCATTCAATTCGTTTAATCATTTTTTCTTGTAGCGAGTTAGTGTATTTTATATCCTGGTCCGCACAAAACTAAAAGCAAAACAAACCAAAAAAAATATATTTTCAAATTTAGTTGGACGTTGATTGCGTCCTGACGATTGACCAGAATAATCTCATGTGAGTAAAGATTTTTTTTCATTAATTTGAGAAGACTTTCATTTTTTTCATTAATTTGAGAAGACCTCGAGGAGCATATCTATCCAATTGATAAAAACTAAAAGCAAAACAAAACAAAAATATTTTCACATTAAACTGGACATTGATTGCGACTTGTCGGTTGACCAGAATAATCTCATGTGAGTAAAGAATTTATTTTTCATTAATTTAAGAAGACTGCGAGGAGCATATCAGTCCAATTGATAAAAAGTAAAACAAAAATAAAACAAAAAAATATTTTCAAATTTAGTTGGACGTTGATTGCGTCTTGTCAGTTGACCAGAATAATCTCATGTGAGTAAAGAATTTATTTTCATTAATTTAAGAAGACTGCGAGGAGCATATCGGTCCAATTGATAAAAAATAAAATCAAAACAAAACAAAAAAAATTTACACATTTACTTGGAAATTAATTGCGTCTTGTCGGTTGACCAGAATAATCTCAAGTGAGTGAAAAATTTATTTTTCTTTCATTAATTTGAGAGGACTGCGAGGAGCATATTGGTCCAATTGATAAAAACTAAAAGCAAAACAAAACAAAAAGTATTTTCAGATTTAGTTGGACGTTGATTGCGTCTTGTCGGTTGACCAGAATAATCTCATGTGAGTAAAGAATTTTTTTTTATTAATTTGAGAAGACTGCGAGGAGCATATCGGTCCAATTGATAAAAACTAAAAGCAAAACAAAACAAAAAAATATTTTCAAATTTAGTTGGACGTTGATTGCGTCTTGTCGGTTGACCAGAACAATCTCATGCGAGTAAAGTATTTATTTTCATTAATTTAAGAAGACGGCAAGAAGACATCGGTCAAATTGATAAAAAAAAATATAAACAAAACAAAAAAAGATTTTACATTTAGTTGGACGTTGATTGCGTCTTGTCGGTTGACCAGAATAATCTCATGTCAGTAAAGAATTTTTTTTTATTAATTTGAGAAGACTGCGAGGAGCATATCGGTCCAATTGAAAAAAAATAACATCAAAACAAAACAAAAAAACATTTTCAAATTTAGTTGGACGTTGATTGGGTCTTGTCGGTTGATCAGAATAATCTCATGCGAGTAAAGAATTTATTTTCATTAATTTAAGAAGACTGCAAGGAGCATATCGGTCCAATTGATAAAAACTAAAAGCAAAACAAAACAAAAAATTTTTTTACATTTAGTTGGACGTTGACTGCGTCTTATCGGTTGACCAGAATAATCTCATGTGAGTAAAGAATTTATTTTCATTAATTTAAGAAGACTGCGAGGAGCATATCGGTCCAATTGATAAAAAAATAAAACAAAAACAAAACAAAAAATATTTTCAAGTTTAGTTGGACGTTGATTGCGTCTTGTCGGTTGACCAGAATAATCTCACGCGAGTAAAAAATTTTTTTTTTCTTTCATTAATTTGCGAGGACTGCGAGTAGCATATCGGTCCAATTGATAAAAACTAAAAGCAAAACAAAACAAAAAAATATTTTCAAATTTAGTTGGACGTTGATTGCATCTTGTCGGTTGACCAGATCAATCTCATGTGAGTAAAGAATTTTTTTTAATTAATTTAAGAAGATGGCGAGAAGACATCGGTCAAATTGATAAAAAAAATCAAAACAAAACAAAACAAAATTTCAAATTTAGTTGGACGTTGATTGCGTCTTGTCGGTTGACCAGATCAATGTGACGGCGAGAAGACATCGGTCAAATTGATAAACAATAAAATCAAACCAAAAAATAAAAATTTTCACATTTAGTCTGACGTTGATTGCGTCTTGTCGGTTGACCAGAATAATCTCATGCGAGTAAAGAATTTATTTTCATTAATTTAAGAAGACTGCGAGAAGACATCGGTCCAATTGATAAAAACTAAAAGCAAAACAAAACAAAAAGTATTTTCAGATTTAGTTGGACGTTGATTGCGTCTTGTCGGTTGACCAGAATACTCTCATGCGAGTAAAGAATTTTTTTATTAATTTAAGAAGACTGCGAGGAGCATCTCGGTCCAATTGCTACAAAATAAAATCAAAACAAAACAAAAAAAATTTTCACATTTAGTTGGACGTTGATTGCGTCTTGTCGGTTGACCAGAATCATCTCATGTGAGTAAACAATTTATTTTAATTAATTTAAGAAGACTGCGAGGAGCATATCGGTCCAGTTGAGAAACAATAAAATCAAAACAAAGCAAAAAAATATTTTAAAGTTACGTTGGACGTTGATTGCGTCTTGTCGGTTGACCAAAAAAGCCTATTATGAGTCAAGTATTTATTTTTCTTTCATTAATTTAAGAGGACTGCGAGGAGCATATCGGTCCAATTGATAAAAACTAAAAGCAAAACAAAACAAAAAGTATTTTCAAATTTAGTTGGACGTTGATTGCGTCTTGTCGGTTGACCAGAATAATCTCATGTGAGTAAAGAATTTATTTTCATTAATTTAAGAAGACTGCGAGGAGCATATCGGTCCATTTACTAAAAAAAAAAATCAAAAAAAACAAAAACAAAATTCAGATTTAGTTGGACGTTGATTGCGTCTTGTCGGTTGACCAGAATAATCACACGCGAGTAAAGAATTTATTTTCATTTATTTAAGACGACTGCGAGGAGCATATCGGACCAATTGATAAGAACTAATAGCAAATCAAAACAAAAAAATATTTTCAAATTTAGTTGGACGTTGATTGCGTCTTGTCGGTTGACCAGAATAATCTCATGCGAGTAAAGAATTTATTTTCATTAATTTAAGAAGACGGCGAGAAGCTATCGGTCCAATCGATAAAAGATAAAATCCAAACGAAACAAAAAAAATTACACATTTAGTTGGACGTTGATTGCATCTTGTCGCTTGACCAGAATAATTTCATGTGAGTAAAGAATTTTTTTTATTAATTTGAGAAGACTGCGAGGAGCATATCAGTCAAATTGATAAAAAATAAAATAAAAAAAAAAATGTTTTCACATTTAGTTGGACATTGATTGCTTCTTGTCGGTTGACCAGAATAATCTCATGCGAGGAAAGAATTTATTTTCATTAATTTAAGAAGACTGCGAGGAGCATGTCGGACCAATTGATAAAAACAAATAGCAAAACCAAACAAAAAAATATTTTCAAATTTAGTTGGACGTTGATTGCGTCTTGTCGGTTGACCAGAATAATCTCATGTGAGTAAAGAATTTATTTTCATTAATTTAAGAAGACTGCGAGAAGACATCGGTCCAATTGATAAAAACTAAAAGCAAAACAAAACAAAAAGTATTTTCAGATTAAGTTGGACGTTGATTGCGTCTTGTCGGTTGACCAGAATAATCTCACGCGAGTAAAGAATTTATTTTTTTTTTTCAATTTAAGAAGACTGCGAGGAGCATATTGGTCCAGTTGAGAAACAATAAAATCAAAACAAAGCAAAAAAATATTTTAAAGTTACGTTGGACGTTGATTGCGTCTTGTCGGTTGACCAAAAAAGCCTATTATGAGTCAAGTATTTATTTTTCTTTCATTAATTTAAGAGGACTGCGAGGAGCATATCGGTCCAATTGATAAAAACTAAAAGCAAAACAAAACAAAAAGTATTTTCAAATTTAGTTGGACGTTGATTGCGTCTTGTCGGTTGACCAGAATAATCTCATGTGAGTAAAGAATTTATTTTCATTAATTTAAGAAGACTGCGACGAGCATATCGGTCCATTTACTAAAAAATAAAATCAAAAAAAACAAAAAAAAAATTCAGATTTAGTTGGACGTTGATTGCGTCTTGTCGGTTGACCAGAATAATCTCACGCGAGTAAAGAATTTATTTACATTTATTTAAGACGACTGCGAGGAGCATATCGGACCAATTGATAAGAACTAATAGCAAATCAAAACAAAAAAATATTTTCAAATTTAGTTGGACGTTGATTGCGTCTTGTCGGTTGACCAGAATAATCTCATGTGAGTAAAGAATTTATTTTCATTAATTTAAGAAGACTGCGACGAGCATATCGGTCCATTTACTAAAAAATAAAATCAAAAAAAACAAAAAAAAATTCAGATTTAGTTGGACGTTGATTGCATCTTGTCGGTTGACCAGAATAATCTCACGCGAGTAAAGAATTTATTTACATTTATTTAAGACGACGGCGAGGAGCATATCGGACCAATTGATAAGAACTAATAGCAAATCAAAACAAAAAAATATTTTCAAATTTAGTTGGACGTTGATTGCGTCTTGTCGGTTGACCAGAATAATCTCATGTGAGTAAAGAATTTATTTTCATTAATTTAAGAAGACTGCGACGAGCATATCGGTCCATTTACTAAAAAATAAAATCAAAAAAAACAAAAAAAAATTCAGATTTAGTTGGACGTTGATTGCGTCTTGTCGGTTGACCAGAATAATCTCACGCGAGTAAAGAATTTATTTACATTTATTTAAGACGACGGCGAGGAGCATATCGGACCAATTGATAAGAACTAATAGCAAATCAAAACAAAAAAATATTTTCAAATTTAGTTGGACGTTGATTGCGTCTTGTCGGTTGACCAGAATAATCTCATGCGAGTAAAGAATTTATTTTCATTAATTTAAGAAGACGGCGAGAAGCTATCGGTCCAATCGATAAAAGATAAAATCCAAACAAAACAAAAAAAAATTACACATTTAGTTGGACGTTGATTGCATCTTGTCGCTTGACCAGAATAATCTCATGTGAGTAAAGAATTTTTTTTATTAATTTGAGAAGACTGCGAGGAGCATATCAGTCAAATTGATAAAAAATAAAATAAAAAAAAAAAAATGTTTTCACATTTAGTTGGACATTGATTGCTTCTTGTCGGTTGACCAGAATAATCTCATGCGAGTAAAGAATTTATTTTCATTAATTTAAGAAGACTGCGAGGAGCATGTCGGACCAATTGATAAAAACAAATAGCAAAACCAAACAAAAAAATATTTTCAAATTTAGTTGGACGTTGATTGCGTCTTGTCGGTTGACCAGAATAATCTCATGTGAGTAAAGAATTTATTTTCATTAATTTAAGAAGACTGCGAGGAGCATATCGGTCCAATTGATAAAAACAAATAGACAAAGAAACCAAAAAAAATATTTTCAAATTTAGTTGGACGTTGATTGCGTCTTGTCGGTTGACCTGAATTATCCCATATGAATAAAAAATAATGTTTCTATCATTAATTTGAAAGGCCTGCGAGGAGCATATCGGTCCAATTGATAAAAACTAAAAGCAAAACAAAACAAAAAAATATTTTCAAGTTTAGTTGGACGTTGATTGCGTCTTGTCGGTTGACCAGAATGATCACATGTGAGTAAAGAATTTATTTTCATTAATTTAAGAAGACTGCGAGGAGCATATCGGTCCTTTGATAAAAAATAAAATCAAAACAGAACAAAAAAATATTTTCTAATTTAGTTGAACGTTGATTGCGTCTTGTCGGTTGACCAGAATAATCTCATGTAAGTAAGAATTTTTTTTATTAATTTAAGAAGACTGCGAGGAGCATATCGGTCCAATTGATAATAACTAATAGCAAAACAAAGCAAAAAAATATTTTCAATTTTAGTTGGACGTTGATTGCGTCTTGTCGGTTTATCAGAATCATCTGATATGGGTAAAGAATTTATTTTTCTTTCATTAATTTGGAAGGACTGCGAGGAGCATATCAGTCCAATTGATAAAAACTCATAGCAAAACAAAACAAATAATTATTTTCAAATTTAGTGGGACGTCGATTGCGTCTTGTCGGTTGACCAGAATAATCTCATATGAGTAAAGAATTTTTTTTTATTAATTTGAGAAGACTGAGAGGAGCATATCGGTGCAATTGCTACAAAATAAAAGCAAAACAAAACAAAAAAATTTTCACATTTAGTTGGACATTGATTGCGTTTGTCGGTTGACCAGAATAATCTCATGTGAGTAAAGAATTTATTTTAATTAATTTAAGAAGACTGCGAGTGGCATATCGGTCCAATTGCAAAAAAAAATAAAATCAAAACAAAACAATAACAATTTTCACATTTTGTTGGACGTTAATTGCGTCTCGTCGGTTGACCAGAATCATCTCATGTGAGTAAAGGATTTATTTTCATTAATTTAAGAAGACTGCGAGGAGCATATCGGTCCAGTTGAGAAACAAAAAAATCAAAACAAAGCAAAAAACTATTTTAAAGTTACGTTGGACGTTGATTGCGTCTTGTCGGTTGACCAAAAGAGCCTCATATGAGTAAAGTATTTATTTTTCTTTCATTAATTTAAGAGGACTGCGAGGAGCATATCGGTCCAATTGATAACAACTCAAAGCAAAACAAAACAAAAAATATTTTCAAATTTAGTAGGAAGTTGATTGCGTCTTGTCGGTTGACCAGAATAATCTCATGTGAGTACAGTATTTATTTTTCTTTCATTAATTTAAGAGGACTGCGAGGAGCATATCGGTCCAATTGATAAAAACTAAAATCAAAACAAAACAAAAAAAATTTTCACATTTAGTTGGACGTTGATTGCGTCTTGTCGATTGGCCAGAATAATTATGTGAGTAAAGAATTTTTTTTTATTAATTTGAGAAGACTCGAGGAGCATATCGGTCCAATTGATAAAAAATACAATCAAAACACAACAAACAGAATTTTCACATTTAGTCTGACGTTGATTGCGTCTTGTCGGTTGACCAGAATAATCTCGTGTGAGTAAATAATTTTTTTTTATTAATTTGAGAAGACTCGAGGAGCATATCGGTCCAATTGATGAAAAATAATATCCAAACAAACCAAAAAAAACTTTTCAAATTTCATTGGACGTTGATTGCGTCTTGTCGGTTGACCAGAATAATCTCATGTAAGTAAAGAATGTTTTTTATTAATTTAAGAAGACTGCGAGGAGCATATTTGGCCAATTAATAAAAAACTAATAGCAAAACAACAAATAAATATTTTCAAATTTAGTTGGACGTTGATTGCGTCTTGTCGGTTGACCAGAATAATCTCATGTGAGTAAAGAATTTATTTTTCTTTATTTAAGAAGACTGCGAGGAGCATATCGGTCCAATTGATAATAACTAATAGCAAAAGAAACCAAAAAAAAATTTTTCAAATTAAGTTGGACGTTGATTGCGTCTTGTCGGTTTACCAGAATCATCTCATATGGGTACAGAATTTATTTTTCTTTGATTAATTTGGAAGGACTGCGAGTAGCATATCGGTCCAATTGATAAAAACTAATAGCAAAACAAAACAAATAAATATTTTCAAGTTTAGTGGGACGTCGATTGCGTCTTGTCGGTTGACCTGAATAATCTCATGTAAGTAAAGAATTTATTTTTATAAATTTAAGAATACTGCGAGAAGATATCGGTCAAATTGATGAAAAATAAAATCAAAACAAAACAAAACAATTTTAACATTTAGTTGGACGTTGATTGCTTCTTGTCGGTTGACCAGAATAATCTCATGTGAGTAAAGAATTTTTTTTTTTATTATTTGAAAAGACTGAGAGGAGCATATAGGTCCAATTGATAAAAAATAAAATCCAAACAAAACAAAAAAAAATTTTCACATTTTGTTGGACATTGATTGCGTTTGTCGGTTGACCAGAATAATCTCATGTGAGTAAAGAATTTATTTTCATTAATTTAAGACGACTGCGAGGAGCATATCGGTCAAATTGATAAAAAATAAAATAAAAACAAAAATAAATAAATTTTCACATTTAGTTGGACGTTGATTTCGTCTTGTCGGTTGACCAGAATCATCTCATGTGAGTAAAGAATTTATTTTCATTAATTTAAGAAGACTGAGAGGAGCATATTGGTCCAATTGATAACAAATAAAATCTAAACAAAAAAAAAATTTTACATTTAGTTGGACGTTGATTACTTTTGTCGGTTGACCAGAATAATCTCATGTGAGTAAAAAAAAATTTTTGTATTAATTTAAAAAGACTGCGAGGAGCGTATTGGTCCAATGGCTTAAAACTAATAGCAAAATAAAACAAAAAAATATTTTCAAATTTAGTTGGACGTTGATTGCGTCTTGTCAGTTGACCAGAATAATCTCATGTGAGTAAAGAATTTATTTTCATTAATTTAAGAAGACTGCGAGGAGCATATCGGTCCAATTGATAAAAAATAAAATCAAAACAAAACAAAAAAAATTTACACATTTACTTGGAAATTAATTGCGTCTTGTCGGTTGACCAGAATAATCTCAAGTGAGTGAAAAATTTATTTTTCTTTCATTAATTTGAGAGGACTGCGAGGAGCATATTGGTCCAATTGATAAAAACTAAAAGCAAAACAAAACAAAGACATATTTTCAAATTTAGTTGGACGTTGATTGCGTCTTGTCGGTTGACCAGAATAATCTCCTGTGAGTGAAGAATTTTTTTTTTTTATTAATTTAAGAAGACTGCGAGGAGCATATCGGTCCAATTGATAGCAACTACCGTCCACACAAAACAAAAACAAAAAATAGTTTCAAATTTAGTCTTGTCGGTTGACCAGAATAATCTCATGTGAGTAAAGGATTTTTTTTTATTATTATTATTATAATAGTAATTGTAGTAGTGATTATAATAATAATAGTAATGATAATTGAGATTATTATTGTTATTGTTGTTGTTATTTTTATTATCATTATTTTTGTTATAGTTTGTCTTATTATTATTATTATTCACACCGGCTACCATCAAATATTTCTCCTTGGGGAGAACGTATGGCGCTTTCCGGTAGTCTGATTGACAGCAAGTCACCCCAGACTTCAAGTACTCTTCGCCTCTCTCGATAACCATCGCGTTTGCATTTGTATTAACGTCACGGCCGCTTACCATTGATTTTTTGTTGACAGCGACTATTGATCATCACTGGAATGTAGGGGGGTAAATGCTTCTCCAATTATTATTATTATTATTAATAATAATAATAATAATAATAATAATAATAATAATAATAATAATAATAATAATAATAATAATAAATAACAAACGAAACAAGAAAGCGTTTCTAACCGAAATTTTAATTTAAACTTGAAATTGATGGTTAAACAAGGAATTTTCCTACACATGTTCGGATGTTTTATGTTTTTATGTTTGTGTACATTTTTTTCGGCCAAAAGCGACAATAGCGACGGAGTGTAAAAAATAACAAACGAAATAAGAAAGCGTTTCTAACCGAAATTTTAATTTGAACTTGAAATTTATGGTTAAACAAGGAATTGTCTTATACATGTTCGGATGTTTTACGTTTCTGTCCTTGTGTACATCTTTCATGTCGTCAGCAAAATCAGCGGCAGAGTTTTAAAAAAATATAAATAGCAGAGGGGGAAAACCCCTTTCTAACTGAAATTAGTATTTAAAAATTGAATTCAAGGTTAAACGAGGAATTGTCTATCACATATTTGGATGTTTTATTTTTCTGTTTTTGTGCACATTTTTCTGACCAAAAGCAACATCGGCAAAGGGGTTAACAAAAAAAACGAACAATGTAAGCTTTTCTAACAGAAATTATTTTTATTATTATTATTATTATTATTGTTGTTATTATTATTGTTGTTATTATTATTATTGTTATTTTTATTATTATTATTATTATTATTATTATTAATATTATTATTATTATCAGAGTTCTTCTACTTATTATTATTATTTTTATTTTGTTATTAACATTATCATTATTAGTATCATTATTATCATTATCATTATTATTGTTATTATTATTTAAAAAAACAAATTTACTTTATTGGTTATTACTATTACCACTAATATTATTACTAATAGCAGTAGTAGTGATGGTGGTGGTTGTAATGATGGTATGTTTTTATTATTTTTTATTATTACTGTAGCTATAACGGTAGGTGTTGTTTTTTGCTGTCATTGCTATTGTTGTTTTGCTGTTAATATTATTGCTACCAATATTAGTGTTGCTATTATCATTGTAGATTTTATTTCTATTGTTGTTGTTGGTGGTAATGGGAATAGTGGTGGTGATGGCGGAAAAAGGTCGGGAGAGGATCTTTGACCTTGGTGGGGAACCCTCCTAGAGATAATGTCTCAATAAAACTATTGGTGGTGGTGGTGTAACCTTAAATTTACTAACCCCCATTTATGGGAGAATGTCAAATCAAAATATTGAAAATAGCGACATAAATGAGGCTACAACATCTTGTGATGGTCTGACGTCAGATAGGTGTCCCACTGGTCAACAGGATGGGTCCTGTCGTCATCATACAACTGTTCGAAATTCTGAGGATGCGGCTGGATATAGGGGGAGTGAGAATTGCCAGAGAGGGTACCAAGACACGAAGGAGTTGGAACAGGAACTGTAAAAAAATATGGACGGATGAGGAAAGAAGAGTCCTGTGGGAATGCTTTGTAAGAAGTGGAAGTACCAAATCTGGTGGATATATCCGAAAAATGAAGGAAGAGTGGGAATCGAGAGGAGGGGAACCTAGAAGTGCCGTGAGTTTGGTATCCCAGTTAAAACAAATTAAGTATAACAACCTACTTTCAGTGATTGCAAGAGAAGAGATTGAATGGATGGTTAGGAATGAAATGAATAACGAAAGTAAAATTGATGAAACTAGCTCTGATGAAAGAACTGAGAGAGTGGAAGTGCAGAACGGAAATGTAAACGATGATGGGAGGCGGACAACTGAGGAGGTATGGAATCCTATGGTTAGGGGAAGTAATGAGAAAGAGTTTGAAGGATCTAAGGCAGATGAGACATTGACTCTGAGACAATGGAGCCAGTGAAAGGAGCAGATGTATGGAGAAATGGTGATGAAGTTCGAACTTTGACTTCTGTAGAAAAAGAAGTACTTCAGAAGTTAAGAGAGATTCTTCTTAGAGACGATATCATAGAGATTCCAAGTATGAAGAGTAGTGATAGGCGGAAGGTGAAAAACGAGGTAAAAATAATTCAAGGAGTAATTCACAACATCATAAGAAAGAACATATCGATTACGGAAGTTAACAGGCTTCTATATGCAGCGTCATACGTTATTGCGAATCGTCTTGGCTTATTATAGAAGAAAAAGGGAAAAATGAAGGATAGAAGGCCACACTGGCAGAGGCGGCTTGAAGAAAGTATTAAACGGTGGCGGAAAGACATTGGTAGAATCGAAGAAATAAGAAAAGGAGTTATACTAGGACAGAAAGCCAAGGACAAGCTTGAAAGGAGGTATAGATTGCTGGAAAAGGGAACGATGAACGTTCTAACAATGTTGAAAGAGAAGGTCCACACTGGTGGTATAAAAATTAGAAACTTTGTTAGAAAAAGTGTTGCATTTCGGCAGAACAACCTTTTCCGAAACAATCAATCTCAGCTGTATAAAGAATTAAATGGTAGTAAACAGGCGGGAAATAACACTCCAAATGCAAAAGATGCAAGGAAGTTCTGGAGTGGGATTTGGTCCGTCGAAGGGCGATATAATGAGAAGGCTAGCTGGTTGGGAGAGGTCAGAGAAAGCTATCAGAAATGCAGCAGATGAAGAACGTTGAGATAACCATCGATGACGTTAAAGCTGGCATATGAAGGATGACAAACTGGAAGGAACCTGGTCCAGATGGAGTGATTGGCTTCTGGTTTAAACAGTTCCCATGCCTTTATCCACCTATAGCTGCTGCTCTGCAAAGGGTTGTAGAATCGGGAGATGTCCCTGATTGGCTTGTGAAGGGAAGAACAACACTGATTAGGAAAGATCCTGCAAAAGGAACAGATGTCAATAATTATAGACCAATTACATGTCTGCCATTGATGTGGAAACTGTTGACTGGAATATTTGCGGAGAAAATTTATGAACATCTAATGGTGTTTTTCCTGACGAACAAAAGGGATGCCGGAAAGGCTCAAGAGGTACTAAAGAGCAACTATTAATTGATAAAGCAATAATGCAGGATGCAAAGAAGAAGAGAAATCTGAGCGTAGCATGGATCGATTACAGAAAGGCTTATGACATGGTTCCTCATTCATGGATACGTGAAATACTATTGATGATGAAGGTTGCTGAGAATGTGGTAGGGCTTTTGGAGACAAGTATGGCTTAATGGAAAACGGTGCTGACAGCAAACAGAGAGCAGATGGGGCAGGTTGGCATTAAACGTGGGATATTTCAAGGAGATTAGTTATCGCCACTTCTTTTTGTAATGATAATGATGCCACTGAGCATCCTCTTGAAGAGAGAAAAACTGGAGTATAACTTTGGATCTGGTGACAGACACCTCAACCATCTACTGTTTATGGATGATTTGAAAATATTCGGTAGAAATGAAAAGGAAATGTAGAGACTGGTAGAACTTGTGGGGACATACTCAGGAGACATTGAGATGGAGTTTGGGATTAGTAAATGTGCGGTGCTAGTGATAAAAAGAGGAGTAAAGGTTCATTCGAATGGAATAGTGCTGCCAAATGGAGAAATCATGAAAGAAATAGAAGATACAGGATATAAGAATTTAGGAGTGCTGGATGGTGTAGGCATCATGAACAGAGAAATGAAAGAAAAAGTCAGGAAGGAGTATCTTAGAAGAGTGAAACTAATTGCAAAGTCGAAACTGTATTGCGGAAATCTAATGAAAGCAGTAAATGCCTGGGCAGTCAGTGTTTTGAGATACAGTGCGGGAATTTTAGAATGGTCTGACAAGGATGTGCATGCCATGGATATCAAAACAAGAAAAGTTTTAGCAATGTTTGGTATATTTCACATTCGAAGTAGCGTAACAAGGCTGTATCAAAAGAGGAAAGATGATGGGAGAGGATTGAAAAGTGTAAAAGATTGTGTTAGAACCGAGGAGATATCGTTGAAGGAGCATGTAGTTAGAAGTGGAGAGTGGATGCTTAAGGTTGTGGCCAATGAAGTGGAGGTATGTGAGACCAAGGATGGATAGAGAAAGAGCAGAGGAACTGGCTAGAAAGAAAATGCATGGAAGGTTCTTCCAGGATATAGCAGAAGTGGCTGATGAAAGACCATGGCAATGGCTTAGAGCTGGGTATCTGGCTAAGAGTACTGAAGCTTTTGTTTGTGCAGCACAAGAGCAGGCATTAGGAACACGATTGTTCAAAAAAGTGGTTCTAGGAGAGGAAATTGCTGCAGAATGCCGGATTTGTGGTAAAACCTCAGAGTCAATTATGCACCTTGCAGCAGGGTGTAGTGGACTGGCCCAGAAAGAGTACTGCAAAAGACACGATCGTATAGGACTCCGGATATATTGGAAGGTGGGTAAGAGGGTTGGGGTGAAGTGTGCTGGAAAATGGTTTGAGGAGGTGCTTGATGAAATGAGAACAAGTGAGGATGGCAAGGTTGAGGTATGGTGGGACAAAAGTGCTATAACGACCAAGCAATTGGAACATAATCATCCAGATTTGGTCGTCATTGACAAGGTCTCAAAAAACTGGCGGATTGTAGACTTCTCAGTACCCTGGGACAGGAATGTGAGAGAGGAGAATGAGAAGTGGAGCAATTATGCTCCATTGGCCTTGGAGATAAGGCGTGTACACGGGGTTAAAACACAAATAATCCCGGTCGTAGTTGGTACACTAGGAGTAGTATCAAGTCGTCTGGAAGGACAATTGAAAAAACTACAAATCCCCGATGTTTTAGGTGGCCTTCAAACCACTGCAATTATAGATACCACCAACATCCTTAGGAAAACCCTTGATCTTTGAAGCTCCTGGTTTGAAGCCGGGATTAAGGGAAATCCTCTGGAAATGAATCCCATCCCTTTCCAGAGAGACGTTCATAAACGAAATCAAAATTATTATTATTATTATTATTATTATTATTATTATTATTATTATTATTATTATTATTATTATTATTCATTTATTTATTTATTTATCTATGTTCTTCCCATCGTTATTAAGGGAGAGACGGAATTTACTCACCATTAAAAAAGCCGACATTGTTTCTAACTCTGCCCTCTTCAGTAGTTTTATTATTATTATTATTATTATTATTATTATTATTATTATTATTATTATTATTATTATTATTAGTTTTATCTCTTACCATTAAAAAGGCCGACATTGTCTCTAACTCTGCTCTCTTCAGTAGTTTTATTATTATCATTATTATTATTCATAACTAATGATTACATTATTTTTACTGTTTAACAATTTCATTTCTATTCCATTAATTATACATATTTCTATTCCATTATTATACATATTGAAATCGCGTCTCATTTTTGCCGTTTGAATTAAACGTTTTTACGTTGCAACATTAAAAAAAAATATTAAAAAACACAATCTTCTTCCACAAACGGCTAAAATGATTCACGTGAACTTTTTCGAACATGATTGCTAGGAATGAACGCTGTCCTCGCTACAAATCTGCAGTTCTTTCAACGGTTTTCTTTTTCTTTTTCATTTCGATACTTTTTTGTGACCAATAGCAGGTCCGCTTGAAATATAAAAATTAACAATAAAAATATTAAATACAAAAAGTAACATCGTTTTTCATGCTTCAAAAAGCCCTCATAACCTTTAAATCACTATCCTAGACGCATACGTGGACTTTTAACATTATATATATATATATATATATATATATATATATATATATATATATATATATATATATATATATATATATATATATATATATATATATTAAATAAAATGGGTTAAGAAATTCCAACGAAAGAAAGATGTATATTTAAATAAGGGAGTAGTCACCAACAATGTGTATTTTTTAACATTATTTTATTATTCCGTGTCTTGGTTTTTCATTGAGAATTATGTTTGGATCATTGTAATAATGTTTTTAAGTCATTGAAATCGTTTTTACCCGCGTTTCAGGCGTTCTGTGAAGCGTCCTCGTCAAAAATTATTTTCAAATGTGTTGGAGATGTAAAAATAGCAATTTTCGTAGTTCATTTGAAGTGTTTCCAAGGGGTGGAGGCTTGTAAGTGTTTATTATTCATGGGCATGTTCAATTTTTATTACTCTTTTATTGGGCGTGTCCAGGCCGCTGACCTGGTTGTAGTCACTCTCTCTTTCTGCTAGTGCTTTTTTCTTTTCCTTTAGGGTGGGGTAGGGTGTGTGTGTGTGTGTGTGTGTGTGTGTGTGTGTGTGTGTGTGTGTGTGTGTGTGTGTGTGTGTGTGTGTGTGTGTGTGTTTGCTTTTATTGGTTTGAGAATGTATATACTGTTTTATAGTATTATGAGGTTATTTTCTTCCTTAGGAAGGTGACTGTGATCCGAGGTCTTTACTAATGTGTATGTGTGAGGAGGGGTGGGCAGCTCTTCTGAAATAAGGGTAGGGGTGCTTTCATTCTATTTTGATATTTATTTTTTGGATTTTTGGATTTTAGTATTGTGATTTTTCGTTTTAGTCTTTTCGGGTATTCCTTATATTATGTTTGTTTAGAAAGAGGGGTGTATTTAAAATATGTATAGAGGATTTTTTAATGTTTCTATTTATTTGTCTCCCCATGTGGGTATGGCCAGACCCAGGATCGGTTCCTAGTGTGGGGGAGTCTGAATGCAGAGAGGAGGAGGAAAAATCCAAAAGAATTATCGAAAGGAAGATAACCTGGCTAAAAAATCTACCAGAAAAAGAAAAAAAACGAACAAGTACCGAACATGACCATTCAAACCTACCAAAAACCGAAACATACCCGATTTCAACAGCTGGAGAGATTCCAAAACAAAGGTAAGAAACGAGACACACATCACTTTCAAACATACCCACACAACAGACCCAAACACACACAACGAAACGACCGGAACATATTCATACCATACACCCATCTCCACCAACAAACTCAACCAAAACTCCCATCTAGAACACCACACATCCACACAAGAACACGGGCACCATACAAACACAAATACTACTACCAAAATGCTCCAAAAAAACAGCATATCAACAACCGACAAGCCACTACCACATGACAATACTAAAAGATACAACCTCCCACAACAATACGAAAATAGTTACTACCAACCACGTCACCCAACTCAGCCAAGAACCTACTATCTCTTACCCCACCCCACCCACACAAACCACCAAAAAATCCCCCTACTTAACAACCCCCACCGTAACAACCAAATGGAACTAAACCACCCCTATAGATACCACTCAACACAAAACAATCTTTACAACACCCACCCCCAGTACCCCACAGTACAAAACCGACCCCAAAAATACCCCCCACACAAACACAACCAATCCGAATACCCCAGGTACCATCATAACCCATACATCCCTACAAAACGACACAACCAACCTCCCAACCAAATCAACGAAACTAACGACCCTCACAATCATTTTTTAGGAATCCCTCACAAAATGACAACACCAGACTAGACAACAAAAAACCCAAAGTCATCAACCTATCTACAGAGACACTTACAAAGGACGAAATTGAAGTACTAAAACCAGGCCTCAAATTCTGCCCAACTCCCAGAAGTAACATAGCAGAGTTAAAGAAAGACCTCAAAGAATTTGAACACAAATTTAGACTCCTAGATATACTTAACGACAGTGATAACACAACAGACGACTCTCTAGTAAAAAACAAATCAACATACTTCCCCAACAAACATAACAACACAAAAGAACTAAATACCTTCTTTGAAACACTCTGGAACCTCAACCCCCAACAAAAAGAAACCCCCACCAGTAATCTAACACACAAAAACAAAATCAAGCACTTAAAAAAATTCAACACAATAACAACTTAGTTATAAAGGAAGCAGACAAAGGTAGTGCAGTAGTTATAATGAATAAGAACTTCTATAAAACAAAAATTTTAGAATCACTAGGGAACGAAAATTATTACAAACCAATTAGGTCTAACATAGATGGCACAACCATATCTAAAATAACAAAACTCTGAACAACATACAATAGTACATTAACTGAAAAAGAAAAAGACTTACTTACAAACTTCACAACAAAAACAAACATCTTCTATGGGCTACCCAAAATACACAAATCTAACCAGGTAAGACATGCCATCAACATACAAAAGTCGGAATACATAAGCACCTCAAACCCCAACGACCTCACATTCAGACCCATAGTAGCAGGACCATCATGCCCAACAAGCAGACTTAGCAACCTAATAGATATACTATTACAGCCCTTCACCAATCTAGTCAGAAGTTTTGTAAGAGATAACACACACTTCTTTAGCTCCCTACCACAAACAGTAGACGATTGGACTATACTAGCCACATTCGATGTTAGCAGCCTATATAGCAATATCCCACTTAATCTAGGAAAAGAAGCTATCGCATATTGGATTGACAAACATACACAGACTTTACACCCCAGATTCAATAAACAATTCGTGATTGATAGCATCGACATAATCCTCAATAACAACTCCTTCCAATTCAATAAAGACAACTACATCCAAATACTAGGCACAGCAATGGGTACCAAAATGGCACCGACATATGCCACCCTTACACTCGCCTTCCTAGAAGAGACCCTTTATGAAAGGATAGAGCAAAAGTACAGGCACAATATAAAAACTCTCTTCATAAAATCTTGGAAAAGATACCTAGACAACTGCTTTATCCTCTGGAGAACCTCATGGGGGGATATCAAAGAACTCCACACTTTGCTACAAAATCTACACCCAAAAATAAACTTCACACTAGAACAAAGCCCCACAGAACTACCTTTCCTAGACATCCTAGTAACAATAAAAAACAACAACATAATCACAGACATCTACCACAAACCCACAGACACTCCACAATACCTCCACTTCAAAAGCCACCATCCTAAAAACTGTCTAAAATCAATACCCTACTCCCTAGCACGTAGAGTCTGCACCATAGTAACAGACAGACACCTCCGTTCAACTAGACTGAATGAACTACAAATAACACTGCGGAAAAGAGGATATCCACTACCACTAATACAGAAAGGTATTGAACTGGCTGAAAAAATTCTAATAGACCAATTTAGAACCCCAAAAGAACACAACAAAGAACAAATTTTAGCATACGTCTCTACACACAACACAAACAACCCAGAACTATTCACACATATAACAAAAAACCTTATCCTCCTCAATCAGAACGACAAACTAAACAACATACTTAAAACAACAAAAATAATAAAAAGCAAACGCCAACCCAAAAACTTAAAACACATCCTAACTTCCTCAAAACTCGTCCCACATACTACAAAAGGGGTTACAAAATGCAACAAACCGCGATGTGGAGTATGTGACATAATAATAGAAGGTAACACATACACATTCAAAAACCCAACACAAACATTCAAAATAAAAAAGGATCTAAATTGCACCTCCAGAAATGTAGTATATGCACTAAGATGCACAACTTGCAACAAATCCTACATAGGCGCCACCAAAAATTTCAGCAATAGAGTGGCCTTACATAAGAGCAACATCAAAATTGCAGATAACAGACACCTCTATGTTTCAAAACACGTACACACATGCAGTGGAAACAGCATCAAAATAATGCCAATCTTCCAAACAGACAATTATTTTTATTTACTTACACAGGAAAAAAACTTCATCACCAGATTCACTCCTGAACTGAACAAAGCCTAAATTCATCACACAAAAACATGAAATGCAAGGTACACTCGCGTGCACATCCATACACATACATATATACACACCCACACATAAATCAGAACCGACACATTAAAACACACACACGTGCACGCATACCACCACACACAGACATAACACCCCTATCTCTAATACAACACACTGAACAATACCAACCCTACTTAACCTCGAAACCAACAACACTAGGAAACACCTAGAACCATAGTATAATATCTGTTCCAACACCTCGTTCCCTCCTCAGTCAGTGGAGGAGAACCCCCTCATGACTGAAACAACTATCATCCCTTCTATCATCCCCCTCCCATACCTATACCCCCTCCAATTGCACCCTCCTCTGGGGAACAAAATCTCCCCCACACTAGGAACCGATCCTGGGTCTGGCCATACCCACATGGGAAGACAAATAAATAGAAACATTAAAAAAATCCCCTATACATATTTTAAATACACCCCTCTTTCTAAACAAACATAATATAAGGAATACCCGAAAAGACTAAAACGAAAAATCACAATACTAAAATCCAAAAATCCAAAAATCCAAAAAATAAATATCAAAATAGAATGAAAGCACCTCTACCCTTATTCCAGAAGAGCTGGTCCCCACCCCTCCTCACACATACACATTAGTAAAGACCTCGGATCACAGTCACCTTCCTAAGGAAGAAAATAACCTCATAATACTATAAAACAGTATATACATTCTCAAACCAATAAAAGCAAACACACACACGCACACACACACACACACACACACACACACACACACACACACACACACACCCTACCCCACCCTAAAGGAAAAGAAAAAAACACTAGCAGAAAGAGAGAGTGACTACAACCAGGTCAGTAGCCTGGACAAGCCCAATAAAAGAGTAATAAAAATTGAACATGCCCATGAATAATAAACACTTACAAGCCTCCACCCCTTGGAAACACTTCAAATGAACTACGAAAATTGCTATTTTTACATCTCCAACACATTTGAAAATAATTTTTGATGAGGACGCTTCACAGAACGTCTGAAACACGTGTAAAAACGATTTCAATGACTTAAAAACATTATTACAATGATCCAAACATAATTCTCAATGAAAAACCAAGACACGGAATAATAAAATAATGTTAAAAAATACACATTGTTGGTGACTACTCCCTTATTTAAATATATATATATATATATATATATATATATATATATATATATATATATATATATATATATATATATATAGAAAATAATCTTTATAAAAAATAAACCATTTAAAATAAACTTTTCTAAAAAGGGAGAGTTCATAAACAAATTCAACCTTCCCAAATATATGAATTCATTTTTTCATTGAAATATATATACGAATAAACTCTTTCAATAAAATAACTCTTTAATTGAATTGCAATAAATATATTGCAATCCTCATTAAGGGAGTGTGTTGGGAATATTCTTAACAAGACCTTTTAGGGCAATTTGCATAAGTGATTTCATGCAAATTACCCACTATTACTTGAGGAGAGGCTGCATATAAACACTAAAAAAAAAAAAACAAGAACCTTGAACGAGAGAAGCTCAAAAAGAATTTACTGAAAACAACTTGATGGTTTTTAATTGCCTTCGTCCAAAAAACATTCTTTTCTATAAAGAATAAAAGTATTAAGAATAACTCAAGAAAATTTCTAACACCTTTAGTAAATAAACCGTAGCACAACTACTACGACCTAGATCTAATTGTTTTATTTTATTTCAGACCTTAAGTATATTAGTAACATTGAAATCTGAATATTTATTAAAAGGTATCACCGGTTGAAGTTCAACGTTAGCTATAGTGTAATTTAGTGATGTAGATTGTACAATAGATTTATTTTTTGAACTTAGGCACTGAAGTTCACTTGATGGCCATTCTATGGAATTTTTGCTGTGCCATTTACGTCCTGAGCTCCATTGGCTTAAACTCTGAAATATTTCAAAGGTTACTTTCCTTGTGAGCAAATCTGCAAGGTTCTGGTCAGCAGGAACATGTCTGAATTTTACATATGAAGATTTTTTTTTTATTTCAGTTCCTCTATCATTTGTTGGATGTCCTTTAATCTGTTTCTCACAAATTGGTTCTTAGCTTTAATGTTGTCAGACAAAAGCCATGACAACACAACTTGTGCAACCACTGATATGCCTAGATCTCCGATCTTGATTCAGGAATAAGCTTTCAACAAGAGCCGTAAACACTTAATAGCCAAAACACAGCCAACAATTCAAGTATACGTAAGCTTTTAGCCTTCATAGGAGCCACCTTAGCTTTTGAAAATAGCAGATGGGACACAATATTCTGTATGCTATACACTGCAAAGGCATCACAAAATATATAAAGATTGGCAAGGCCATCTTCATTGATTACAAATCTAGGAAATTGCAAAGAATTTAGTTTGGTAAGATCATGTGACAAAGCAAACCATAAAGTCTGAAATTCTTCTGACAACATCATCCCAGTCTAATTTTTGAGACCACAAATCTATCAAGTGTTTTGACCCTGATAGTAACAGGTAAGCAAAAGGACAGTGGGTCGAAAACGCTCGCAGTTTGGGCGAATATGCCTCTTTTAGTGTTAAATGTCTTCTAATGTGGAATATTTATATCCTAAAACCTTCTCGTGTTGACAGCTATGTTCTACGAAATATTATCTTTTATCATTAGGGTTTTAAGTTTTTCAGAATTTGTATTCCATGATCTAAAGTTAAAATTACCTTTTTCCATGCGATAATTAGCCGTTTTACAGTTACCGGTTTTAATTAAGTTGTCCACATAAAATTTTTTTCTTAACATGTCAGTGCCATTATCAGCAGGAAACATGCGTGCATGGTGTTTTATTATGCAATTCAAAATGAAGGGACTGGCATTAAATTCAAAAATAAGCGTGGTATATCTAAAACAAGCCAGCCTATTCCCTTCTTTCATAAAAAAAAAAACTCTTACGGTCCTGTTAAATTTCTTTCTACTTGACTTTCGTTAAAAATTTCAGCAAAAGGGTCAGGGTAAATCTTTATAGGGTTTATTACAAAATTCACTCCAGTGTCTGAGCATGTAGAATATTCAGACACTATGGCATGATAATTGTGTTAATAATCTTTATTAGGGGTATTTTGATTTTCATATAAAAATGTTGGCAGTTACCTAACAGAAAAATGCCTGTAGAAAACTCCCTTCATGCAGTCCACCATTTTGATGTTCTTCATAAATTAAATTACATCGATGCCTAAAGACCATAAACCCTAATATCATTTTTACCGTGCAAAAAGGCTAATTTGTAGTTTAATTTAAGCAAGTTATTTTTAATAGATTTAAAATTACTGAATCTCAAGTTCATATCGAATTAATCATCTATAAGACATTATCCTTATTAACTTCAATTCCCACTACAACTTGATTCAATTTTGTTTTTCTCTTAGAACTCTAAAAAGGTTTTTACGTCATATTCTACTGGAGTGAGGAAAGATTTATGGCACCCTAATTTTTCAATAATTTGCCTAGAGAAATAAGTCCTTTGATTGCCTATATCCAAGAGGCAGTTCAATTTGTATTTGTTTCCCTTTAGTAACAGTAATTGCCACTATCGGTAAAATATAGAGCTGCTCTTGTGTTCCAGTGTTGGTACACACATGCATGGAAGCAGTTGACCTGTTTCTACTCTTATCTGCTTCATCACAAAGGTGGGGGGGTGTAATGTGGCCTCGGGATTTGCAGTTTGCACATTTTCGAGGTAATTTATTTGTGTTGCCATAGCAGTTCTCTGTACTATGACTAACACTATGACTAACACTAGTACAAAAAAGACACAAACCCATTTCCCTACACCTAGAACATCTCGAATTAAGGAAAGAATATTTTGAATAATAGTTCATGGTGTGTCTATTGAGATTGCAAAATCTACAATGCCTAGTAATTTTACTAGATTGTATTTGTTCTGAGGTAGTTGTCACCCCTAAATTCATGATAATATGGACCCGTCTGGCTCTATGCAAACCAGACATTTCTGCTCTCAAGTGAAGAGCACACACGCAGTTTAACCACTCGTAGTTTGCCAGGACTCTTCCACCTTAATATCGTTTTTTTGTTGTTTTGTTTTTGTTTTTTTACACAGTGATCATCACTTATCAAGGCCCGGAAGCCACTCAGGGATAAGGGTTATTGCAAGTACATTACATTAGTGTGGAGATTTGATGAAGTGTTTAATTAAGGGGGCGGTTCATTAGGAATTTGTTAACATTGGACTTGAAGATATCCAAGTTGTAGTCCGGTGGGAAGCAGGCAGACAGAACAGAGTTCCACAGGCGTGCAGTTCTAAGAAAGAAGATTTGTTCATGGAATTCGCGTTTTGATTTAGGCACAGATATAGAGTGGGGGAAATTTTTCACAGTGGATTCAGCTAGACGGGTGTTTTTTTGTGAAAGATTGGCGAGGGGGGACCAGAGATTGGAGTTCAGACGAGCACCTGCCATGGAAATAACGATAAAACAAGGAAAGGCTCGCAACGTCTCTTCTGTGGGAGAGAGGTTGCAGGGTAGAGAAAAGGGCATCCCCCACCAAGCCATGAAGTCTATTTTGTACTCTGTCAAGGCAGGATAGGCTGTTTTTAGCAGTTCCTGCCCAGATATGGCAACAGTATTCCATCCTTGGACGTATTTGGCTTTTATATAGATAGAGAATTGCATCATTAGTGAGATATCTTCTGGAGCGGTAGAAGGATCCCACCATCTTTCCATCGACCTTGGCAACAGACTTGATGTACGTGTTCCATTTCAGATCAGGAGTAAAGGTCAAACCCAGAAGCTGTCAAAACACGGGGCCTCACCCAGACGAGAGCCATCCATCACAATTGATGCCAGATGGGGATCAGAGCGTTGATGATGTAAGGATAGGAGTTTGGTTTTAGATGCATTAAAGGTAACCAGCCACATCTTCCCCCACTGAACCACGCGCTCGAGATCAGAGGAGAGAGAATCAGAGAGAACTTTGTCATTTACAGCCTTTGATGTGTTGCCGTAGATGGTCGTGTCATCAGCATAGATGTCAACGAATGATTTAAGTATGTGTTTAGGGAGATCATTGATGTAGATCAGGAAGAGAGTTGGGCCCAGGATTGACCCCTGAGGGACTCCAGCATTTATATTGCAGGCCTCCGATTTTTGTCCATCTACCACTACTCTTATGAGCCTATCAGAGAGAAATGATTTAATGATTGAGAAAACATTTCCAGTTATACCGTAGCTGGAAATCTTGTGAAGTAGACCCTTATGCCATACCTTGTCGAAGGCCTTTGATATGTCAAGAGCAATTGCCCTAGAAAGGAAGCCTTTGTCAAGAGATTCACTAATCCTGTGGGATATAACCGTCAGCACATCTGCGGTGGATCTTGCAGAGCGAAAACCATATTGAGTGTCACTAAGAAGGTTATTCCTGCTGAGGTGGTTGACTATTTCTCTATTTAATATGGATTCCAGCAACTTACTCATAACACACAGGAGACTTATTGGTCTGTACTGAGAGGGAGATGACTTATCACCTGAATTCTTAAATACAGGGCAAACTGATGAGGTCTTCCAGGGATTCGGAAAGCACTTCTCCTTAAGGCAGCGCTTAAATAGTTTCATAAGTATGGGAGCAAGTTCTGGTTGAAGCTTTTTTAACACTATAATTGGGATGCCATCAGAGCCAGTTGCTTTACTGGAATCTAGGTTCTTTATTAGCTTGGCGACCTCATGCACGGATATTTGTATGTTATCTAGCTTGTTCTGTGTTATAGAAGGAAATATGGGGAGTTGATGGCCTTCGTCGCATAGTGTAGAATTAGCTGCAAAGTTCTTTGCAAATAGTTTGGCCTTGTCTGACGCTGACGAGATGACCTCTGGTCCATTGATAATGGTTGGGATAGAATGCACACTTCTGTTCAGGATCCTATTTGTTATTTGCCAAAACTGGTGGGATCCAAGCCGCTGATCAGCTACCTTGGATTTAACAGACTGGGCATATAGCTCTCTTGCATTTTTTATTACTCTTTTACAGTGGTTGCTGGCAGACCTGAAAGCAGCTTTAGTCTCAGTGCATCTATTACGTTGGTAGCTATGGAAAAAGTGATTTCTGTGCGCGATAGCAGCAGCACATTCTGGGGAGAATTCTGGCTAGCTGTTAGGTTTTTGTTGGAATTTTTTAGATGGTATGAATTGGTCTATGCCTACAATTAACCATTCGGTCAGATCTGATACTATAGAGGACACATCCTTTTTAAACATGGAGTGCAGAGGTAAATCAGATATGAATGTACGGAAGCTATCCCAGTCAGCCATAGAGTATCGGTATACAGTACGGTGGAGGGGTACGTCTGGGGGCTTCTTACATTTCGTTTTTATCTTAACTGATATGACGGAGTGGTCAGAGGATACTAGCGGAGAATGAACCGAACATGAACATAGCTCAGGGGAAGTTGAGAGAAAAAGGTCTAAGAGGCTTGCATATTGACCGGGTGTATCGGGCACACGGGTGGGTTCGCGAACAATCTGAGTGAGGTCATAAGCAATGGACAAAATCATGACAAAACCTCCCCTCATCATCTGTCTTATTTGAATGGGTCAGCCATTCCATGTTATGGACGTTGAAGTCACCACAGATGTGGATGTTAGCCGAGGGATCAGCAGACAGTATGTGGTCTATTTTCTCAGATATGCTCTTAAAGATAGTAACTCTGCTGTTGTGGGGCCTATAGAGGGCAAATATAAATGCAGTGGTGTTAGCAAGTGCAACCCTGAAGCACATATAGGGTAAATTAGGATCTTCTCTAGAGATATCCCTGCCACACGGGAAGCCATCCTTAATGTAGGCACATATTCCATGCCCATGGCGATCTTGGGTGTCAGATTTAGCTGTTAAATTAGAGTATCCGTTAATTATGAACTCATCTAGGGAAGTGGTCGGCCCTATTCCAGTTTCACTTAGAAATAATATGTCCGGTTTCGTAATTGGGTTTCAACCTCTGGAAGGTTGGAATGTAGACCCCTGATGTTGGAGAGGAGACCTGGTAGTAGGGGTTTACGTTGGAAGATGGGGTTCTAGGTTTAATCGAGTTTTTATTCTGGAGATATTTCATGTTGAGGTTTTGGGATTTGTGGAATAGGTCGGCATACTTGGTTAGAGCAGTACAGAGAGGTAAAGTAAGAGAGGAAAAGACGGGAAAATTTTTATTTGTAGCACACGAAAAGGTAAAGCCGTAACAATTACCCACTAGTATGGCATCGAGAGACCCCACCAGAGACTACTGCATGGTCCAGATCCACTCACCAAATGGCAATACAGCAGTCCCAGTACTTTGCGCCTGCTGATAGGACAGCCTCCTTAGTGGTTAATCCAAGGTTCGGGTCCCTGACTATCAGGCGGATAACGTCAGCCCAGACAAAACGTTTACCTCCAGCACCCTTACTAGTGACATGGCCACAAGGACAGACAGAGACAGAAAAATTTCCGACATCTCAGACTACTGGTCACCAAGTACTACCGACCTTTAAGCAGCTTTTTCTTCACCCTTTGTCAGAAAAATCACTCATTGAATGAGGACTGAATGACAAAATAGGAGAAGCGAGAGTTACTGGAGCTGCCGATAACACATCTACTGTATTATCTACTCTCCATTTAAAAAAAAAAAAAAAAAACGGGGGCGAGGAGGGGAATGGGGACAAGTGACTTATTTATATCTAAGTATTAAGTCCGGTGCTAAGTTAACAATTCAGGACACTTTTGATGATAACCTCCCCTCCCATATTAATGGGTGGAAGTTTGTCGTTATCTATCGAGTTTAAATCATTAGAGTTTCATCTTATAATTAATTAAAATCCATAATTAACTATTATCAATTTGTAAAGTCGGCTTAATATTAATTTACATTCGAGTTTAGATAATTATTCAAGGTTTTACTTTAGGAGGTTCGTTTTCATGAGTAACTGTTTCTTTGCACTGTATTATATTTCGAATGTACTTGAACATAAGGCTAACTATATTAGATGGTGTACTGACCAAAGATTTAGGCCACAAAAGCAAAATTAATACTACCATTCCCTTTTGCATTATATTAAACCTTCCTTTCCCTACAGTGAAAAAGAGACAATTCTGATTCTTTGGCCTTCCTCTCGCCGGGTGGTCCTGCTTGCTGACTCGTCCCCCACCGCCTGCTATCGTCCAGAGAGACGAGGGTAGGTGTGGGTGTCCTTTATAACTACTACAGTGAGAGAGTTCATGCGACTAAGTCCAGTACGCACGCGTTTATAAAAACTGCTACATAATGTATCTTACCAATGCTTCGCAGTGTTAACTTAAAAATAAAATAATCATTCAAGTTAGTATTTGTGTTGTGTCTTATTCATATGAGATAACAGCAACTATTTACAATGGTGACCCCGCCTAAAGAACACTGCACCTCATCAAAAGAACTTTACACTAAGAAATGAACAACGTAAACTGGACTCGTACCGAAAAGAAATGAAACACACTTTGGAATCTTCAGGAAAATACAAGTGATTACTCATTTTCGTCGCAAACGTTTCAAAGAAAACCTTCGACGTAAGTACAACAATACTATATTTCCCCCCTCCTTCCTAGTCAACACACACACACACAAAAAAAGAAAAGATACACACATATATATATAAAAAAAAAAGGGAAAGGAAGAAAATGGAAGAATCCAGTGTGCAACAAATAAACATAAAAACTCCTGAATATATGGAAACGGCAGTAAATGGCTGGTTTTCCATTCTGGAAGCCCAATTTCTCCTACGCAACATAACAGCTTCAACAACCAAATTTTACGCTGTCATATCATCACTGCCTGCAGAAGTGGTAGCTAAAATACCGATAAATATTTCAGAAGGCAGGAAATATGAGGAACTAAAATGCTCCTTAATTGAGTCCCACGAAAGGACCAAGCCGGAATTGCTCGACAAACTAATGTCAACTAACACTATAACTGGCCGCCCTTCCGCTTATCTTCAAGAGATGCTGTCTATTGCAAAAAGAATAGGTATTGGCGAAGAGATTGTTCTTCATAAATTTTTACAAGCCTTACCCGCAACAATTTCCCCGGTCATTGCCTCACAGAAAGAATCAAACCCATCTCAACTAGGAAAACTAGCGGACGAACTAATGCCCTTGTTAAATAATATAAATGCAACAGCGCTTACCGCTCAACAATCTCAACATATTGACAAAAACAAGAGCAACGTTCGGATACCGATAGGTGTTAAACCATTTTTCCCCGAACAAAGGACAAGGATATGTAGAGCACATATTTACTTCGCGGAACAAGCCAGAACCTGCAAACCCTGGTGTAAATGGCCAGGGAAGCGAAACATAAAAATAAATGTTACCAAGCTCACGCCCACCCACACCCACACCAAGTGACTCGGAAAACTAGTTGCGCGAGCTATGTCCGTCCCCTTGAGTTCGCAACTACTACAAGTCAAAGCAAGACTAGGGACAAAAACATTAAACTTTATTGTAGATACAGGCGCAAGTATCTCGATAATAGCAGCAGCCATGATAAACGGTGTCACATTACACCCAACACCAGTATCGCTAACCACTGCCAACGGTGAGAAAATAGAATGCCACGGCCAAGCTAACCTCGAAATTGGGATACCAAGTTTGAGAAGATCATTTTCCTGGACATTTGTTATCGCAAACGTCACCAATCCCCTCCTCGGACTTGATTTTTTAAATAAATTTGGCCTTACAGTGGACTGCAAAAATAGAACAATTTACGACCCAGTTACTATGTAGGGGACTAGGATTTACGTGTTCGTATCACGTCGGGGTCACCATTTTTGTAGGGGACTAGGATATATAAATACCCCAATCCCGTTACAAGAGAATAATGAAACGAATGAGGAATTGAAGGAAACAAAGGCTCAGTTAATGGATAAGATAAACGTGGTTTATTTGCTATTGAAAGAAATGAACGTTTTAGTTACAATATGTCCGCGCGTATGTGGCCAATGTTCGTTGCAGGACTGGTGTTGTTGCAAGAAGGGAAATGTGTTTTCATCTGAAGTTCGGGTCACTATTGTTTGTTCGCGCGTGGGAAGAGAAATAATTGTTGTAGGAAAATTGAGAATAGTAGTCCAGCGTGTGTATGCATTGATAAGGAATTAACTTCTGTGGGGGTAGTATAATTAAACAAAGCGTACTTATCTTTTCAGACGACGGGGGTGGTAAGTGGCGGCCAGTCGTGCTACTTCGGTGATATGTGTCAGGCTTTTAGCTGGAGAGCGACGACTACATTTATCAACCTAGCGGCGCGGTGTTTTTGCCTCCTGTGTTTTTCTTCTTTTTCTTTTTTGGTTTGTGTAAGATAGGCATTGTTAGAATTGAAGGCGTCTCGGCTCATAACGTGAGAGCGGAGTTGGCTTCAGTTCACTGGTGCCTTATTTCTTCTTCTTCTTCTTCTTCTTCATCTCTTTAGGTCGGGTGGAAGAATGTCTGTGCGTTCACTGACGCAGCTGGGCGAATCTCCTTTTCTTTTCTTTTTCTTCTTCATTTCTTTAGGTCGGGTGGAAGACTGTCCGTGCGTTCACTGACGCAGCTAGGCGAATCTCTCTTCTCTTTCTTTCTGGTCCCCTCCTTTTATAGTCGTAAACCGGCTTCCAGCGGCCGTGATAATTTAGGCCTTTATTTTCGGCGGGGAGCTCTGCCATTGGTTCATAATTCTTTTTATGGTTTCTTATTTTTCTTTTTCCAAACGGAAGCGATGCGTGGAGCCATGTGCAAACGACGATTTTTTATTTTGTCTCTTATGCTGGAGACGTTAGCATCCGGTTGGCATGTTCCCACAACTACCACCAAAAAAAAGTTACTGTTAAATTCTGCAGCACCAGTAAATGTGGTCATAAATGAAATAGAACTACCGGTATTCATAAGAAAAAGCCTGGATAAACACCCAGAATTATTTCTCCGCACACCAACAAAAACAGTGAGTACTGTGGTGTTTATCACAGAATCGACACAGGCAGCCACTCCCCAGTCTTCGCTAAATCCAGACAACTGTCCGCTGAAAAGCTGACGGCGACGAAAGAGGAATTCAAACGTTTGACAAACGAAGGTGTAATAACCCCTTCAGACAGCAAGTGATCAAGCCCACTACATCTGGTACCCAAACAAAGTGGAGGCTATCGTTGTTGTGGAGACTACCGCGCCTTAAACAGCATCACTAAAAGTGATAGATACCCCATCCCCAATATAAACTCCTTTACGGCTAAACTCGCTGATAAACAGCAATTTTCGAAAATTGATTTGATTTCGGCATATCATCAAATTAAGATGCACCCCGATGATATTCCAAAAACTGCCATAATCTCGCCGATGGGACTCTATCAATATGAATACATGCCGTTTGGACTAAAAAACGCAGCCGCTACATTTCAAAGATTTATGGACAAAATTTTCCGAGATATCGACTGTGTTTTCATTTATATAGACGACATATTGATCTTCAGTGAAAACGAACAATCCCACAAACAAGATATCGACACAGTTTTTCAAATCTTAGAAAACAACAGCCTAAAAATATCTCTTTCCAAATCCATCTTCAATGTGACATCTCTTGACTTCCTAGGATTTAGAATCAATTCAAAAGGAATTACACCAACTGCAAATAAAATTAAAGAAATAGAATCTTTTCCGTGCCCTAAAGATGCAAAAAGCCTACGCAAATTTCTGGGTATGGTAGGATTTTATAGGAAATTAATACCAGGATTTGCGAAATTAGTCTTACCCCTATTTGAGAGAATGAGACTAACACCGAAAGGGTTAATCACCTTAAATACATCGGAAAAAGAAGCCTTCTCTACTATGACAAAAATACTTGGTAACCTAACAGAATTACCCCACCCTCAACCAACTTGTACCCAATATCAACTAGTAACGGACAGCAGCAAAGATGCAGTAGGTGCTGCCTTACATCAAGTCATCGATGGAACCCCAGTACCAATAGGGTTTTTCTCAAAAAAACTCACAGCAACACAGACGAGATATTCCACTTTCGACCGTGAACTTTTAGCAGCATATTTGGCCGTATTACACTTTCGCCACATAATAGAAAGTCGCGAAGTATTGCTTCTGACAGACCATAAACCAATATGCGGTGCATTTCACAGTCTAAAACCTGCAAAATCAGATAGGCAACAAAGACAACTAGCCATCATCACAGAATTAATTTCAGATATTGCCCATGTGAAGGGTGACCAAAATATAGTTGCAGATTGTTTATCTCGCCCAACATTTGCTGTACAAATAGATATGTACGACCTCCCTGCACTCGCAGATGCGCAGAAAAGAGACACCGAAATACAGTCCTATCCAGACTTAAAGAAATTCACATTATATGGAAAAGATCAATTTGTGTTATGTGATACATCAACGTCATACCCTAGACCTTTTGTACCATATACACTACGGAAATCTATCTTTGACAGCTTACATTCAGTATCACATCCTGGAATAAAATCATCTATCAAAATGATTAAGGCTAGATTTTACTGGCCACATATGGATAAAACAATTAAAGAATTATGTGCATCATGCACATCTTGTCAACAAGCAAAAATATACAGACATACTAAATCACCAATTCAAACGTTGGAAATACCATCATCAAGATTCCAGACCGTACACATTGGTATAGTTGGACCATTACCCCCAGCAAAACGTGCTAACAATCCTTATACAAGCCCATGTCGATATGTTTTAACATGTATAGATCGAACCAGTCGATGGATAGAAGCACAACCTATAGCAGATATTACAGCACAAACTGTAGCAGAAGCTTTTGTTGACACATGAATTACTCGCTTTGGTGTTCCACTGCATGCCATAACTGACAGAGGCACACAATTTGAAAGCGAACTATTCCTTGAATTGTCAAAAATTATTGGATTCTATAGATTACGAACGACTTCTTATCATCCGCAATGCAACGGACTTGTAGAAAGAGCACATAGAACTATTAAAGCAGCTATAATGGCCCGAAAAGAATCTTGGATTTCGGCTCTACCAATAGTCCTCTTAGGAATTCGAAGTATGCCCAACGACTCTAATTTTTCCCCATTTTATGCGGTCACAGGTACACAAATGTTATTACCACAACTAATGATTGGTACAGAAAATACAGAAATAATTACACAAAATTTTACAAGAGAACTACACAAAACTATGGAAAAATTTGATCTGACAGACTTTTCAAACAGAGATAAATCAACAAAGAAAACGTACGTACCAAATCAATTTCAAACCTGTGATAAAGTTTGGATTAGGATAGACCGCGTTCGAAAACCATTAGAAGCACCCTATTCAGGTCCTTACATTGTACTCGAACGAACACCGAAATATTTCCTAATAGAAACGAACCCAAACACGCATACACAAGTTTCAATAGACCGTTTGAAACCTTACATTGAAAACAAGCAAAAATGTACGCAAAATACAACTATCAACAAAAATAAAAACAACGACATTTTGCTCCCCGAAAAAGTGCAGGAACATGAGATAAAAACAAGAACTTCAAGTAGGAGAGTTACATGGAAAAAAGATACTGAATACATTTATTATTAAAATTTCTTTTTAAAATAAATAAATAAAAAAAATAAAAATATACATATATATATATATATATATATATATATATATATATATATATATATATACATACATATATATATGAGCACTCCGTCTACTGGCAGGGTACCTCTCTGTACTGACCAAAGATTTAGGCCACAAAAGCAAAATTAATACTACCATTCCCTTTTGCATTATATTAAACCTTCCTTTCCCTACAGTGAAAAAGAGACAATTCTGATCCTTTGGCCTTCCTCTCGCCGGGTGGTCCTGCTTGCTGACTCGTCCCCCACCGCCTGCTATCGTCCAGAGAGACGAGGGTAGGTGTGGGTGTCCTTTATAACTACTACAGTGAGAGAGTTCATGCGACTAAGTCCAGTACGCACGCGTTTATAAAAACTGCTACATAATGTATCTTACCAATGCTTCGCAGTGTTAACTTAAAAATAAAATAATCATTCAAGTTAGTATTTGTGTTGTGTCTTATTCATATGAGATAACAGCAACTATTTACAATGGTCTGATTGGCTAGCCAGGAAGCAAGCATTTTCAATACAAGCAAGCTTGCAGTAATAGTATATATTAAGTATACTACTTAAATAAAGTCCTAAGTTTATCTACTCTATTAGAGAATAATTTCCGGCATTTTTTTCTTTTATCGTTAGTTGCCGGCATTTGTTTGTTTTTATCGTTTAACTTTGTAGCTTGAGGGGGGGGATATCGTGACCCCTAACCAGGATCACCACATTGGAGACATGAGGATTTGAAAAAAGAATCAACAAGGATCCCCTTTGGATAAGCAACCAATTTCTGGTCAACGAACTTGTATTTCTACCTTCTTTAAAAAAGTAAATGGTGGTCCAGCAAATCGAAGGATTTTCATAAACGACAAAAAAAAAAAACTCTCCTCGGGGAAAAGTGTATTTTTCAAAACGCCGTTAGTAGAAAAAAATGTTTTCTATTGCTAAAATAATTCAGTTAATTGATTTCTAACGTTGAATGGCATTTTTATTGTCCCAGAATTTTTTTTTTTTTTTTTTTTTTTTTTTTATCCAAAAGTCTTTATTTGTGGACTGTTTGGTAAAAATGAACGTTTTTGTTTTAATCACGCAGAGAAAAAAAAGTGGAGGGGATAAACTAGTTTGTTAGTTTTCTGGTGGGCTGATCTAACTTTTTGGTTGTGCAAATATCGTGCTTTTTCCTCTTGGCAAAAAGCTGTATACGGTTCACAGTATATATTTAAAATAAAAAAAAATTTCCTGTGACCAAAAATTTCTCGGTCAATAGTATGAGAAATTCCATATACAACCGCCATATTTTTTTTTTTTTTTTTTTTAGGCCGGCCAAACAGCTCTAGTAGCCGGTCTGTGATTGGTTTAAATTTGAATGTGTCAGGTGATTTGACTTGGCGCCTTTTTTGTATTCATGCATTTATTTTTCAGTCTAAGAAAAAACACGGAACGGACTCAAACCACAGTGGTCTTTTGTTTTTTTTGTTTTTTTTTACATGGAGATCACCACTTATCAAGGCCCAAGGGCCACTCGAGGATAAGGGTTATTGTGTGTACAGTAATCAATGGGATAGTGTAGTGTATTGGAGAATTGATAAAGTGTCATTACTTAAGGGGGCGGTTCATTAGGAATTTGTTTATGTTGGACTTGAAGACATCCAGGTTGAAGTCGGGAGGGAAACAGGCCAGCGGAACAGAGTTCCATAGGCGTGCAGTTCTAAGAAAGAAGCTTTGTTCATGGAATCTACGTTTTGATTTAGGCACAGATAAGGAGTGGGGAAAATTATTGACGGTGGTTTCAGCTAGTCTGGTGTTTTTTGAAAAAGATTGGCGAGGGGGGGGCAGAGAATGGAGCTCAGACGAGCACTTGCCATGGAAATAACGATAGAACAAAGATAAGCTCGCTACGTCTCTTTTGTGGGAGAGAGGTTGCAGGAAAGAGAAAAGGGCATCCCCCACCAAGCCATGAAGTCTATTTTGTACTCTGTCAAGGCAGGATAGGCTGTTTTTAGCAGTTCCTTCCCAGATGTGGCAGCAGTACTCCATCCTTGGACGTACTTGGCTTTTATATAGATAGAGAATTGCATCATTAGTGAGATATCTTCTGGAGCGGTAGAAGGATCCCACCATTTTCCCAGCGACCTTGATCACAGACTTGATGTATGTGTTCCATTTAAGATCAGGAGTAAAGGTCAAACCCAGAAGCTTATCAAAACATGGGGCCTCCCCTAGACGCGAGCCATCTATTTCAATTGATGCCAGGTGGGGATCAGAGCGTTTATGATGTAGAGATAGGAGCTTGGTCTTAGATGCATTAAAGGTAACCAGCCATCTCTTCCCCCACTGTACCACACGCTCAAGATCAGAGGAGAGAGAATCAGAGAGAACATCATTTACGGCCTTTGATGTGTTGCCATTGATAGTCATGTCATCAGCATAGATGTCAACGAAAGATTTTAGTATGTGTTTAGGGAGATCATTGATGTAGATCAGGAAGAGAGTTGGGCCCAGTACGGACCCCTGAGGGACTCCAACATTAATACTGTGGGCCTTTGATTTCTGTCCATCAACCACTACTCTAATGAGCCTATCAGAGAGAAATGATTTAATGATCGAGAAAACATTTCCAGTTATACTGTAGTTGGAAATCTTGTGAAGTAGGCCTTTATGCTAAACCTTATCGAAGGCCTTTGATATGTCAAGTGCAACTGACCTAGAAATGAAGCCTTTGTCGAGAGATTCGCTAATCCTATGAGATATAACCGTTAGCACATCTGCTGTAGATCTAGCAGAATGGAAACCATAATGCGTGTCGCTAAGAAGGTTATTCCTGCTGAGGTGGTTGACTATTTCTCTATTTATTGTGGATTCCAGCAACTTACTCATAACACACAGGAGATTTATTGGTCTGTACTGAGAGGGAGATGACTTATCACCTGAATTCTTAAATACAGAGCATACTGATGAAGTTTTCCAGGGTGTTGGGAAGCACTCCTCCTTAAGGCAACTCTTAAACAGTTTTATAAGTATGGGGAAAAGTTCTGGTTGTAATTTTTTTAACACTATAATTGAAATACCGCCAGGATCAGTTGCTTTACTGGAATCAAGGTTCTTGATTAGCTTGGCGACCTCACGCACAGATATTTGTATGTTGCATAGCGTGTTGTCTGTTATAGGAGGGAATATGGGGAATTGATGGCCTTCGTCGCTCAGGGTAGAATTTGCCGCAAAGTTCTTGGCAAATAGTTTGGCCTTGTCGGATGCTGTCGAGATGACCTCTGGTCCATTGATAATGGTTGGGATAGAACGCACGTTTCTGTTCAGGATCCTATTTGCTATTTGCCAGAACTGGTGGGAACCAAGCCGCTGCTCAGCTACTTTGGATTCAACAGACTGAGCATATAGTTCTCTTGCATTTTTTATTACTCTTTTACAGTGGTTGCTTGCGGTCCTGAAAGCAGCTTTAGTCTCAGTGCATCTATTATGTTGGTAGCTATGGAAAAAGTGATTTCTGTGTGCGATAGCAGCAGCACATTTAGGGGAGAACCATGGCTGGCTGTTAGGTTTTTGTTGGAATTTTTTAGATTGTATGAATTGGTCTATGCCTACAATTAACCATTCGGTCACGTCTGCTACTATAGAGGACACGTCCTTTTTAAACATGGAATGGAGAGATAGATTAGGTATGAATGTATGGAAGCTATCCCAGCCCCCCCAATAGAGTATCGGTATACAGTACGGTGGAGAGGTACGTCTGTAGATTTATTATATTTCATTTTTATCTTAACTGATATGATGCAGTGGTCGGAGGATCCCAGAGGAGATAGAACGAAACATGAGCAGAGCTCAGGGGAAGTGGATAGAAAAAGGTCTAGAAGCCTTGCATACTGACCGGTAATATCGGGCACACGGGTGGGATCGCGAACAATCTGAGTGAGGTCATAGGCAATGGCAAAATCATGACAGAACCTCCCCTCATCATCAGTCTTATTTGAGTGGATCAGCCATTCCACATTATGGACATTGAAGTCACCACAGATGTGAATGTTAGCCGAGGGATGAGCAGACAGGATGTGGTCAATTTTCTCTGATATACTCTTAAAGACAGTAACTCCGCTGTTGTGGGGGCGATAGAGGGCAAATATAAATGCGGTGGTGTAAGTGCAACCCGGAAGCACATATAAGGTAGATTAGGGTCTTCTCTCGAGATATCCCTGCCACACAGGAAGCCATCTTTAATGCCCGTGGCGACCTTGGGCGTCAGATTTAGATGTTTTTCTCTCTAGAGAGCCAGAACAATTTCTTCACGTCCACCAAACAGTCGGTGAAAGAAGGACACATCTCTACAACTTATTTTCTGAACCTATTCAAATCAAGGAGGACATTCTACAACTGTTTAGCATGTTATTATCCAAATGTTGGATCTTATCTCATTTCTTCTTGAGTCCCAAGGGATTCATATTATGCTTGAATATAGGCGCCATCATTCCCGCCATGTTCTCCGTGATCTTCATGGATCCTTCCAAAGGAACAACGACCTCCTATTTCAACAATAGGAATTCATACTAAAGGCTCCATGCGTATGGAGGCAAATCGGGCCACCATTTTGCAAAGGACTTACCAGAACCAAAGAACTTTCATTGCTGTTACGTTGTGAATAAATTTTGAGTTTAAAGGTATGGCTTTTGTTTGCGGAATTCATTTGCTTCTGCAGGGAGGAAATTGAGTGTGTAGGAAAGAAATTTCTTACATTCTCAATTTGTTGCAAACCGTCTAATTTTTGTATCAAAACGACGAAAAACAATGATTCTCTTTGTGCAAATGTTTAGATTCTCATTTTGCAAAATGGCTAGTTTAAATATATTCTCAGTTTTTATTTATTTATTTATTTGTTTTGCAAGGCGTAATAAGATCTCATTTTTTTGCTAACGTAATGATTAGTTATAATTTGTGTAAATTCTTGATTTAAGATGAGCAGAATTTGTTTCATAATTTGAGCAAATTATTGTTGATAAGTTTTAACTTTTTACTTAGAAACCATAGTTGTTACCTCAAAAAAAAAAAAAAAAAGATAAAATATTTCTGTTTCGTTAAATCAGAAAAGTAATTATTTCGTTAATGTAACTTATGTCGCAAAAAACTAATAAGACATTGATAAGTTCAATTGACGCTATGTTTGCATTTTTAAACTAAAAAAAAAATAAGTAAAGAAAGTTTGGAATTCTTTACGTTTGAAATTAAGTTAGATAATAAATTAATTTGACCTGGAAATTGGGGTCGTAAGTTATTGGCGTATTATAACTGGGTTTTCTAATTTAAGATCCCACATGGATCATATACGTGACTAAATTAAAAAGAAAAAAACATAAAAAAACTTCAGTTCAAATTCTGTAGGCGTAAAAAAAAACACAGGACTGAGGAAACCGTTAATGATTTTTTTCCTCAATTTAAATGTTAATTGAAAAAGTCACACTTTGAATATGTTTATTGCACGCATTGGATATTAATTTGATTTTAAATCATTGATTAATTTAAGTTGAGATTAATCGATGGCGGACATTTCGTTAGCGTGTTTAAATTGTTGCTAATGTTGATTTGTAATTGTGATGCCATGTTTAATGTATAATTAATTATTTTCTGCTGCTATTGTCAGTTTTCAAATGATAATGTGAATTGAAATTTTATTATTAAAAAAAATTTAGGGGACAGGAAAGGGTTTAATCCCCCCCACACACACACACTTGTTAGGCATCATTGGTAGCTCGGGAATTTCGAATTCGGTTATAAATGTGTAACTCGATCATATATCTTAGAACATTAGCCCTAATTTTGGGGTAAATTAATCGCTGGTGGCCATTTCGTTAGCGTGTTTATTTATGATTACATAATTCCGTTTTGGAATAATATTGGCGGTTTTCGCCACCTTAATATTGCAGATAATTATATCTTGGTTATTTTATTAATTCTTCTCAAGGGAAGAATATGGCCCTAAAGGAACTTATGTCTAAATGGGATGCCAAAAGGTTTCGCATTGATAGTGCTGTAAAGTGGTTGGAAGTTAACGACCCTTCACCAGATTTTTTCAAGTCCCGAGAAGCAGTGATTAGAGTTTGGTTAAGGAACTTGGATGACCTGATAGACCAAATTCTAATCAGAAGAGGAGAAATTGCAGCTTTGCGAGGTTTCGGAAATGTTTTCTTTTGAAATTGAAGAAAAATTGCTTTCGTTGAAATTGAAATTAGATTCGCCTCAAGTTATGCAAGTTTCGACCGTTATGCCTGTAAAAATGCAATTAGACTGTCCAAGGTTTTCCGGAATGTCCATAGCATGATAAATTTTCGTTCAGAACATTTCTGAAAAGATTCGAATTTTGCACTGATAGTTTAAATAAAGCTGAGTGCTTAAATCAAAACTAGATGGGGATGCATTTGATATAATCTCTAGTCTAAATGTAACATCAGATAATTATGATATAGCCCTAAAATAAAAAAAATATTTAAACCCTGATTTGATTAAAAACCGGGTTTTGAGGAAATTATTCCTCCTCCGTCTCTTATAATGGATTTTAAAATTTTGAAGTCGTTTCTCGAAAATGTTAAGAGATTTGACCGAACTTGACAATCCTATGAGACTGATTTTTTTGCTAAGGGTGGGACCTCAGGGGTCTTGATAGCCCACATATTATTTGCTAAATGTCCTAATGTTATAAGGAGAGAATTGATGAGTAGAAATGGAGAAAGATTCCTTTCTCTGAATGATATTATGTCCCATGTGTTTGAAATTACGGAATATTTATTAGCCACCCCGCTCGATGTTCGGCGGGATATTTGCGTGCCAAAATTGGCGCCTTCTTCACCTAAGATGAAATCCAATATGGCATCTTCTTCCCCACGTGAGGTGAAGGCCACTTTATTATGTAAGCTGTGCAAAGATCATTCATTAAGAACTGTAGTAAATTTCCTTCCTTCGAGGCAAAATGCTGAAGGGCTAAACAGTTGAAATTATGTACTCGGTGTCTTGGTGAACACTCAGAGGCAGTCTGTCGTGGAAGTAAGGGATTTTCTTATCCATGTGCGGTTTGTAGGCTGAAAAGTCACTTTAGTGTCATGTGTCCTAAAGGAAATAAGTCCTTTGTGGGTCGAACAACATATTCTGAACCACAGAACAGTATTTTTGCAGTCCTTAGAGTATCAATGAAAGCACATGGACGACCGATCTATTTCTTCTGTTTGATTGATACTGGGAGTCAACGTTCGTTTTTTGCCCAGGAAATTCTATTTAAATTGCGTTCTAAAACCATAAACCACAAGAAGGTTGATATGGTGGTGAACACGTTGATTGGCAGTGACTCCTTGAGATTGCAGGAGTACAATCTATCTATATATATATAAAAGTGTGTGTGTGTGTGTGTGTACATTTCCCTACGCAATAACTCTGTCAATTTTTAGTCTACAGACTCGAAATTTGATATACAGGGTACTGAGATTTGGGAAAATCGATGTGATTGGTTTTGGGCCAGAAATTTGGCGATTAAGAGGTCAAAGTTCAACGATTTGACCTTTGATAACTCTACCAAACTCCTCCGACAATTTTAGGTCTACGCACTTGAAATTGTAGATATAGGTTCCTTTGACATGGATCTAACTTAATAACTTGATTTGAGCCCAAAACAATAAATTTTAAGGGGTCAAAAAAGGGGTCAAAGTTAAAAAAAAATTTACCTCTGTGGTCTCTTCCAAATTACTCAGACAATTTCTGGTCTAAACATTTGAAATTTTACATAAAGGGTATTCAGAGATAGCATCGGTTTTGGTCAAAAATTCTTAGTTACCAATATATAACTGTATGTTTGTATGTCTGCCTAAAACTTTCGACAGAGGCGACGGATTTTACCAAGATCAGTATCGTTTTGAAGTTCGACTTTTCTACGACAAATATCGAAAAATTGGCTAAAAACATTAATATCTTCACCTTCAACTGGGAACTTTTCTACAGGGGGGGGTCGCTTTTTTCGCCGATATTTTTGAAAGTTATCCTCTCCTTTAGATTGTCTAGCCTTAATTTAAGAAAATGTCGCTTCCGGTTTGGCGGTGGTCGTAACAGCATAGACGTCAGTTTTTCCTCCTTCGCGGTATAGGTTCGAGCCTGCCTTCCTACTACCACTTTTTTTTTGCCCAACGTACATCTCCAAACACCCGGGCAACGCCGGGCTGAAATGCTAGTACATCTATAAATTAGGCGATCAAAATCCCTTTAAATTTGCAGCATTATTTTTCAGAAATTTAAATTTAAAATTCAAAGTGGATAATTTCGATAAAGTTGTCAAGTTTCCGGCTCTGTCCCGGTTATAAGAATTTAAATGGAACTGCCATTAAGGGGATTATTGGTTTGGACCTTTTTAGCCAATTAGATAATCTCAGATTAGTTGAGTGTCTGAATGGAAATGCATGGCGACATGAAAATTTCATAATTCCATTTGGTGAGAGCCAACATTTTTTTGAATAAAGATTTGAATGAGGTAGATTCGCCTCCCTTTAATTGCGTTGTGAAATCCCTTCTTTAATGCAACACCTATTTCATCAATTCTGTGCTAAATCCGACACTCTCTTATGAGGATGGATTGAAGCCTTTCTTCTCTGAATCCACAGTTGAACGAGGGGTAGAGACGTTGCTCAGTCTCAACTCATTAGGAATTGATGAAGAAGTTAAGTTATCGGCCGTGGACAATGAAAAAAAGATAGAGGAGTTTAAAAACTCCATTGTATGGGAGGAGGGGAAATATTATGTAAACTACCCGTGGCATCATGATAGGCTCCCACTGGTAAAAAGTAACTTTGTGACTTCCTTAAAGGTAATGGAGAGAGTGGCAGAGTCCTTAGAAAGGAAGGAAATGTATAATGAGTACCTCCAAGTGTTTGAGGATTATGTGGAATAGTAGAGCAGTTTTTTGTCCTGCCTGGGAAAATTATATTTGGGTTCCTCATAGACCCGTTATTAAGGAGGGAACTGGAGTATCGACAAAAATTTGTCCCGTATTTAACTGCTCCCTGAAAAATCAAGAGGGGACGTCAATTAATAACACTGCCTACATGGGCATGTTTAAGATTCAAATATTAATAACTACATTTTATTTCAGTATTTAATTTATGTATTTCTGTTGTATTAAATGCTAGCTTCTTTTTTTTTTTTTTTTTTTTTTTTCTCGTCCATAAATCTTTATTTATCTACCGAGTTGATTGCAAAAATAGATTACCTAATTGTACTCATTTTTAGTTCGTGGGAGGGGAATCTATCACCATACTTTCCCTTAAACAGGTCCGTTGGACTTTTATTAAGTACAATACTTAATAGTTATTTTTTATTTTTTATTTATTTATTTATTTTTTTATTTTTTTTTATTTTTATTTTTTATTTTTTTTTTTAATGGAGAGTAGAAAACGCATTGTGGATGCGTTATCGGCAGCTCCTGTTACTCTCGCTTCTTCTTATTTGTCCCTCAGTCCTCATTTTTTAAATGAGTGATTTTTCTGACAAAGGGAGAAGAAAAAGCTGTTTTCTAGGTTGGCAGTATTTTTGCGCGGACAGTTGGCAGAGTTGGTGGAAATTTTCTGTTTCTATGTCTATCCTTGTAGCCATGTCACTAGTAAGGGTGCTGGAGGTAAACGTTTTGTCTGGGCTGACGTTATCCGCCTGATAGTCAGGGACCCGAACCTTGGATTAACCACTAAGGAGGCTGTCCTATCAGCAGGTGCAAAGTACTGGGGCTGCTGTATTGCCATTTGGTGAATGGAATCTGGACCATGCAGTAGCTTCTGGTGGGGCCTCTCGATGCCATACTAGTGGGTAATTGTTACGGCTTTACCTTATCATGTGGTACAAAAAAAAAAAAAATTCTTCGTTTCTTTTTCTCTCTTAGTTTCCCCTCTCTGTCCTGCTCTAAGTAAATCTGTCGACCTAGTCCACAAATTCCAAAATTTCATCATGACAAGTTTCAAGAAAAAATACACGATTAAACCCGGTTCTCCAACTTCCAACGTAGACCCCTATTACCATGTCTCTTTCTCCAACATCAGGGGTCTACGTTCTAACCTTCCAGAGGTTGAAACCCAATTACAGGAGACTAAACCAGACCTTTTATTTTTAAGTGAAACTGGCATTGGACAGGCTATTTCCCTAGATGAGTTTGCAATTACAGGATACTCTAACTTAACTTCTAAATCTGACCCCCAAGATCGCCATGGGCATGGAATATGTGCCTATATTAAAGATAGCTTTCCATGTGGGAGGGACATCTCCAGGGAAGATCCTAACTTACCCTATATGTGCTTCCGGGTTGCTTTAGCTCACACTACTGCATTTATATTTACTCTCTATCGCCCCCACAACAGCGGAGTTACTATCTTTCAAAGCATATCTGAGAAAATTGACCAAGTCCTTTCTACTTATCCTTCAGCTAACATTCACGTATGTGGAGACTTCAATGTTCACAACGTCGAATGGTTGACCCACTCAAACAAGACCGATGATGAGGGGAGGTTCTGTCATGATTTCTCCATTGCCTATGACCTCACTCAGATTGTTCAGGAACCTACCCGTGTGCCCGATAATGACGGCCAGTATGCGAGCCTACTAGACCTTTTTCTCACAACTTGCCCTGAACTATGTTCAGTTTCTGTTCTGTCGCCTCTTGGATCTTCCGACCACTCTGTTGTATCAATTAAGATAAAAATGAAATGTAATAAGTCCCCAGACGTACCACTTCATCGTACAGTATATCGATACACTAAGGCTGACTGGGATAGCTTCCGTACATTTATATCTGATCTACCTCTGCATTCCATGTTTAAAAAGGATGTGTCCTCTATAGTATTAGACCTAACTGAATGGTTAATTGTAGGTATTGACCATTTCATACCCTCTAAAAAGTTTCAGCAAAAACCTAACAGCCAGCCATGGTTCTCTCCAGAATGTGCTGCTGCCATTGCGCACAGAAATCACTTTTTCCACTGCTTCAAACGTAATAGATGTATGGAAACTAAAGCCGTTTTCAGGACTGCCAGCAACCATTGTAAGAAAGTAATAAGGAACGCAAGAGAGTTGTATGCTCAATCTGTTAAGTCCAAAGTAGCTGAGCAGCGGCTTGGTTCCCACCAGTTTTGGCAAATAGCAAACAGAATCCTGAACAGAAGCGTGTGCTCCATCCCAACTATTATCAATGGACCTGAGGTAATCTCGTCAGCATCAGACAAAGCCAAACTCTTTGTCAAGAACTTTGCAGCTAATTCTACCCTTTGCGACCAAGACCGCCAACCCCCAATATTTCCTCCTGTATCAGAAAACACGCTATGTGATATACGTATATCTGTACGTGATGTTGCCAAGCTAATCAAAAACCTTGATTCCAGTAAAGCAACTGGCCCTGATGGTATTCCAATTATAGTACTCAAAAAACTTCAACCTGAACTAGCGCCCATACTTACAAAACTGTTTAAACGTTGTCTTAAGGAGAATAGTTTCCCATCTCCCTGGAAAATCTCATCAGTATGCCCTGTATTTAAGAATTCAGGTGATCGCTCATCCCCCTCTCAGTACAGGCCAATAAGTCTCCTGTGCGTCATGAGTAAGTTGCTAGAATCTGTGTTAAATACAGAAGTAATCAAACATCTCAACAAAAATAACCTCCTTAGTGACACTCAATATGGTTTCCGTTCTGCTAGATCTACAGCAGATGTCCTTACAGTTATATCGCATAGGATTAGCAAATCTCTCGACGGTGGCAATCTTTCTAGGGCAATTGCTCTTGACATATCAAAGGCCTTTGATAGGGTATGGCATAAAGGTTTACTTCATAAGATCGCTAGCTATGGTATAGCTGGAAAAGTCTTCTCAATTATTAAATCATTTCTTTCTGATAGGTTCATAAGAGTAGTAGTTGAGGGGCAAAAATCAGAAGCTCTCAGTATTAATGCCGGTGTCCCTCAGGGATCCATCCTGGGCCCAACTCTTTTCCTGATCTACATTAATGATCTTCCAAATCATATCCTTACATCATTTGTAGACATTTATGCTGACGACACTACCATTTATGGTACCACATCTAAGACAGTAAACGAGCAAGTACTCTCCAATTCTCTCTCCTCTGATCTTGAGCATGTAGTACAATGGGGAAAGGAGTGGCTGGTTACTTTTAATGCATCTAAAACCAAGCTTCTCTCTTTACATCATCAACATTTTAATCCACATTTGTCATCAATTGAAATGAATGGCTCTCGTCTTCAGGAGGCCTCAAGTTTTGACAAGCTTCTGGGCTTGACCATTACTCCTGATCTTAAATGGAACACGTATATCAAATCTGTTGCCAAGGCCGCTGGAAAAATGGTGGGATCTTTCTATCGATCCAGTAGATATCTCACTGCTGATGCTATTCTCTATCTATATAAGAGCCAGGTACGTCCAAGGATGGAATACTGTTGCCACATCTGGGCAGGAGCTGCTAGAAAGGACTTGTCCTGCCTTGATAGAGTTCAAAATAGACTTCGTAGCCTCGTAGGAGATGTCCTTTTCTCCTCCTTACAACCTCTATCTCACAGAAGAGATGTTGCGAGTTTGTCTCTGATGTATCGTTATTTTTATGGAAAGTGTTCAACTGAGCTTCAATCTATGGTCCCCCCTCGCCAAACTTTCACAAGAAACACTCGTCTAGCTATAAACACTATCAATAATTTCCCCCACTCTTTATCTGTGCCTAAACCTAAACATAGATTCCATGAACAAAGCTTCTTTCTTAGAACTGCACGCCTGTGGAATTGTCTTCCGTTTTCCTGCTTTCCGGCTGACTACAATATGGTTGTGTTCAAGTCTAAGGTAAATAAGTTCTTGATGAGCCGTTCCATATAAGTTATTAAATTTACCAAATTTTCATTACTAATGATTACTATATTGACCAACTTCTACTGTACACTCTTTAACCCTTATCCTTGAGTGGCCTCTGGGCCTTGATAATGTGGTGATGCCTTTGTAAAAAAAAAAAAAAAAAAAAAAAAATTATTGGATTTATTGCTGGGAGTCAGGAAAGACGAATATGTCCTTCTAGGTGATATAAGGAAAGCCTTCTTACAAATTCACCTTAAATCTGAAGAGGATAAAAACAGATTTTGTTTTTTCCTTAAAAAAGGTCACAAAGTTTGTACTTACAGGTACAAAACAATCATGTTTGAGTTCAATGCTAGCCCCTTCATTCTGAACTTCGTTTTGAAATTACATGCGGAAAAATATGCAAAAGATGCAGCATCGCATGCTATTTCCAACAATTTTTTATGTGGATAATCTTGTCACCACCCTACTTGTTATTTATAACAATGTTCGTAGCAGATTGTTAGAGGCAGGCTTCGATTTACGATCCTGCAATTCTAACTGTCCTAAGATACAAGATAAAATGTTGGAGGATGAAACTATTTCTTCTCCCTTCCCAGACTTTGAGAAGGTAATGGGATACCTATATGATCCTATTCGGGACACGTTCAAACTTTCTCCCACTTTGGTGGACCCTGAAGTCAATACCAAACAGGGGATTCTTTTGCAAATATCAGGAGTATATGACCCTTTATCTATGCTTCTCCCCATCACAGTACAGGGGAAGATCATTGTAAGCTCGATCTGAAAAAGCAAGTTGTCTTGGGATGAGCGGATACTCGAAGAGCTCAATAAGCTGTGGCAAACCCATGCCACAGATCTAAATGACTTGAGGAAGTTTGAATCTCCTAGGCGTGTATTATCAGAAAATCAGTTTGTCAAATTTATTTGTTTCTGTGACGCGTCGAAAAACGCGTACGGATTCACCCTGTATGCGAAACAGGGAGCGAATTGTTCTCTGTTGTTCGCAAAGGCCAGAGTGGCCCCAATTAAAGGGAAGTTACTTCCCACTTTGGAACTATTGGCTATGTTTTTAGCCCTTAAGGTAGCCCCTCAGGTTTTGGGTGCTCTGGGGGCCCTTAACATTGATAATTTTTTCCTGATGTCTGATTCCCAAGTTGCCCTCTCGTGGGTCCTGAACAGTAAAGGATCCAAGAAAAATATATTCATTGAAAGCAGGATCGCTGAGATCAAAATTTTCAGAAGATATTAATATTAAATTTGGCAATCTACCGAAATTAAAATATGTTTCTTTGTCGGAAAATCCGGCAGATCTTCTAACTAGAGGTATCAATACTTCTAAATTTTCCCAGTTATTCAATTTCTTGGTGTATGGCCCGGAATGGCTTAATAGAGATGGCATTGATTGGTCGATCTCACCCTTGCCTTGTCTAAACGAAACTAAAAAAAAAATTGTATCATGTTTGTACTCTCAGGAGACACGTCCTTCTGAAAATACGTTCCCGTTGAATATTACAAGGTATTCCAGCTTATCTAAGGCAATCAGCATCTTAGAATAAGTGTTGAAATTTTATGATTTGTTATGTCACCGTAGTGCTGACAATTTTAATAGAGCCAAATTATTGCCATATTGCTAATATGCAAATGGAGACCTCTCATGAACTAGGTTACTTGAAACAACCTTCCGGTAAAGTTCCTCCCCTTAGGGTAACTGCCTTAGGGTTATTCCTGTATAAAGATGGGCTAATTAGAGCCAGAGGTAGAATACAGAATTCTGATATTCTGCCCTTCGAGGTCAAGTTTCCCCTTTTGTTGGGAAAAAATCACTATTTAACAAAACTGGCGATTAAGGAAGCTCATCTTAACTGTTGCCACATGGGGGTTAATTAAACCCTCAGTACGTTAAGGCTGTCTGGGGTTTGGATCCCTCAGGAAAGACAAGCCGTAAAAGCCTTCGTGCGTACTTGCACCATATGTAAAAAAAATAAATGCTCTGCCTTGTAAGGCACCTGGAGGGTCGATATTACCTGCTCATAGGGTGAACTTTGTTCGCCCATTCAAACAAGTCGGTGTGGAATTCACCAGTCAATTTTCTATAAAAGTTGGAGGGGTAGAAGTTAAAATGTACATATTACTCTTTACATGCATGAGTTTACGTGCAATTCACTTAGAATTATTGCCGGATATGAGCACCCACTCTTTTATGCTGGCCTTTGTTAGGTTTACCAATTTATTTGGTATCCCTAAGCATGTATATTCCGATAATGTTTTGTTGCGTCCGGAATATTGTTATTGAACGTGCTCGAATCGGACGAGTTGAAGGAACAGTTTAAATCCATACACATTGTCCATTGAACAATTCCCCTTTACTCTGCCTGGCAGGGGGAGCCTGGGAGAGACTAATTAAAACTGTCAAACAATGTTTGAGGAAACTGTTGGGCAGAAGAAAGTTGGATTATTTTGAATTTCTGATTGTACTTTCTGGTGTGCAAAAGGCAATAAATGACAGACTCCTCACTTATATTGCTTCTGCCGACAAAGACTTTAGTATTTTAACTCCGAATCATCTTCTTCAAACAGGCTATCAACCTCGTTTGCTTATTAATAATTATGATGCTGAATTATGTCCTGACCCTCCAAATAGGAATGCCTTATTACATTCCCTCGAAATGAGGAATAAATTTGTTGAAAAGTTCAATCGTACCTGGCATAATGATTACCTCTTGGCATTAATAGAAGTCGATGCCAAAAACGGGAGCAATTGTGCCCCCAAGTTATCTGTTGGAGAGATAGTACTTAAGACTCCCCACAAAACCAGACAATTTTGGAATCTTGGTAAAATAATTAAATTAATTACTGGAAGCGACAATAATGTTCATTCCGTGATTGTTCTTAAGGATGGGTGCGAGCAGGTCCATTCCTTAAAAAAATCTTGTGCCCTTCGAAATTAAGGGTAATGATGATATTGCATCAACTGAGTTTATAGAAGAAGGAGGTCCCTTTTTCTGTCCATCGTGTTCTGCACCTAATGATGGAACATCACCAATGGTGTGCTGCGATTTCTGTGACAGCTGGTACCATTTCAGCTGTGTAGGAGTTAATCGGCAAGATACCTTAGGGGAGTGGTTTTGTTCTAATTGTAAGGATGAAGCTCCTCAGGTCAGTCCATATAGTGGAAATTAGCTAATGTCTGAATGCATGAGAATTTGAAGATTAAACTAAAAATTGACAACAGACAATGGCACACATATATTAACATTAAAAAAATTAATTGAATTAAAGTTGTAATTAACTTATATTGGGAAAAAGTAATGATTATCCATTACTTTTTCCTCTCCTCCGTGGCAGTGTAATATTAAGAACGTTTAACTGAATTAAAGTTATAAATTTTGAATCTCAGTTTAAATTGTCAACAAACAAACATATTAAGGATAAGAAATTTAACTGAATTAAAACATATTGAAATTATAAAATTGTCTAAGTTAAGACTTATGTTTATTGGATTAACTTGATATTCGTCGTTTATCCGACCGTTTTATTAATTAACTTGTATTGGGAAAAAAGTAATGATTATCCATTACTTTTTCCTCTCCTCCTTGGCAGTGTGTGAAAAATTCCATATACAACCTCCATCTTTCTTTTGGCTTTTGGAAAAGCGTTAAAAAGACAATCGTAATTTTTTTATTGGTTACTCGTGTCACATGATGTTGTCTTCAATTACGTCCGCCAAAAATATGTTCATTTTATACAGCTCTAGTAGCCGGTCTGTGATTGGTTTAAATTTGAATGTGTCAGGTGATTTGACTTGGCACCTTTTTTGTAGTCATGCATTTATTTTTCAGTCTAAAAAAAAACACGGAATGGGATAGACTCAAACCACAGTGGTTCTCTCTCTAGGGAGCCAGGACAATTCCAATGTGAAAATAATGAGATTATTTTAAAGTTTATGTTTATCTGGCGAAGTTCGCCTTACTTAAAAAGTCACATAAGGAAAGTAATTAGTGAGGAAAGTGATTTGTTATTAATTTAGAAAATGTGCGGAATGAATGCGTGTGTGCATAAGTGCTTTTGAGTGTCCGCGTGGCGTGTGTATCATGGTGTTGGTGATGTTGGCAGCGACGATGTTATGAACACGAGAGGCATGTTCTCGTTGTGTCGTCGATGCGAGAAGAAAAGAAAAAAGCTGAACTCTCTCCATAGAAGACTGATGGTTTTTTTAATACATTTTTGGCTCCAGAACAGGATTGCTCCTGCTGATAATTTGGCTATTAGAAAAGCGTTAAAAAGACAATCTTAATTTTTTCATTGGTTACTTATGTCACATGATGCTGTCTTCAACTACGTTCGCCAAAAATATGTTCATTTTACTTTTGTTGTTTTGAGAAAAGTGTGTGGGCGTATTTGAAATTGTGCCGTTGCTGACACAACTTATTTTTGTGCAAAATGTGCGGGAAAAAATGGAAATGAATGAAGGTTCGTTTATTTGCACGTGAGCGTGTGTGTGACTGACTCCACAGGACTGAACCCGCATTCATTCAATACAACAACGCGAATACACGACAGAATTTCTGCTTTCACTGTATTTATTATTCGAAATTCTTCTGAACGCAAAATGCTTCTTTTTTTTTTCTTTTTCTTTTTCTTTTTCGAGAATGGGTTAGAGAGAGAGAGGGAGAGAGAGAGAGAGAGAGAGTTCAAATAAATTCTCCGTGTTTTTTGTTCTGTGGAAAATTGAACATTTTTTCTGTTAAAACCACGCGTTCTTTTTTTATTTATTTTTTTTTCTTCTTCGTGAATATTAATTTGGCATATCTTCACAAAGCTGTGGGTTTTCTCTTTATCATTTCTTAGACACAGATTTGTCTGATTTCATTTATTTTTTTAAATCGAAGAACTTTCAAGGCAATTAGTTGAAATGATACGGTTACAACAGACTTAGACTTTGGAATTACAGAAACAAAAGGAGAAAGAGAAGAAAGAGAGCGAGAAGAGGAAAGGCAATTCAGCTAAAAAAAATATACTGGAAATATAGGGTAAGAAAATATTGGAACTATTAACTAAAATAATAGCGAAGAAAGACAGCAACGAGTCAGACCAGTTCACAAACTGCGATTTGGTCAGCATTAGAAACATTTCATTATCAACCTAAAGAGGATTGGACTTTTGAAGCCTATTTTCGCAGATTTGGTGACGTATTCAGGATTGATTGCAAGTCATGGAGTGAACAGTTGAAGGTTTGTCTTTTATTACAAAAATTGGGAGTTGTGGAACATGTTCGTGGACTACATCCCTTAACAGACGAGCGAATTGTCCTTCGACAAAACGATGAAATCTTTGATGGAATTATACTGTCCAAAAATCAGCTTATTCCATAAAAGATGGAGATGCATCAACCTGACTCACAAAGAAGACCAAGATTACACCATATTTGCCTCAGTCGTAAATAGACACTATGACGACTTCAGACAATCTTCATTGACGGCCGACAACTTCAAGGTCCTGATTTTTATTCAAGGTTAAGTGTCGACCAAGGACGTTATGCCAAGTTAACAGTTTGGAAAAGGAACCAAACATAACCTTTCAACAATTGGCTCAGAAATGCCAAAGAATAATCTTGGAGAAAAAATATAGAAGAGGCAGGTGTAGCACACATTAGAAAGGTACGGTAACAAAAAATCTTACTCCCCAAACAGTCAAGCGAAAAAATACTGGAAAAGCCAAACATGTTCCTTGGGAAAAATTTCAAAACAAACCTGAGTTAACCCGTAACCCATGGCAAGGATGGCAGAAGGATTGCCCATATCGGTCCCGGAAATGTGATCAATACAAACGCAATGGACACAAAGCCTTACATTGCAGAGCAAAAGGACCCCACAGGAGCTTTGCAAAAACAATGAGGACTCAAGTGGAGGATGAAAATTGCGGAAGTACATGACTGTAAAAATGGGGGGTTGAGTATGTTAGACTTCAACTTGACAGTGGTTCAGATTTGTCGATCATAAACCACCATACATGGTGCAAAATCAAAAAATCGAAGATGATAAGAACCCAGAAAATGGCTCGTTCAAAAATTGGAGAAAGAATAAGACTTGAAGGTGAGGTTACCACTAACATAACATTGAAGGAAGAAACATTGAATCTCAAGGTGTTTACATTAAAAAATACTAAAAATCTTTTGGGACAGACTGGATCCAAAAATTTGAACTCTGGGACTCGCCCATTAGCGATTTTTGTCAAAAGGTGGACAACCTTACAGCCAAAGCTGAAAAACTAAAAGACCCGAAGGAGTTGTTCCCCAACGCTTTTTCGGACAAACTAGGCTGCTGTACAAAAATGGAGGCGAAGCGAAGTTAAAGTTACAAGAAATGCCATCCCAGTCTTCAAAAAGAAATGCAGTGTACCGTATGTCTCTATACAAAAGAGTGACATAGAACTAGACAGACTCGTCAAAGCAAGAATTTTTACCCCAGTTGACTACACCGAAATTGTCTGCCCCCACCGTGTATGTAAAGAAAAAAATCAAACGATATAAGAGTTTGTGCAAACTTCTCAACCGGATTGAATGCTGCACTTAAGGATCGTCATTACCTGCAACCCAGCTCCGAGGAAGTTTTTACAAAACTAAATGTAGGGGAAATATTCTCAAAAATAGATCTGAACAAAGCATACATCCAGATTCCCATTGAAGAAGAAGGCTCAAAACTTTTGTGCATAACCACTCACAAGAGGCTATTTAAGTTCAATAGGTTAGCTTTTGGGATAAAAGTTGCACCAACCATCTTTCAACATATAATCGACACAATGTTGAGTGGCCTTGATTTTTCCATTGAATACCTGGACGATATTCTAATGAAAAGCAAATCTATAAAGCAACACAGAAATCACGTTTTTCAGGTATTCAAAAAGATGAACAAGTACAGTTTCACACTTAAAGACACAATATGTGAATTTTTCCTCGACCAAATGAAATACTTCAGGTAGATAATGGATAAAAAGTGTAGACAGCCCAATCCAGAAACGTCCATAGCAATAAAAAAAATATGCCTGAGTCACACAACATAACAAAACTGCAAAGTTTTTTAAGCTTAGCTAATTACTATCAAGTCTTCATTCCTAATATGCACACATTGCGCGCAACTTTAGATGAACTACTGAGGAAGGACAAGTTTTGGAACTGAACCATGGAATGCAAGATAGCATATGAAAAGCTAAAAGAGATGCTCATATCGGAGCTACTCCTGATAAATTACAACCCAGAGTTGGACAGGGTTAGGGTTAGGGTTAGGGTTAGGGTTAGAGTTGGACATTATCGCCGCAAGTAATGCAAGTGCATATGGAATCGGCGCATGTATCCTGCATAAATGTATCCTGCATAAATGTATCCTGCATAAATGTATCCTGCATGAATGTATCCTGCATAAATGTATCCTGCATAAATGTATCCTGCATGAATGTATCCTGCATAAATGTATCCTGCATAAATGTATCCTGCATAAATGTATCCTGCATGAATGTATCCTGCATAAATGTATCCTGCATGAATGTATCCTGCATAAATGTATCCTGCATAAATGTTTCCTGCATGAATGTATTCTGCATAAATGTATCATGCATAAATGTATCCTGCATAAATGTATCCTGCATGAATGTATTCTGCATAAATGTATCCTGCATGAATGTATCCTGCATGAATGTATTCTGCATAAATGTATCCTGCATAAATGTATCCTGCATAAATATATCCTGCATAAATGTATCCTGCATGAATGTATCCTGCATAAATGTTTCCTGCATAAATGTATCCTGCATGAATGTATCCTGCATAAATGTATGCTGCATAAATGTATCCTGCATGAATGTATCCTGCATAAATGTATCCTGCATAAATGTATCCTGCATAAATGTATTTTGCATAAATGTATCCTGCATAAATGTATCCTGCATGAATGTATTCTGCATGAATGTATCCTGCATGAATGTATCTTGCATGAATGTATTCTGCATAAATGTATCCTGCATGAATGTATCCTGCATGAATGTATTCTGCATAAATGTATCCTGCATAAATGTATCCTGCATAAATGTATCCTGCATAAATGTATCCTGCATGAATGTATTCTGCAGAAATGTATCCTGCATGAATGTATCCTGCATGAATGTATTCTGCATAAATGTATCCTGCATAAATGTATCCTGCATAAATGCCCAACAGTTCAACAAAACCAATAGCATATGCATCAAGAACCCTACTACCTGTGGAAAGGAATTATTCCCAGATAGATTTTTCTCGGGGTTCCTTAAGCATCATCTTTGCGGTATCAAGATTTCAGATTTTTCCATGGGCGACATTTTAAACTTCAAATGGACCACAAGCCGCTGGTCTCTCTTTGGTTTGAAGAAAGGGTTGCCTACACATAGGGCAAATAGGCTCCAAAGACGGGGAACAATCCTATTAAATTATAACTTTGATATGGAGTTCTTTCCGTCAAAGAAATTAGAACATGCAGATGAACTATCTCGGTTTAATCCAAGAAATGGTGAACCACTTGAAGACTCTGTGATAGCATCACTACGATTAGACAGAGATTATAGTTCGATCCTATGCAACACTGAAGTAACTTCCTGTTACTTTGGATGATATAAAGAAAGAAGCGGAAAGCAACGATTTTATAAGAGAAACCAAGGAAGACTGCAGACTGATGAACAAGTAGCAGAAGTTTTCTCAACATGCGACCAGGTATTATTATATCAGGAGAGAGTAGTTGTTCCAATGACCCTCCAAAAGAAAATCTTAAAGGATTTTCACACAGGACACCCTGGCACCATCAGAATGCAAAGTTTAATGCATTCATACATGTGTACCAGAAAAACATGGACAAGGATATTCAAGAAAAGGTGAAAGCATGCAGAGGATATGCACTAGCTGCTAAAGCGCCACTAATTCAATTTAACCTATGGCCCAAAGCTGACTGCCCATCGTCACGGATACACGTGGACTACATGGGACCACTTGACGGACAGTACTACCTCATAGTAGTGGGCAGCTTCTCTAAGTAGCCTGAAGACTTTAAGTGCAAAAGCCCAACTACTGACTTCACTATAAAAACTCTTTCAGTTATTCACATGGTTCAGAGCGGTCAACTGTTTAGTGTCAGATAACGGCACTCAGTTTGCATCTGGGGTCTTTAAAGAGTTCATGAAGGACTTCCAAGTGGATCACATCACAACTTCGACTTACTACCCCCAGGTCAAACGGACAGGCCGAAAAATTTGTGGACGCCTTGATGAGGGTTTTGGAGAAGGCAAAGGACACGCCATCCAGAAAAAGCTTTTTCTCAAGTGTACTGCATAATGCCTAACGAAAATACACCATCCCAGATGTCTTCAGTGCAAGTGATGCTTGCAAGAAAAATTATAAGCATAGTCACTTTACTCATCCAAATGGAAACTTCAGTGGCTTGGTCGTGCCAGGTGAATTAACAATGGCAGGATCCCAAAGGATATTCTGTATGGCAAGTTCACAACAGGTTCCAGACTAGCAGGAAGACTTGTCTTATGTTACAATGATGTCTGCAAGTGAAACATGAGGGCAGGTGGCATCGATCCAGCAGGTAGAAGTCATGTTCTAAGAGAAATGAGGAAAATAGAGACATACAGTAGAAGAAGAGCACAAATGTCGTAGGACTCTCAGAGCTCTCCCAATCAGGCAACTGTAACAGAGGCTGCAAATCTAAGATAAGCTTGCAGAGTTACAGCAGATGCTGCAATTTGGCAATGGACTAATGTGAGTTGCAAAACACTATTGTCCTCTTAGACAGAGGGATGCCAACAAGTTTGTCATGACTGTGCCAGTGGTGTCAAAATTGTAGAGGACTGTTCATAGATAAACGTTCTCTATATGAAGAAGTTATATGGATGTGTTTGGCATATGGCGCCAAAGTTTAGCTTCACAATACACTCAATTTATGATGTGCTTGCATGACCAACCTCATAAGAAGAATAAGAAAGAATACGATTTAACTTGCCCTTTATGTAAAGAAAAACTCATAGAACATGTTCTTAGTTCCTGCAGAATGGCTTTTGCTAATGGCCGATATGTGGTGGCAGAACAGCGTACAAGGTAAACTAACCTCAACAATAAGCAGTCACATAAAGCAACTAACACAAGTCACAAGATTTTTGCTGAGGGAGGAAAAATGTGGATCGGGTCTTAGCATATAATTAGCCCATTATTAAGACTCGGTCAAAATATTCTTAGATTGGATGATGATTGGATAGTTGCACAGATCTCCTTGGCTTGTGCAATGATTACTTCAAAGTTATAAGTGAAAGAAGGGGCAACGGTCAGACATTATTCTATCATCAAGAACAAACACAAGACTCATCGTGGTAGAATTGGTAATAACTTATGAGAGCCAGGTAGAAAAACAACATCAATACAAGATAGAGAAATACAAAGATCTAAAAAGAGAATTGACCCATAAAGATTATATTTGTAATCCTTCAAACTGTTGGAATTTGAGCAAGGAGTTTCCTTACAGGCCCTCTATGTAAACTTATAAGCCAGCTTGGACTTAAAGGCAGAAAAAAAGTTGCAACCAGTAACTACCTCATAGAGATAAATAAACAATGTGCAATGTGGCTCTGGACAAAAACGAATATCACATGGTGACAGTGGCGTAGCAACTGTTTTTGCCGCCTAGGGCAGCTCTAAGATTTGCCGCCCTCTGTTAGCATTTGATAATCTGTTAACCTTCAAAATTCTAAAAAGACCTCAAAATATTTATTTTCATGGAACTACAATCAAGGGTCTAATTTTAAACTGCTGTGATTAGTTCTAGACTTTGATCTTATTATAGTCGTATATATACATGTCATGTATACATATATATACAGTCATTGTCAGAGAAAACCAAATATTTATATATATATATATATATATATATATATATATATATATATATATATATATACAGACATTGTCAGAGAAAACCAAATATTTTTCAAAACAAAAACATATAATTAAAATTATAAAAAATTGTTAAATTAAATTAATTGGCTACACAAAAAACAATAAATTTAAACAAGGATATTTGAAAACCTGAAAATGTTTTGAAATGATAAAATCTTTTTATTTACTTTTGTTGTTGTTGTTACAGTCTAAATTTTTGCTAAAACATGGCTTTATCAAGAAGAGGATAGTCCCATGTAATTTTTTCTTTTTCTTCATAATGTTGTTAAGAGGTCGAGCCTCCTGGAGAGAAAAAACGTCTTGCATTGATGCTGTTTGAAATCCGTGTGTGTAATCACTTGGCGTGAAATTTAAGAAGTGGAGAGTCACACATTTTAGAAAACATTTTTTTTTTTAAATTCAAATGAGAACATTTGAAAATCTGAAAATGTTATGAAATGATAAAATCAGTTTTATTTCCTTTTTTTGTTGTTGTTTCAACCCCTTTAAAAAATAGTTTTAAAAATTTTTAAATAAATTTATAAATTGCAACTAATGCTATGAATTCATTTTTTGTGAGGAGTGCTGCAAGGCATCAAGTCAGTTGAAAATTTATGAACAGGCATTTTGCACTTTGGCAAAGTTATCAATAACTCTATCAAAATTCACTCCATCCTCTATAGAAAGGAAGCCTTGTCTGGCTCATAGTTGATCGAATGCTAATAGCTCGTATAAGGAAAATATGCAGCAATATTAGGGACGGAATCCCAAGGTGGTATCTTTGTATGAAGTTGAAAAGTTCAAGAGGTTCATTGATTTGTCTTTTCCTGAAGCTTTCACAAAATACTGTAATCTCATTCTTTTGGCAAAGAATTCCTCTTTTTTCTATATCTTCGTCAACTTAACCAAGCTGACAATCATAACTATCATCAAGCAGATTTGACGGTGTAAGAAAAGCGTATTTACTTGCAAGATTGTGAACTTGTTGAAATATGCAAGATATTTCTTCAGTCAACCTGTTTATGACAGACAGCATTTCCCATCTCAACTCAGTATCAAACTCCAGCGCTGCATTAGTCAATCCTTCATTCGTTTCTTTTTGCAGACACGACGCTCCATGCTTATCCCTATTTTAGAGCAGAGTTTTTTGACTCGTCTATTGCAGTGTCCATCATCTTTTCTCTATTCTGAAGAAGGCAATTTCTCAATGTCGTCAGTCTGACAGAACATTTTTGCAGATCGAGCCTTTTTGTTTCAATGTACTTTCTGGACATCATTGATTTCTGGGAGAATAGTTTTCCAAAGGTTCAAAAATAAAAGAAACGGAAACAACAATACCGAGTTGAGAATTAAAGATGTATCTGATCTTGTGGTTGCATCATCTCCTTCTTCCGTGAACTGCACCAGGGCAATGATGACTTCCAATAACACATTTACAGCATCTGCTCGACTACTTAATTTACTTTCCACAGCCCACTTGGTACTTAGACCAGTCAACCAAATCAAGACGTCTTAGTGATGTGTAGAGGACATTGATGAAAGATTCATCATTAGTATTATTAATTCATCTTTCTATACCGTGTAAATATATCAATTGTGCACTCTCTGGTAACTATTCGTTCGAGGATCGCCTCATTGCAAAAATTGTTTTCACTAGGTTCCCCCAAAAGGTCAATATTAAATTTATTTATAATAGCTTTCTAGTAAAGAATACTCTGTTTGTGGTAGAAAGGAAGCTGTCGTCTCCTTATCTCCATATCTCACATAAAAATGAGGTACATTTCAGAATGCAAAGACTTAATCCTTTTATTTTCATCAACTCCTTTTTATTTTACACCATTTCATGATTAAAAAAAATAAAAAAATCTTTATATTTGTTTATAAGTATGAAATATATTTTTTAATTACTTAACACAAAAACCAAATAAGGAAAATATGTTAATGTGATGAATTACATAATATAGATATGTGCTTAAATCTTAATGTTGTGTTATTTACATTACCATATTTCTAATTAGTTTAGATATATTATCCATAAATGAAGCGAAAATTTGAAAACTTGAAGAAAAAAAATAAAATCTGTAAAAAAAAGTGTTCATCATCCATAGTTTCTAGTCGTAATTCACAAACCAACCGTTCCCTTCACTGTTGTAATTGATCAGCTTTTTGTTATATTAGATTTTTGCGCAAAACTTCTTATTGAAATGAACTAATTACTCTTTTTCAATGAACTTCTTCATCTTATTCTCTTGTTTGGATTTCCACTATCAGCTTCCGGTTTTCAGATGTAAACATTTTTAGATGACTTCAATTAATTACAAATGTCTAATGCTTGGCTCCAGGAATGTTGGCATCGTTAAAGGAAATGGAAAGTCATTCTAGATTTAGATTTTTCTTTTTGTTCTTCCTGCTTTTTTCACATTCTATGTGTTACAGCAGCAGCAGCAGCAGAACAGTCTATTCAACATGGCAATTACTCATCTTGTTTTCTATATGAGATGAATGCAAGTACATTTTTGTTGTATGCGATGCGCACACGCTCATTTAGAACTTCACTTAATAAGCAGGGCGGGATCAGGTTAATGTTTTAAAAATAAAACCAAGCCTATTTACTTTATTTTATTTTTCTGTTTGCTATTTCTTTTCAGATGCATTGATAGGATTCTATCTACATTCACTCAGTCACGTGACACTTTCTATAACAGAATAGATGTTTTTCATTTTTTTCTTCAATCTCATTCAATAAAATATTTTCTGATTTTCACTGTATATTTTTGTCATTTAGCACATTCCCTTACTGACACTAATAAACAATTTATATCAAAACCAGACTGTATCCAAATGTTTCATAAATTCATAGTAATAAAACTACCAATACACTTACTTTTTAAATAAATTATGTATCTAAATGCACATACACACACACACACACACACATATATATACACACACACACACACACATTAGTGTTGAGTTGATTTCAATATTTTCCCGATTTTGATACAATTGCTAATTCCATACTAAATTCCCGATTCCGATTCTTTATAAATCTTTAAATATTGATGATGAAACGTTGATTACGATTTTATTAATTTTCGGTTTTCCTTCTCAAATAAAATCATATATATATATATATATATATATATATATATATATATATATATATATATATATATATATATATATGATTTTATTTGAGAATAAATAAAATCATATATATATATATATATATATATATATATATATATATATATATATGATTTTATTTGAGAAGGAAAACCGAAAATTAATAAAATCGTAATCAACGTTTCATCCCTATTTCAGGGGACATCATCAGGATTTCGTAGGAAAAATGTAGATGAAAGCGATTACAGACCACATGCGAGTGAAAAAGGAAAAAATCCTAACGTCCTTTCCATTCTGGGCAGTATCTATAAATGTGCGTATGGAAAGGTTGGATTATTCTATGCATATACAAATTAAAACGTTATTCATATACATATGCACATTTACTGAAACGAGTTTTTTTTATCTTATTTATTTTGTTGAAATTATATGAGGAGGGACGATTAAGGACGTATAAACTGATTACCCAGGATCGGTATTCGTATTTTGCTCTCTGATTATTATATTTTCTATAATAGAGGCTAAATTGTAGAACCCTTTCTTTGCATGATGGTGCTAGTATTTGAAATAAGTGCTGATTCTTGAAGTCTTCGTTTTGCTCTATCTATAACGAATTTGATAATTTTTGCATGATTAAAGACAAACGAGTGATTATGTTCAGCACAATAGCAGAAAAGTGCATTTAAGGAGTTTCCATTCTTTATGTCTCTTCTATGTTCATTAAGTCTTATTTCTAACTTACATTGTGTTTCACCTATATATGTTTTGTGGCAATCATTACAAGGGATAGAGTATATGCCGGCGTTGGATGTGAGGGTTTTGAGGGAGTGCTTAGTGGTTTTTAATGTTTATTTTATTGTTGAAGAAGTTGTTTGTATCGTATATGTACCAAGTTTATTGAGAATCTACCAACTTTGAACAAATATGTTTTCTTCTTCATTTAATTTTCCTTTTCTCTTCCATTTCATATGGATAGATTTTATTGAACATTGGTTTTCTTTCTGGACATATTTATTTGGTAGAGGAAAACCGGCAGTGTAGATACCTCTTACTTTACCAAATAAAATCAACGTATTTAGTTACAAGCTATTTTGGCAGAGAACAGAGCATGGAATCCGGGATGCTGAGATTGTGTAAAGATGTGATACCACCTTTTAGTGGAGAAGGTGATGTAGTCGGTCGGATAAAAAAAAGTAAATATGGTATCTAAGCTATCTGTGCCAAACTGATAAAATTGGTATCTAAGCTATCTGTGTCAAACCTTACCAGTTTTATTCTGCTTTTTCTACATGGAGATACGCTTGCCCTCTATCCTCAGATGAGTGATGAAGAACAAGAAAATGCAGAACAAATAGAAATGAGACTTGTGGCCGAATTCACTGAAGAGAATTTCGAAGCCTACGAAAAGCTATCACGATTCAAGTGGACAGGTGAATCAGTTGATGTTTAGGCGAATGCAGCCAAAAGATTGGCTGGACTAGCAGGATACCTAGAGAGAGGATTGGATGATACAGTCAAACTTGCTTTTATAACGGAATTCCCAGCTGATGTATTCATGGCACTGTTGTAGTACCTCACACAGAAAGAATGGATGTCAGAAAACTGATACCAACTGTACAGCTTTTAGTCAGCAAAAGAGTTTGAAAGACTGGGATATTGGCAGCAAGTGCACAGAGGTACTTAGAGCTAGAGTGATGTGCTACAACTGTGGAAAGTTTTGCCACATTGCTAGGTATAGTCCTCAAACAGAATGAAGGTGCAATACGGGCCTCTTCCAATAATAGAAGTGGTGGTGGATGATTCAGTAATGACCACACTTGTCAATACTGAGTGCAACACCACTTTAATCAACTTAAAACTCATGAGTGGATATGTTAGGAGTGGCACAGTGAAAGAAGTTGATGTAAGGGACATAGAATGTAAAAGAACCAGGCAAGTGGAGATAAAAGTATGTGGAGTACGAGTGAAAGTGGGGGCAATCTTGATGAAACATCATTGACGGGATCAACGTCGTAATTGGAATGGACATAATAAGATTGGAGGTGTAACTATAAAGAAAGCTGGGGTAAAATTTGGAAATGTACATTGTGTCACAGCTGCCCATCAGCTGAATGTTTGCAAAATCGAGAATAAAGACTTTGAAGCAAATTTCGAAAGAGAGAAATGGACAGTAAAATGAAAATGGACAGGAGTTTTCATAGTTACAGAATAGTGCAGTATTATAAGAATTCCCTGGGAAGTGAGAAAAATTTAGAATTTGATAAAGAGGCGGAAGATGGATATTGGACGGTATTCTTTTACCATGGAAGGGAGAAAGAAAAGGTGTGTTACCGTTGATGGCAGTGTTTCAGACTACATAAGGGAAAAGCAGGCCAGTGTTAGACTTTCATGAGTTGAACCATTCTGTGGTATGTTATACAGGGAGCGACATAATAGACATGTGTGATGAAAAGATGAGAAAATGGAGACGGTTAGTAGGAGGAACTGCCATTGTGGACCTTAAGTTTGCCTATCTGCAAGTACATGTGGCAAAGGAACTATGGCAGCACTAGCTATGTTATAAAGGAAAAACATATTTATATATTATTTAATTGGAATTCATTATTGAGATGAGTATTATTTAATTTATTGCAGATTATTATCCTCATCTTTCTTAGTTGTTATTTTATGACGTTTCGGCCAACTATTCCTCTGGCCTTCGTCAGGTGGGAACCATGACGGAATAGGAACTCCGTATCTCCTAACTGCATTCTCAGCAATTACTGCCATCCATAGTTGTTGTCGTCTCACCACGTTTTGGCCAAGTAAAACTCTGGCCGGCTTTGGATAGGATTGAAACCACTATCTTCAGACAATTCTCACCTGGAACCAGAGGAATAGTTGGCCGAAACGTCCTGAAACAACAATAAAGAGGAATGAGGATAATAGTCCGCAATAAATAAATAATACTCATCTCAATAATGAATTCCAATTAAATAATACATATACCATTCGGTACGGACCCGACCATGGAAAATCAGATAATGAATAAACGTGGATTTATAAGACCAAAAAGTCCAACCTTGATTGCCCTTCAGGATCTTTGGCGCAATTGATATTGAATCTCTTTGGTATAAGAGGACAGAAACCATTATGAAAAAGACAAGTTGAAAGCACAACGGCAGTTCTTGTTTCGACAGCAGAGAGAGAGAACAGACGGTGGAAAGTTTCAGTTGAATTTAGTCGTGGGGAAAGCAAAAGATTGAACAAATATTTTTTTTTCTTCATTTAATTTTCCTTTTCTTTTCCATTTCATAGGGATAGATTTTATTGAACATTGGTTTTCTTTCTGGACATATTTATTTGGTAGAGGAAAACCAGCAGTGTGGATACCTCTTACTTTACCGAGTACACATAATACCAACGTATTTAATTACACTTAGCCATTTAATTTTCTTCAAGTGACCCACCACTCCATTTGCAGTCAGTAGAGTTTCATTTACGAGAATGTCATTGATGTATGAGATCATGGCACCATCTCTTTTCCCTATTCTCTCCAGAGCCTTCTTCATAATGGTCGACATGGTCTTAGGTGCCAAGTTCAACCTGAACCCCACCCTTGTAATGCAGTAGGTTCTGCTTTTATATTTGACCAACTGGTACTTCCAGAGTTTCTTGGTGATGCAGAGTTGCAACGTAGTCCCACTGTTCATTTGCCTCCATTCCCTAATGGTCTAACTGCATACATATACAGCATCACCTCCAGTATGGCACTCAATGTTTTGATTCAACTCTCGGAAATCTAGAACTGGTCTGACCTTCCCTTTTGTTGGTTGCAGAATGGCCATCAATGGTAAAATGCTCAATTCGATGTCATTTTTCTATGGCAACAGTATGGCCTTCCTCGATCCATCTGTCCACTTCTCGTTCAAAATCCTCTCTTGCTCCTCCTTTGAGTGAATTAGCATAGCACCCTGTTTATTAGTATTGGTGCTTTATTCTTCCATGCCCACTCCCCTGTCCACTGATTACTGTCGAATTCCGCTTGAAAATCTGGATTACCAATTGATATCCATCTCTTTTCAATTTTTCAATTTTCTCCGGCGTTTTTTATCCCTTCATTGACCAGCTCTGTGCATCTTGCTGGTCTGAACCTCACGTCATTGCTGCTGACTGTGATGCCTCCAGGTTGGCATATTACATCCATTCCTACAATCGCTTGGATACCAGGCACCAGTCAGCCGGCGACAACCACATGGAGCCTCATCCGGTAATCCTTAATTTCAATCGTGATGGTTCTCCTCTCTTTACACTTCACTCGTGACCCATCGAATTCCACTGCTTCATCCTTCCCTTTCCATCCTCCGACCAAGCTTCTGTGCACCATAGTAGTGGTACAGCCAGTGTCAATCAGGGCATTGATTTCTTGTCCTTCCATAACAATCTATCACTTGGGCATCTGCTGCAAGCATGCTATTATTCCCAAGACAGGGCAGCCACTGGTGCTTCCGCTCCCCCTTGCCAGTTTCCCGGACTCGTGAAGTTCACTGCCATGTGACCACGCCGGTTACACCTGTGGCACACCATCTTTCATTGAACTTCCTGCAGTCTCTCCGCAGGTACGGGCCCCCACATTCAAAACATGCACCTCGTAATCTCAAATTACTTCTGTTCATATCCTTCCGCACTGTTGCTGCCATTCCTACAAATCCAGAGTGTTGAGTGCTCACTAATATTTTCGCAGATGGGAGCAGTTTGCTCACCTCCAAGGTCTCAACACCCAGGACCTGCTGCAACCTCTTGGAAATCTCCTCCGGGAACCCGGTGCCAAACACCATCTTGGCCACGTGACTTGCTGCCTGGATCAATCTGACTTTAATTGCATCAGCATCATCTTGTATAGGATTAGTGCATCCCCCTTCAGGAATAATGGTATCACTGTGGTAACATCAACTATCTTTTGGAGTTCTGCCACTAGGTCCACTTTCTTTAGCCAAGCCACCATATCGCCTTCACAATCTTACTTCTCAACTAAGGCTGCTTTTATACAGCTTATCTTACCCATTTGCATGTTTGCAGCAAGATTCCACAGCTTATGAAACCACAGGCGCCATCTTTAATCTCTCTCTTTATTGTCCAACCTCACTTGACACACATGTGGTAAGACTTTTGTTTCCTTAACTTAAGACAACAGTGATTTCTGCATTGAGATGAATTTATGTGATCTATGTGATTCCATCAAATAAACAATATTCTCGACTCAACCCTATAAAAGACAAACACCCAATGATGAAGTCGATGCCTTTCTTCCTATTCGTTTTTCTCCATATAAAATATATCAATTAGAAACAACAGGCCTGGCTAAAAAGATTCAAAACTTTGGAAATATCATGTATTATTAAATACATGATATTTTTGCAATAGATATTGCAGTCCACTGAAATTAAGTGAAGAAAATTATACATTTCTATCTGTAACTGGCTGAAGTACTCCTAAAAAATAGAAAAACAAGGAAACATTCACTGCCTTATACTATGGTTGTCTAATGCAATCTAAGAACTAATAAATTGTTGCATAGAAAAATATTAAATGGCATATATGTTTATATATATTATTCCTTAATTGGAATTCATTTTTGAGATGAGCATTATATATTAATTTATTTTTATTTCGGACTACTAGTCTCATCTTTATTAGTTGTTTTTTTCCATTTTTTTATTGGATTATTCACTTTTTTTTTTTTTTTTTTATAAGGTAGAAGAAACTCAAGATCGGGACTGCATATATTCAACGTTTCAGCCAACTAATTCCTCTGGCCTTCGTCAGGTGGTAACCGCGACGGATAGGAACATCGAATCTCCTAACTGCATTCTCAGCCATCACAGCCATCACTGCCATCCGTAGTTGTTGTCGTCTCACCACATTTTTGGCCAATTAACCTCTGGCACGCTTTGGGTGGGATTGAAACCGCTATCTTAAGACAATGCTCATCTGGAACTGTAGAGATTCAACGTCTCTATCAACTGCGCCACGGGCCCCGAAGGGCGATCAAGGTTGGATTCTTTGATCTTATAAATCCACGTTTATTTATTATCTGATCTTCCATAGTCGTGTCCGTACCGATTGGTATATATATATTATTCCTTAATCCAATAAAAAAATGGAAAACAACAACTAATAAAGATGAGACTAGTAGTCCGAAATAAAAATAAATTAATAGGCATATATGTTAATTGGAAAATTTTTAATAGATCTTAAGACAAGATTTGTTCAGTACCAGTATTAGATAATAGCAGGGTTAAGTGTTAATTAGCTGCTATCTATCTATCTATCTATCTATCTATCTATCTATCTTGTGATAAGTGGACAAAACCAGAGTTAGGCTAAGAATAGAAATATCGTTTTGGTAAAATAAGTTTAACTGAAAGTTAATTATGTAAAAAGTTAAGTGATATGTTTATAGATTTAGCTGTACTTAGCTATAAACACAAGAATTTAGAAATCCAAAACAATAATTGATAAGTGACACTGTTCACACCACATATAGATAGGTGACTGGAGGTCATGTTAAGGAGACGTGTCCTTTAATCGGCTACGTCACTGGAACTGACAGGTCAAAAAGATTAGAGCATAGAGTTTGGGTTTTGTCACCAAGGTGTGAAGACGTGGTGCAAGAAAGGCCGGGAAGCAAGGCTAGGGCAACAATTATGTAGTTGTAATAGACTCCTGGTTAAGACACTGAGACATCCAGAATAACCAAATCACAAATACGATATCGAACCTGGGTTGAAATAAAGCACAATGGAGAAAACAGGGCCCTAAGTCAAAGATTTGGTGTCGAAAAAAAGAAAACCACATACAAACACAACAAGTATATAATATATCAGAAAGAAAAAAAACTTGGGGTTGAAAAAAAAATAATAAAAACGCAGGAAAAAGACAGTGTTCTGGGGGTAAACTTTGTCGGAAAATGCTGGGTTAAATACACACGTACACACGCACTACATTTTAATGTAGAAAGAAAAAATGCATATGCACACACATGTTATATTATGTGGACTGTATTAGTAAAGGGTTAGTGATAATATCGAGAGAAGAGAGAGACACGTGTGGATGGAACAAAATCTTTATTAACACTGAGAAGGTGTAGTAGTTTTTGCTACTATGATATACCACGTGATTGCGTGGTGAGAGGTTGCAGACAACGGTGATGGTGGGAGTAATCCCAGTCAAGGCGAGATAACTCGTGTAACTTGATGTATATAACATCTTCAGTTTTTTACTAAAAATAAAAAAAGGTTATATTTTTATTTCATATGTTTTATTTTTATTTCATATGTATTTAATTAGTGTCTGTATCTGGCTGGAAGCCTAATTGTTCTTCCTCTCATTAAGAAGTTTGTTGTTGTTGTTGTTGTTGTTGTTGTTGTTGTTGTTGTTGTTGTTCTCTTTTCCGTGCCCGTTTGTGGTGCGGCTTGTCTTGGACTATTTTCTTGACTGAATATGTTTTCATAATCGTATGTAACTTTGCGTGTTGGATTTTCATTTGTTTTTAAGAGGTGACGCCTGTTACGTCTTAAATATTTTCCTTGTTCTGTTTTTGCTTTTAGTTTTTTTAACAATTTTACCTTTCAGGTTCCATTTTCCTTGGGAGTGAATATGAACAGTGTCGTCTTTACTTAGTGTTGGTAGTTCTTTGGACTTTTTATCTACTTTATGCTTTTTCATTGCTTTATTATGCATGATGTTAGGAAGGTTTGTTCTAAGCATTCTTTTCATTAGTTATTGGGCTGACGACGACGATTTATCTTTTAATGGGGATGTCCGTAGTGCTAACATTGCTAGATATGGGTCTTAGTTGCTTTCAAATGACTTTGTAGTGAACTACTACGATGATGCTGCTACAGTATGCTTCCCTTATTTCTCTCTTTCTCCCTACTCTTCCACTTTTCCCTTCCTTTCTTCTCTCAACGTCACCAGAGGTTTCAGCCAATCGGAATAGAGGACTGTCCTGGAGGGAGATACAAAGAAATCTGTCTCAGACAGGCGGGAACGATAGAAGTATCCACATGCAACGGACCAGTTTCCCTGGGTAAAGACTTTTATCAAAGAAATGTACCATCCTCTTTGTACCCCTATATCTTGGAAACTTTTATAAAACATCATCAATCCTAAAGTCTCGCCGCACTTATGTTTAAGAAAACAACCATTCTTTTTCAGCACTCTTGTTCTCTCTCTAATTTCGGAGGTGACCCAAAAAGGGGTCCGACCGAAATGATGACCCTTTTATAAACGTCGTTAAAAGCTATGGCAACCGCCATAACTTTATTAGTGTCCTTTTTATAGTTTGTATATTTCTTTCTACTAGTCCATTGAATTGTGAATAGTTCGGACTTGTCACGGTGTGTTTGAAATCCCAATCTTTAGCAAATTGTCAAAATTCTGATGATGCGTACTCAGCTCCATTGTTGCTGATCACTATTTGTGGAAAACCAAATTTTGCAAAAGTGTGTTTTATTTTATTGATAACTGTGCGGATGTTTTATTGTATAAATAAAAAATGTCTGTCGCTACTTTTCGTCCATGGTGTTACTGGTATTTCATGGTGCATTAGATATTCTGACGGTTGTTTGTTTCTATGATTTAAACAGTGTGTGCGTGTGCCTATCATTTCTTTTATCTGATGATTTATGTTGGGACAATACATGACTTCCTTTGCTCGTACAATACATTTCTCTATTCCTAAGTGTCCTGTATTGATCTTTTGTAGGGCTTCTGTTCTTAAAGAGGTTGGGACCACTATTCATGTACCTTTTAGTACTAGTCCTTTCACGACCGATATTTCATCCCGAACTGGCATATACGGCACTGTTGTGGGTGGTACGTCTTTATTTTCTGGCCAAGTTGACGTTGCATATTTTATAAGCATTTGTAATGTTGGGTTTTCCCAGTCTCTTCTCGGTAGACATTAAGTTTTTGGTCGTTCATAGAGTATAGTTTTAGGATCGTATGGATATATTTGTCCATCTCCATATCAGGTATCTCTTGTTTGCTGTCCGATATATATGCACGCGATAATGCATCAGCAATTATGGATTCTCGACCTAGGATATATAACACTTCAAATTCATATTTTTGGAGTGCCATGAGAAATCTTTGTATTCTCAGAGGGCTTTTGGTGATTGATTTTTTTTTTAAATCTGCCTTAATGGTTTATGATCGTTTTCAATATAAAATTTTCTTCCATAGATGAATTGGTGAAATTTACTACAGGCAAACACTATGCTAAATGTTTCCAATTCAATAGGACAATAGTTTTGTTCAGCAGGAGTTGTCAATCGTGATGCGTATGATACGGGTAGCCATGTTTCATTATGTTTTTATTGTAGAACAGCGCCTAGGCTATGTTTGCTAGCATCAGTGGTAATTTTTATTTCTTAGAATGATCATAGAATTTCAAAATTGGTATTACTTGTTTTAACTTCTCTACAGCCTCTATTTGAAGTTTATCAAATGACCTGAGTGCATCGTTGTGTAGGAGTTTTCTTGGCAGTGTAGTTACCTCTGAATATTCCGGTATGAATTTACATAGGTAATTTGTCATTCCCCAAAATCGTATGTCTATGGTAGCCTTTATTTTGGAAGGGTCCGGTTTTATTCCTTCATGAGTGATAAGATAACCTAATTATGTTAATTATTTTGTTGCAAATTCGCATTTTGCTTTATTTAGTTTCAATCCGGTTTTGCGCAGCTGGCTAAATACATTGTCTAGTATTTTCATGTTCCTCAAGGGTTTCTGGCCATCCTGGAGTTCTTTGTTCCTTTTATGTCTTCTATTATCTTGGCTACTCGTGTTTGAAAAATTTCAGATGCACTATCTATTCCATATGGTAGACATGTGAAGGAATAACGACCAAATGGAGAATTGAAGGTTAATAGTTTGAATCTTTCTTCATCAAGAGGTATCTGCCAATATCCATTCGACGCATCTAGTTTAGTGAAATATTTTGAGTTTTTCATTTCTGCGAACATTTCCTCGGCAGTAGGGAGCTGGTGGTGTTCCCTTTTTATGACTTTGTTTAGATTTCTGAGATCAAAACACAATCTTAGTTTTCCATTTTGTTTCTTTACTATTACTAGAGAGTTTATCCAATCTGTTGGTTCTTCAGTGGGTTTTATTATTCCCATTTTTGTCATTTGCTCGCGTTCCTTTTTTAATTTTGGTTTCATGCCAAATGGGATATTTCTTGGGATTTATAACGGGTTTTATATCTGGGTTTATAGTTATGTGGTGAGTGACCGGTAATTTTCCGATGTCACCAAAGCAATCTTTGTATCTTCCTATTAAGGCTTCTATATCTGTCTTATTTATCGAATATATCCTTTTTATCAATCCCAGATTTTCCGCTGTGTTTGCACTAATTACTGCATTTGCATTATAAATCTGCTACGATAAACTGGGTATTTATTTTTATGTCTTTGTTTTGTAGCTGTATTATACAGCTTCCTATTATCGGAATTTTTGTACTATTGTATGTGTTATTGTTTTTGTTTATTTAGGTTTAGGTTTTATTGTGTTGTAAATCTTTACTGGTATTACAATCACTTCAGCTCCTGTATCAATTTTAAAATTAAGAAATGTTTCATTGCCTTGTAGTTTTATTTTCCACTTGTCAGTTTGGAGCATGTGTATATATTTTTTCAATATGGCGTCCAAGTTGAACTGGTCTGACTCCTCGTGGTCTGAGTTGTATGATTGTCCGACATTGTATAATTTTTTCTTTTTTGTTCAACACATTAATGCATAATGCCCTTTTTTCCACAGTTTGTACAGATTTTGTTGTATGCAGGACAGTTGTTTTTCTGGTGCGAACCGGAGCAATAGGTACATTTTTCGATCCAGTACTGTGTTTTGATTGGCTTTTTGTCTTGTTTAAAGGTTGCATGAGCAGACATCTTGTTTTTTGTTATTCTGTTTTTCTTCATGTCCCGAATTAGCAATACATTTTCTGTGTCTGACGTGGCCATTATTTTAGAGTGTCTCTTCGTTTCTTCGGCACTGAGCCCTACTTGAATTGCTTTTTATAAATCCAACGACGGTTCTCTCAGCATCCTTTATCTCAGCATGTTATCCTTAATGCCACAAATAAGAATGTCTTTTATTAGTCTCCTGGTAAGTCCTCCAAATTCGCATTTGCTTGCTTTTTGTTGTAGTTCAGTGACATATTCATCGAATCTCTGCGTTTCTTTTTGTTTGCAAGTCAAGAATTGGTATGTGAGAAAAGTCAGGTTTTTTCTTGGTTGGCAGTGCAAGTCGAATTTTTCAATCACATTTTCAAGTTGTATTTCTGTTCTTCGTTTTCGAACCTGCAGATGTAGTATATTTTTCTTCCTTCATTTCCTATACAGGTCAATAGTATCGATGTCTTAACCTTCTCCGCTTTTTATCTGGCTCTGTTGCTTGTAGAAATAACTGGAATTGATTTCTCCATGTTTTCCATTCTTGTTCGAGATTGTCTAATGAAAAAGTTAAGTTCTTTGGGGTGCGGCAGAAATTGCATAGTTTTTTGTTTATATATATATATATATATATATATATATATATATATATATATATATGAACAAATGATTAATAAAATATGTTAAAAGACATCTTGAAAAAGAGTTAAAAACATATTTAATTTTAAAAAAGGAAGCACAAGATAAGTGGATAGTCCTTAATCCGCGGAGTTTCGAAGAAATACTCTCCTTCTCATCAGAGGGCAAAAATTAGCAAAATGCAGGATCGGATTTTGCATATAAAAGTATTTAATGAAACTACAAGTAAGTCAAAGATCTTACTTGGTTAAAAAAAGGGTGAGGTAAGGGGAACAGGAGGCAAAAGAAAAATAATAAAAAAGATTTCACATGAATGGATAGTCCGGTGAAGGGTAAAAATCCAAAAATGGTAAAATCCAAAACGGTCGAATTTAAAATTTCAATCCACTGGGTAAATTCCAAATGGTCCAAAATCATCCAACAGGCAGAGTTCCTTGGAAAAAAGTGCAAATGGAATGAATTCTAAATCATTAAAAGAAAAGTACTAGAGATAATATTTGAAACACGTCTGTCAAGGCTGGATGAATCAAAAAAATATTAATCATTTGTTCATATTATAAGCTCTATTTCCTTTTCGGTTTTATTGAGCTTTTTATATCTGGCTGAGTTTATTTTACTTGTAAATATTAACTCTTTAATATTTATAATATATTTTAAGTTTACCATTTTGATTACCTTAGTAAACTTATTGTAACTTTTATTTTATATATATATATATATATATATATATATATATATATATATATATATATATATATATATATATATATATATAAATCTTTTCTTTTTTTTTTTTTTTTTACCTTTTTGACGTTTGTGAGTGTTAAGGTAGGTGTATCATAATTTTGGGAATTTTTGACACCCCTAACACAAAACTGCAAATAAAATTACAAAAAGAAATCGTAATTTCTCTTTTTAAAGTGGGTTTATTTTCTTCATGGAATATACTTCCAAAATTAACTATTAAAGTTATTTAAAAAAATAATAGAAATATTATTTTTTATTTTTGAAAAAAGTGTTTACAAAGTGCCTGCGCGCGTTCATACAGCCATTTTTTACGTAATGAAATCAAATGAATTTTACGAATTAAATTTTTTTCAATTTTTAAACTTTAAAAATCTATCAAAACTTTTCTATCGGTTCAATTTTTAAGATATTTTCAGGTTCAATGTGAAATTTTATGCTTTCCAATAAACCGAATATAATATTCTAGACAAGCGTTTTTTTTTTAATTCACCCCCCCCCCCATTCTGCAATGTCTAATAATATGTATAATTAATTTTCTCACCTCAAATTTTTATATCACAAATTGAAGATAAAAGTTCAATAAATAAAATAAGCTAATTTAAAACAAAAAAAGAACAGTTATTTGCAAATTTACCAGTAAAGTCCAAAGTTTAAAACTTTTTTTAAACGTTGAATATTTTTTTTTAAGTGAAACCTTATAATCTTGTTATATTGTTCAGAAAATTTCGTATACTTACGACAATTATTTCTATTTCATTCAATGTTTTTTTAGATATTTTAAAAAAAAAAATTCACTCCATAAAGAAGAAATAAAATATATTAAATCAAAATCTCATGTATTTCTTTAAGAGAATAAAAAAAAAAAATAGGTAGACTGTTTTTTGGCTTGTTTTTTTTTAAACAGCAAAAACTGATAAGTGAAATAGGATCATTTTTTTTTTACCTACGGTGGCCCATATTTACTAACTTTTGTCTACAGCACGCAATAGAAAGAGAGTAATTTTGGCATTTAAAGCCACCAAAGATTTATACTCGAAGAAAAGCAGACATTTGTCTCCTTTTATTTCAACTGTGAAAAACATCTGATGTCACGTTTCTTTATCCTTGCTTAAAAAAAGTATTTTATTTAAAAAGGACATGGAATATAAAATATAAATATGGATAAATTCTTAACAATGAAGAATGGAAGTACCCATTGATTAGTATTTTTTAATAGGTAAGTGATTTTTTGGAATGTATATATATATTATCGAATTAAGTTAAAATTCGTTGATTTTCTTTAAATCTTTTTTAAAGAAAACCGATTTAAAAAAACAAATATTGCATACTTTGCTATTAAACCTGTTATTTTTTAAAAATTGGCCTTTGCTCCTTTAATTGAAAAAAAAATTAAGCCTTGAATTACATTTTTCAAGTACTTATAAGCTTCGAAAGATAGGAGGTCGAATTATTCAAGTTTTTATCACGCATTTTTAATGGCGATTTCTGACACTGCTAGTGTTAAGGTTCGTAATTATTTTCTGACACCATGTTATATTATGTAGACTATATTAGTAAAGTGTTAGTGGTAACATCGAGAGAATAGAGAGACATACGTGTGGATGGAACAAAATCTGTATTAACACTGAGAAGGTGTAGTAGTTTTTGCTACTACGATATACCACATGATTGTGTGATGGGAGTTGCAGGCAATGGTGATGGTGGGAGTGATCCAAGTCAAAGGGATATAACTCGTGTTACTTGATGTATATAACACACACAAAATATGTTATATGTAAAACTTTATAAGTTGAAATAGTTGAGAAAAAGAGAACATTTAAAATATAAGAAAAAAATCTAATTATGAACAGAAGAAAAAATATCACTTAATGTAAAAATTAGGAGAAAAAAAGAATATGTGTTAAAATGTTTAAAATGCGATGCGCTAACGAAAATGTTTAAGGACTCACACGCACAGGCGACGGAAAATATCGAATTGTTTTGATTTGATGTCAATCATAAATTGTTTGGATTCGTAAGTGTTGTGTGACAGTTTTTTTTTTTTTTTTTTTTTTTTTTTTAAGGCAATCGCTCGTTTTGAATTATGTGTTGTAAAATTGATGTTTTTTTTGGGGGGGGGTAGAAGCAATGGACAGTCTCTGACAATGTGAAAATTGTGTTCCCCCCCCCTGTTTTGAATGGCATTATTGAACTTTCTTTTATTTTTTTTAAAGGACTGGAAAACTTTGCTTTGTATAGCTACTTAGAAATTAATGTTGAATGTTAGAATACGAACCAAAAAAATTGTGTATTGATGTTTTGTATTGTATTATGTATTGTTATAAATTGTTTGCTTGTTTTCCAGGAATCTGCAAAATATTAATTTAGAAAGAAAAAAACAGATTATAGGTTAAAAACTACTTTTTTAGATGCATGGTGGGCCTAGTAAAATTAGAATTTTAAAGAGGGGACAGGATTAAATTGACGTAGGCAGTTGTTAATTCGTTGTTTTTGGGAGTGATTCACCCAAATATGTTTTTCGTCATGATTTTTTTCCGAGATGAGTAACTCGACAAAAAAGCAAGATGGATGTGCTCTTGTACAAAGAAAAATTTGTTTTCCAAAAAGTGCCGGTTGTGTTGTAAGTAAAACAAATACTGTATACCCTTTAAATAAGGTTTTTATTAGCACAAAAGAACAATACGTCGGGTCCGACGTCAACACTATAAAGTAACATGGCGAACACTACTGGAGTAGTATACAGAGCTAGCGCTTTGCCAGGGAGAGTGCTATTGGGAAGTTTTGTATCCATATGAAACACAATACAACATTCTCCCCTCCATTAAATTAGAAAGTTCCTGCCGTAGGTGGAAAGTTCATTCAAGTATTAGTGTATGAAGGTGGGTTGATCACAACCAATGCAAGGAATGTAGTTTAATAGTTCAGGTTCGCAATTCAGCCAGCAGAAGGAGTGCAATTTAATAGTTCTGATGCGCAAAATAAATTTAATCAAGATTCACTAAACTCTAGAATCACAAATTCAACTTATCTGGTGGTTTTCTACTACGTTCTGGCCATCGCAAAACAGGTGGTTCTACTGGGGGGGGGAATTTTCCTCTTGCTGATCTGCTGGTGTATCATTCCAGTTTTCCAAGTCATGTGGGTGATCGGTGAATTGGAAGTCTTTCAACGGGGCCAAGTCACGTGTAGATACAGTCATCTGCCTACCCTCGTTAGATCAAACAAAGGCATAATGGGGTTAGCATCTAAAAGTTCAACCTTATCAACTAGAGGTTCATATTTAGTTAACCGGTTGTGTCTCCGCATTAAAACAAAACCAGATTCGGTCATCCAAGATGGTACCACTGTCCCGGACACTGATCTTCTTGGGTGTTTAAACAGGCGCTCATGAGGTGTCTCATTTGTGGGTGTGGATATTAAAGATCGAATGGAATGGAGGAAGTCTGCTAAAACCTCTTCCCAGTGTTCAGGCGGCAAACCTTTGTCTTCCAATGCTAATGAAATAGTTTTCCACACTGTTCCATTCATTCGCTCCACTTGACCATTCCCCTGCAGGTGATATGGAGTTCTGTAGCTGGTGGAGATCCCTTTGCCGTGCATATAATTCTTGTACTCAGCACTCGTGAAACAACTCCCGTTATCTGAATGAACTTGGCTGAGCATGCCAAATATAGAAAACAGGTGGGGGCAAGATTGCAGTACACTCTGGGTACTTGTGTCTTTACAAGGGTATACAAATGAGAAGCGGCTATATTCATCAACTAATACTAACATATACTTATTTGGGGTAGATGAAGGTAGGGGTCCTTTAAAATCGAGATTCAATCTCTCGAAAGGTTGAGTTGATTTGTTTAAATGCCCATCAATAGGGCAGAAAAATCTTGGTTTGCACTTGTTGCAAACAATACAGTCCTTTGTCAGCTGCCGAATATCCTCAAGAGAGTAAGGGAGGTTTCTACTCCTTATGAAGACCATCATCCTTGTAATCCCAGGATGGCACAAGGATCGATGCAAATTGAGGAGGTTGTTGCTACTATTCACAGTAGCGCAAGAAGCACGTGTCACTGCATCAGCTACAAGATTATTCTCACCAGGGCGATAGATAATGTCGAAATTGAAGCATGAAAGCTCCAATCTCCAACGGAGCAATTTATTGTTTTTTATTCGACTATCGTGATTTTGGTCGTAAACAAATTTTACTGATTATTGATTAGTAATAAGTTTGAAGTGCTTCCCCGAGAGATAATGACGCCAATATCTAACTGCTTCTATAATGGCAGCCGCTTCCTTTTCAACAGCTGGATGGTTTAGTTCGGAGCCGTGTAGAGTTTGTGGGAAAAAAAACAATGCGTCTACCATTTTGGTTGAGGACTTCAGAAAGAGCACAATTAGAGGCATCAGTCTCCAACTCAAGGGGAGCATTCTCGTCGATAGTTTTTATTACAGCTGATTCAGTATCTAGATTTAGCCTGTCAAATGCATTTCGAGCTTCCTGATTATTGGTCTTAATAAGAGGCTGAATCTTATCAGAATACCTATGGATCCACTTTGAATAATACAAGAAAAAACCCAGGGCTTGCTTGGGTGATTTGCCGTCAGTTGGATAAGGGAGTTCTTTTAAAGGCTTCAACCTCTCGGGGTCGGGTTTAATTTGACCGTTGGGTCCAATGATACAACCCATGGAGCTCAGTTCATTCACAGAAAACACACTTTTCTTTATTGTACGTAATTTTCCGTTTTTATGTTACTTTGATGAATTTCGCCAGATTCTCATCGTGTTGCTCCTGATCCTTTCCACGGATGAAAATATTGTCCAGGTATCCAAATGTATCATGTAAGTCCTCAGAACTAATAATTTCATCGACAATTTGCTGAAAACAAGCAACTCCGTTTGTAACCCTTAAGGGTATATTCGGATGAACTAATACAAACCAGTTAGCTTCAAAAGCAGTGAAGGGTTTGTCATTCTCATTGATGGGGATCTAGTGATACGCCTTTTTTAGGTCGATTGTGCTGAATACATTATACTGAGCAACCTTATTCACTACGTCATCCAGCCGGGGCAGAGGGTAGGCATCAAGGCTTGTGTACTTATTCATAGTCTCAGAATAATCAATGACCATTCTCTTTTTCTGATTATTGGATTTAACCACGACCACTTGTGCCCTCCAGGGGGAGTTTAAGGTTTCGATGATCCCCTCCTTTAAAAGGTGCTTAACTTCTGAGTCAATGAACTTGCTATCACTTGAGCTATAACGTCTAGACTTGGTGGCAATCGGTTTGCAGTTCTTATTTATATTAGCAAAAAGTTCAGGCAGTTCCACCAAAGCCACAGCGAGTCCACAAATCTCAATAGGAGTTGAACTTCCACCGTACTTGAAGGTAACGCTTTCATGTTTACTTTGAAAATCCAGTCCGAGAATCACATCACGACAAAGGTTATTTAAAACTGACAGTTTCAGGTTGGGATACATACGTTAGGAAAACAAGCATCTACCACTTTGGATGAGAGGTCAGATGATGCCATCGAAACTCTCAAGTCTGAATATGTTATTTTTAAATCCAGATCCTCAGCTACTTTTGTATGTCAGAGCTACCACTGTCCATTAGTGCTCTTAATGGCTGACCCAAAAAGTTGGATTTCTACGGTGGATCTCTGTAGGGACGATGGAACCGCCGAACTCTAACTTATAGATGCTAAGGTTGGATAATGGACCGAGGTAGAAGTTGATTGAGTAGTATTATTTGATTTGTAGCATTTTGCAAAATGCCCGATCCGTTTACATCGATGATAAACACTCAATTTCGCTGGATATCGTGATTTTGGGTGTTTATAATTTCCACAGTTCCAACATTTAATTTCTGATTTAGTAGCATTTAGGTTTATTTGATTAAAATCCAAGTCCGATGTCTCTTCCTTCCCAAGGACTGCAGCGGTTGGTTCCCGGTATCATGCTGGTGAATACGATCCCATATTCCTGGTTGCATTGTCCAACGCTCAGGCCTGGTCGAACATAGTGTCTAGGTCGAGTGTTTTATTTTCCAACAAACGCTGGCAAATGGTATGGGACTGAATTCCGGCAATAAAAGCATCCTGAATCGATTCATTAGCATATATCGCTGCGCTGACGTCCCATTCCTTGCTAAGGACTCATAATGCCCGAAGATACTCGTCCAGACTTTCTCCCAGTTGCTGACGCCTTATGGCGAGTAGGTGCCGTGCGTATATCTCGTTTTTTGGTTTGATAAAGAGTTCCTCCAGTTTGAGACAGGCTTCTTCATAATTTCCGCAATTGCTGACATATTCGAAAATATCCGGTGAAATAAAATTTATCAGGACCGACAACTTGTTGAGATTTTCCTGGGGTAGTGCCGCTAAAAACTATTTGAACGTAGAAAGCCAGTGCTTAAACTCTCGCTCGGCATTAGATGAATTAGGGTTTACGTCCAATCGCGAAGGCCTCAGGGCACGATCCATTTTAAAATCTTTTACTTTTTTTTTTTACCCTTTTGTGCTAATAAGATTGTTGTAAGTAAAACAAATACTGTATACCCTTTAAATAAGGTTTTTATTAGCACAAAAGAATGATACGTCGGGTCCGACGTCAACACTATAAAGTAACATGGCGGACACTTCTGGAATAGTATACAGAGCTAGCGCTTCGTCAGGGAGAGTGCTATTGGGAAGTTTTGTATCCATACCAAACACAATGCAACAGGTTGCAGTTACTGACTTTGAAAAAAAGTCTTCCAACATAGCAGAGAAGCGAATATTCTGTCCAGCATGAGCGAGGCTAGTTGTGCATGTGTGGCTTTAAGATGCTTTTTCTGGGAAAAGCAGATGACAACAATAATCCACGTGAAAAAACGATCCCGTCAGAGACAAAGCACCGAATAGTTAGCAGACTTAAATAAAACGCTGCTCGTAGGTAGTGTTGACGGCCTTATATAAGTATGTAGTTCATATGTAACTGGAGAGCATCTCAACAGGATACATATTCCTATGCCGAATGGTCACTAAGCTGTGACGGAGTCTTTTTTTCTCCATTTTCTTTCCCCTCAAATTGTGTGGGTACGATTTCTGAATAGAACTTAATCAGAGTTACTATACATCACATAGTTCTCTTCTAAAAATCTTAGATTCGTGAAGACCGACGCAGATCACTAATTTCATCAGGAACTATACTCTGGGGGCTTTCTTCTACAACTTTGATATCACATTTCTTCACTTTGTATCTTTTCCCCCTAAACTGTCTATCCATAAACTTCTGCACAGTACAATAATGATCTCCAACTTCCATCACCATATATCTACTGCGGGCATTAGTTTTCACCCTATCTTGGTATAGATAGACAATCTCCCCAACTTTGACGTCGATCTTTATCTCAGTAGTTTTGCCTCGGCTTTTAGCTGATGCCTCGTGACTTTTTAACCTATTTTGGTATTTTTCTTTAATCAGGTGTTTGTCTTCTATCGGTAGTTTCTCTCCAGTTGTTTGGTCTCTCATTGTCCAAACTTCTAGAGAAGAGTAGCCGTTTTCTCTAGCTCTACTATTCATATTAGATATTATCACGGCCAACTCAGTATGCGTTATCTTACCGCCGGATAGTTTTAATTTGCATAATTCCGTATGAAATTCTGATACAGAGTGTCCACTATTTGGATTTTTGTTACAGTTCTTTATCTCTCCAATCTCTATTTTAATATGGAATGATTCCAGTAAACTGTCTGTGAGTAGGGCTTGAAATCCAGAAGTGCCATCAACCTTGATCTTTACTTCATCACCCGACGGGGGACAGAACCTCGATATGGTTGTGATTAAACCATCTCTTAGAGATTGGCTGCTTTCTGATAATAGTAATGTTACATGTGTTAAGGCAGAAAAATTTTCTCAGACCAATAATACTAGTTGTCCTTCACATTTTACGACATCACCAACGTGCCAGCTCCCAATTTTATCTGGTGGTTTTGTTGAGGAGTGTTTCTTGAATTGGCTTGGTATCTGCTTTAGTGACATGCAGGTGTGACAACTATCTATTGTATGACTGATGGCTTTGTCCACATCCAGTGCATAGAATCCCATATTAAAAATCTGCTTTACCTGGTGTTTACTGGCATGGTGAAGTTTTAAGTGTAGAGCAACTAAAAGTCTGTCTAATACTTCTTGGGGAATGACAATTCTGTCTAGCTGGGTGCAAGGCTTCCTCCTATGTAACTATGATTAACCCATCTGCCGGAGTTGATGAGAGTTTACAATGTTGTAAATAGCTTTTAATAGTGGTTAAACCTTTCTTCTTCTTAGATGGAGTTCTACCATCGCGTAATAGTCTATACACTTGTAAGTCCGAACAGTCTTGTTGAGCCTGGATCTATGCATTACGAGTCATGTATGGGATCGGACAATGACCAGCTAATATATCTTTTACAGTGATTTCTCTAATTACCGATGTCTCCAGGGCGTTGATAAATTTACAAATTTGGCATTTTTCCTTACAATGAATAGCGTTCCAGCTAGCATAATCTGATCTATTATTTTTCCCTGGTATATGGGATAATTTAACAGAATATCGAGAGATAACACTCAGGAACGTTGTAACTCTAGAGCTCGTAGAGAATGCACCACATTGGAGTTTCTTATATGCTTGTACACAGGGGCGGCTATCTGTAAGCACTTCAGTAACGTATTCCAATTGAATTATATATGGACTGAAGTGTTTAATAGCTGAAGCAATCCCCAAAGCTTCTAACTCACAGGCTAGCCCACCTGCTTGGTTAGATGTTTTATGAGCATTGAATAAACCTGCGAGATGAGCTTTGTCTCCTCTGAAGACAAAAAGGGATGCTGCTAAGCCAGCAGAAGTCGTGGATGCGTCTGTAATTATTTGTAGTTGGTCCTCTCTTCTAGGTAAGGTCAGGATTTTTGCTTGCTTAAAATGTTCTTTTGCTTTGAAGAATGCCTCCTCCAGGTCTGACGTCCATTGGATTCTGTTATTTGATGAACCTGTTGCGCAGACTTTATCTAGAGGTGCTAAAAAATCCGAGTGCTTAGGTATGACTTTATTCAGGAACTTGTAGGATCCTATGAATGATCTCATGTTTTTGATGGTTTCAGGGGGATCACAGATAGCCAAAGTATTCAGACGATGGCTTGTATCTTTGAGTGTTCCCCTAGTCCATTGCCAATCTAGGATTTCTGTTGATGCCGGACAGCAAATGGTTTTTGATGGGGACAATCTTAAATTATTCTCATGTAGTGTTAGTAACATTAATTGTTCTAAAGTGAATTCGGAGCCTGGGAGACCCATTACCGCTCTTGTATAGACATATACTCCACGGAATGGTGTGCAAATACGTACATATTTCATTGATGATTTGGCCAAGGGTATCTGAAAATATGCTTGTTTCAAATCACATTTGATGATGTATTTGAACTGAGCGATATGTTTGATATCGTCAACTTTAGGCATGAGAGCAGGTTGCGGCTTGATATATTGGCCCAATTTGGTAAATGCAGTTACTACTCGATGGCCTCCTGAAGATTTTGCAACGAGGAATGAAGGACTTACATATTCTGCTGTAATGTTTATGTCTTCTGGTCGCACGAAGATACCTTGCTCATATAGTTTATCAATTTTCGTTTGGAGGAGTTCTAGGTTCGCTTGGTTATACATAGGGGTGCGCCCCTTTTTTTATGGTGGTAGTAATGTACCCATATTAATTCTATGTTGAAATTTACCAAATTTTCCGTTGTAGCATCCTAATGATGGTGAAAACAATTGGCTGTACTTTTTATTTGTCTCGTGGAAGGTGGACTTTTCATCTTGATTGAGGATGTTTGAGGGGTCCACAGAAATTTCTGCTGATCTGTCCGATTGCTCAGAGGCCAGAATCAGTGGAGGTGGCTTTGACGTATCATGTGTGAGAGGCATCTGAATAGTATAGCGTATCTGTTCATGCCGCTTAATAAGTACAGGTGTGGTTAAATTGTTTGTGAGGGTTATTTTGTTGTATTCTGGTTTGGTTATATTACATTGGATCCAGTCATTATGGTTATCAGTGTGTCTGGGCTCCACTGAAATTGCTTCACTTAGGTATTCTGGTGGTATTGTTAAAGCTATCTGAGCCAGGTTATAAGCTGGTTTGACGTGGGACGCATAATATGGTTGCTGCTCTAACATTAGCGCATCTTTTTATGCTTATGTATTTGAAATTGCAGCAATCTCAAAGGTATACACAATTTGTGTTTGCACAAAGATAAATATCATCTCTGTCCATGAATTTCAAACTGACCATGTTCATGATATTCTTTCCGGACTTGCGATAATCATAATACTGTCGGAGTCTGTCAAATATTTCGTCTATAATATGTGCCTCTTCTTTAATGAATGCACTACTAATAACTGGAGCATGAATGCTTATGAAGCCAAGTAGCGCTTTTAAGTTAATGGCCTTTTTTTCTGCTGAGAATTTTTTCCATTGATTTCTTGTTCATCAGCAATGAAGCCTCTATTCGGTTTGCCACTTGCTACACTACTCCAGATTTTGAGGTCATCCAAATAATGTTCAAATTTATCTTCATTTGAGATATGATAGATTAATTGTCCACACCACGCTTCGAGGGAACCTCTCGATTCTTATTCAGTGAGGGTTCTCTCTTTAGTACTAAAGGCAGACATGTTTGTTTAAATAGATTAATTGTTTTGGAGGCAAAACTTATAGGATATATTTATTTTCACTTACTGCGTGGTTCCCGTAAGTAAGAATTTTGTTTTTATTTTCTTTGACTTCAGTAGAGGTCTATTTGGTCCGGTTCAGATTCTGTAGCAGCACGTTGATTTCAATAATAGATTAAAACAAACTAATGTGTGCCACGTAGATACGAGAATACACATAAATGTACTAATATAGAATTATGTCATGCGATTGCCGTGTCCTTGTATCGCAGTAAAACGACTTTAGAAAACTGGTTGCATTGTCACTTTCAAAGAGAACTGTTGGTTTAAACCTGCATACAGTTTCTTACTTCTAAATTAGAAAGAAAAGGAACAAATGATTCTCTTTTTAAGTAGAATAAAGTACATTTAGATTTTATTCTAGGGATATTGATGACTATAATTGGAATATTTTATATCGTTTGTTCCTTCGTTACGACAATCCACCACGTTAATGTTGTTTTCTGATTTGAATATAATGTTTGTTTGCAACTTACTGCGTGGCTCTCGCAAGCAAGTGACTTTTTTTTAATTTATTTATTTTATTTTTTATTTATTTTTTTTTCTTGGAGGTGCGTATAATGTTTATTTCTGACTTAAGTCGTCTCCGCTCGTAGTTAGAAACGAATTGTAGGAGTACGATGTTCATTTATTATTTTTTTTCTTATCAGTTATTTTTTGAAAATATTCTCTTCTCGTCGTTTTTGTAACGACTCGAAATCTTAAATTACGATGTGGTATTTGTCGTAATTCTTTCAGGATACAAGTTCCACTTTCCGACATGCAATATAATTGTAATCCTCGTACTTTTATCTTAATATTTCCGGGAAAACTTTACGTATCTTTAGTCAATGAGTACGACTGTTTTCGTTTGTAGAACGTATTATCGTCGAAGGCTGAATTCTTTTGAATGTTTGCCACTGCGACCACGTGTGTGTTGTGAAACTAACGTTGACACCCACAGTCTTGCAAGAAAGGAAACAAAGATAAAATATGGAGAGTTGACAATCAATACAGACATGACTAAAAAATTTATTTTTTAAAAGATTGTAAATGAATGAAAAGAGAAGATAAGAATGTTTCTACTTAATTGAAAGTCTCTATCTGCGATTTAGGTGATTGAATGAAAAGATGTAGAAAAGTGAAAGTTCTTGGTTAGAAATAACCAGTGTTTTTACGAAGAATTAAACAATATAAAAAGTCCACCGCTTACTTAGCGGAGAGATAGAAAAGGGTAAAAATAAAAGGTCCATTAGGGTTGCAAGTCCGTATCCACGTAGAGGAATTAATTGACGGGCGCGCGTGTGTTTAACGTCCAAACGCGGACGGGTCGATGTTGATGTTTACGCCATGGTGTTCAAAGGTCGACTCCGCGTTTGGGCGAAAAATGCCCTTTTTATACTAGCCCGAACGGCTCGAGGGAGACCTTCAGAAAAAACATTTTTTTTTTTTATTTGTTTTCCTTGTAATCCGATTGGATGAAAAGAATAACATTCTTATGGCGTAAGATGCTTTAAGTGACGTCCGCATGAACAACTAAAGTTCCGTTTAAGACCCACTGAATTTGCATGGGCGGGCAAAGGGAAATGTACGTGCAGTTGAAATGATGTTTATACATCCACGTGCGCAACTGGGTTTTACAGTTAAGGCAGCGCGCCATTATTTTGTTTTGAGTATATTCGACGCACACGCGTTGGGGCTATGATATGTGTGGTTTTAAGGTGTCTTTTCTGGGAAAAGCAGATGACAACAATGATCCACGTGAGAAAATGATCCCATCAGAGACAAAGTGCCGAATAGTTAGCAGACTTGAATAAAAACCCTGCCCGTAGGTAGTATTGATGGCCTTGTGGGGATAGGTAAGAGTTGGCTGCAAAACCGGAGGAGGAAGAAATCAACAGTGGGAGACGAAGGAAGGGGGTCTCGTACACACCGGAAGAAAGCACGGGACTTTCGGTTGAAGGAGAGGAGATTCGAGAAGGGGATCCGCCCCGCTGCGTCAGTGAACGTACGGACAGATTCTCCCACCCAACTTAAAAAGATAAGAGGATTCGCTCCGCTGCGTCAGTGAACGTACGGACGGATTCTGTCACCAAACCCGGAGAGAATGAAGAAAAAAAAAAGAAGAAATAAGGCATCAGTGAACTGAAGCCGATTACACTCTCATGTATGGGCCAGCACCTTCAATTACTAAACACTGCCTAACTCACACAACCAGAAAAAGAAGACACCGAAGTAAATTCAAACCAACTTTGTTTCCACCTAAACCGATAAGTATAAATCAAATGAACACCATCCTTTTGTGGACTTCTCTCCACGCTAACCTTTTCTCTCGCAAATTCACGAACATTCTCTTCTGCCACAACAACTCTCTCTCTCTCTCTCTCTCTCTCTCTCTCTCTCTCTCTCTCTACAACAATAGACTTTCCCTCTCACTAACTAACAGCGAGAGGCGCACGCCAAACTAAACACGTGGTGTACCCTTTCTTTTATTTGTTTCTTCATGAAATAAATTCTAGTTTGTTTATTTTAATTTAACACGTTGTTCGTTTCTTTCTCAATTCAATTAATTTTTTCCTATTTTGTACGACTGGGGGATACATATAATATACCACAGTCCGCTACAGCCTTATATAAGTATGTAGTTTGTATGTAACCGGAGAGCATCTCAACAGGATACATATTCCTACGCCGAATGGTCACTAAGCATTAGGGAACACTTTCTTAACACGACATAAGGGGGCAGAGTATAGAATGGCAGACGTGACCATTGTGCTGTGAATCACTCAGAGAAAAGGAAGTTGGTGAATGGAATATAACACAACACACGCTAGGTAATAGACAAATATCTGTGCGTGAGGTCACCAAGCTAATCAAGAACCTTGAAAAGCAACTGGCCCTGACGGCATCCCAATTATAGTGTTAAAAAAGCTTCAACCAGAACTTGCTCCCATACTTACGAAAATGTTTAAGCGTTGCCTTAAGGAGAAGTGCTTTCCGACTCCCTGGAAAACCTCTTCAGTATGCCTTGTATTTAAGAATTCAGGTGATAAGTCATCTCCCTCTCAGTACAGACCAATAAGTCTCCTGTGTGTCATGAGTAAGTTGCTGGAATCCATACTAAATAGAGAAATAGTCAACCACCTCAGCAGAAATAACCTCCTTAGTGAGACGCAATATGGTTTCCATTCTGCAAGATCTACCGCAGATATGCTGATGGTTATATCTCATAGGATTATTGAATCTCTTGACAAAGGCTTCTTTTCTAGGGCAATTGCTCTTGACATATCAAAGGCCTTCGACAAGGTATGGCATAAAGGCCTACTTCACAAGATTTCCAGCTACGATATAACTGGAAATGTTTTCTCAATCATTAAATCATTTCTCTCTAATAGGCTCATAAGAGTAGTGGTCGATGGACAAAAATCAGAGGCCTGCAGTATTAATGCTGGAGTTCCTCAGGGGTCAATGCTGGGTCCAACTCTCTTCCTGATCTACATCAATGACCTCCCTAAACACATACTTAAATCATTCGTTGACATCTATGCTGATTACACGACCATCTACGGCAACACATCAAAGGCTGTAAATGACAAAGTTCTCTCTGATTCTCTCTCCTCTGATCTTGAGCGTGTAGTTCAGTGGGGGAAGACATGGCTGGTTACCTTTAATGCATCTAAAACCAAGCTCCTATCTTTACACCATCAACGCTCTGATCCCCATCAAGCATTAATTGAAATTGATGGTTCTCGCCTAGGTGAAGCTCAATGTTCTGACAAGCTTCTGGGCTTGACCTTTACTCCTGATCTGAAATGGAACATGTACATCAAGTCTGTTGCCAAGGTCGCTGGAAAGATGGTGGGATCCTTCTACTGCTCCAGTAGATATCTCACTACTGATGCAATTCTCTATCTATATAAAAGCCAAATACGTGCAAGGATGGAATACTGCTGCCATATCTGGGCAGGAGCTGCTAAAAACAGCCTATCCTGCCTTGACAGAGTACAAAATAGACTTCGTGGCTTAGTGGGGAATGCCCTTTTCTCTTCCCTGCAACCTCTCTCCCACAGAAGAGACGTTGCGAGCCTGTCTTTGTTTTACCGTTATTTCCATGGCAAGTGCTCGTCTGAGCTCCAATCTCTGGTCCCCTCTCGCCAATCTTTTATGAAAAACACCCGTCTAGCTGAATCCACTGTCAAAAATGTTCCCCACTATCTGTGCCTAAATCAAAACGTGGATTCCATGAACACAGCTTCTTTCTTAGAACAGCATGCCAGTGGAACTCTGTTCCGTCTGCCTGTTTCCCACCTGACTACAACTTGAAGACATCCAAGTCCAACGTAAACAATTCCTGATGGGCCGCCCCCTTAAGTAGACTCTTTATGAAATCTCAACACTAACGTACAACGTACTGTACGCGCAATAACCCTTATCCCTGAGTGGCTTCCGGGCCTTGATAAGTGGTGACCTCCTTGTAAAAAAAATACAAAATAAAAAAATAAAAAAGTCGCCAATACATAACAACTTTAGAAGTAAAATGTTGCTCTATTGGGAATTAAAGGTACCAAATTTAATATCTAAAACTATGTATGTAGTATGTTCCTAAGTTTTGTATTCTGAAGCATTTTGAAGCGGAGCAGTGGGGGAAAATCGCACAACTCATCATCAGGATAGCTAATGTTCAAGCAACTTACTCATGATACACCGAAAACTAATTGGTCTGTATTGAGATGCAGGAGACCGATCTCCAGTATTTTTAAATACTGGACAAACTAATGAAGTTTTTCAAGGTGCATTTCTCCTTTAAGCATCGATTAAACAGCTTTGCAAGAATTGGTGCTAGTTCCAGTTGCAGCTTTTTGAGTACTATAACTGGAATATGGACAGAACCTTTGCTGACATCAAGGTTTTGCTCAGATTAATTTTGGCTTTAGAAAGAAATTCAGGAGGTAGGTGTTCCTGATCACATAGCATTGAGTTTGCTGGAAAATTCTGGCAAAGAGTTTGGTTTTGTCAGATGCTGACGATATCACCTCAGGCCCATTGATGATGGTCAGGAGAGAGGAGATGCATCTGTTCGGGACCTTGTTTGTTATCTGGAAAAACTCATAGGAATCAAGCTTCTGTTCTTCTACTTTGGACTTGAGTGATTGAGAATTCTTGCATTTGCTATAATTTTTTTACAATGATTGCTAGCAGTTTTAAAGGCGACTTTAGTTTCAAAATATCTATTAAAATAACTGAAGTAGAAGTTTCTATGTGCAAGCAGCACATTCAGGAGTGTATCATGGCTTGCTGCTTGGTTTCTTTTAGAATTTCTTGAAGGGTAAGCTTTCTGTGCCGATAGTTAACCAAACTGTTGGATGCTTTACTGGACACTTTATTTTTAAACATAGAGCATAGGGGTGATTCCAATTTGAATTTTCCTAAAACGTCCCAGTTAGACATCGAGCATCGATACACTGTTAGATATAGAGGGATAATTGAGACTTTCTTATACTTTGTTTTTATCTTTATTGAGACAACTGAGGGATCAAAAGATCCTAGCGGAGACAGAACTGAGGATGAGTATAGTTCAGAGCATGTTGTTAGAAAAAGATCCAAAAGACTTGTATAAGGAGACCCTTCCGTCACAACAGAACTCTAACTGGGTTAGGGAGTTATGGCTCTTATCCACCAACTTCAGGTTCGAGATAACCGTTGTCATCTTCCATAAGGCTTTACCTTTCCTCACAAATGTAGTGACTGGGTGGGTGGGGGGGTGGGGGGTCTTAACAAAGTTTTTTGGGTTGGTGACATCCTATTCCCAAAACTAATTGAAGAGCTGCAGCAGTTTGATCAGACCCCTCTGCTTGGCTATTATGTCTACAGCTCCATGCTGTGGTACCACCTCACAGATCTAATCCTCCTCAAGAAGGGGAGCTTATGAGTCTTTTCCTTCATGATCTCGTTGGGGACAGAGACAGGCTTGTATATAGCAGTTCATAGTCAGAGGAAGGTAAGTCATTTTACTACACGCTCCCTTGATCTTAAAAAAGTCATCATCTAGGCTGGGCGTCTTCATTCACACTCCGGCCTTTGCACGCGTTCGTCTTAAGGGACTTCTTCTACCTCATCATCTGATACCAGTAAAACCCTCCATACGTCCAGCACGTTGCATGGCACTCGATCAACAGCCACTTTATTTTGAGACAGCACATCAGTCACATTTCCCTGGCCCCATTGCGCTGTACAGCAAGTGCTGGGTGGTTTCACCCACACTTCCTCACCCGTTGCGATCTTTGCTTGCCCCTGTTCATCTCCTTCCATCCTGACTAGTGGATTGTCGCCATTCGTATATAAATACAGACTTATGTGGCACGGATGTTCCATCTTGGCCTCTTTTTGGGGCCATATCATACCAGAAAACTGCCTATTGTGGTGAAATTCGACCTCTTTCTGACACAACTTTTATGATCCGATGATTTCTTTCGATGATGCTGTTCCCACTCTGGCGGTATGTACTTAAAGTACTGCTTGGCACCCCATTTCTCACACAGCTCCCTAAGGGCCTCTAAATGGAAGGATGCACCGTTATCCATTAAGATCTCTTCCATTGGCCCCCTCTCCATAAACACCTCATCAACTCTCACTATCTTGTTTGCCGTTTCCACTCTGACTTTCGATTGCCACTATCCCCAGCCCACAGTCAATCATCATCAAATAGGGTTCATAGTGGAAGTGTGTGACATCTATAGCCAGTCACCTCCAATTCTCTTTAACGTGTAGCTCCCCTTTCTCATGCCTGGCTGGTGCAGGGTCAATTGATTGACACTCATTGCATTGCTTTACCACCTCCTGAACACCTTCCATCTTAATGTTCAGGTTTATCATACTCGCTAGATAGCACTATCTTTCCTTCCCAAAATGATACATATCATGTAGGTCTTTCAGGGTTTCTCTCACACCACACACGGAGGCTCAATCTTTTTTTCTCCTGCAGCCTCTAGTCAGCATGTCAGCTTTATTCTTCTGCGATGGAACTAGTGTGGCTGATATTTCTAGTTCAAACTTTTTGATCAAGTCTCCAAGCACTCCAAGTCGCCGCTTGATGAGCATCTCAGCTGCCACTTTTGTCTTGATCATCCTGTCCCTGATGCTACCGACTTGATCCATCATGCCACTGTCACAGAGTCCATTCTGATTTCCACTACTTGCAGGCTCCTCTTTAAAGTTAAGTTGATGCCCTTCATTGTAGCATAAAGCTCTGCAAAATTGATGTGGGCGTGATCATTTTTCTTGCAGAGCCAAGTGGCATCTTCTGTCATTGTTCCCCCTATTTCCAACATGGCCCCCAGTACCAGGCTGCTAGCAAATTTTGCCTTCTTTGCTCCTCCCTATGTGCCATTCTTCCTTCACAGGATCCTCCTTCTTCACATCCAAAATGACTTTCTGAATCATACACAACACCTCAGGGTCTACTTTTTCCTCCAATCGGCCCCCCATTGGTCTGCCTTTTGATGAGGCTGCATGCACTCCACAGCCATCCGACTATGGGGTAGTGACCCACTAGCTTCCCGCACACCGAAAAAAGCTCTCGCTTGGTCAGGCCATCCTGGACCTCGGGAATCTTGCTTCCTCACCCAAATATCAGTTTTCCTTCCTTATTCAGTTGTAATTAAATCCTAGAGCCATTCCATCTTCTACAGCTTCCATCAGTTTTGCATTCGATCTGTATGCATTGACATGTTTTCTAACTCTCTCTGCGGTTACCTCCATCTCATCCACCAGTATATTGTGGCTCTGTTAACCACTTCGTCCTTAGCCAACACACCTTGAGTACTGCCATCATGATTTTTGGTGCGGAATGAAGTCCAAACCCCAGCCTGGTAAAGCAGTAAACTCGACCTTTATACTTGACCAATTCATACCTCCACAATCTCTCATCTACATAAATTTGGAGGTATGCCGACTTCAAGTCTACGATTTTCGTGGCTCTTTTCATTTTCCTCCACTCTCTCGTAACTTCTTCACATATATCAATTCTCTCTTTGGTGTGACAGGCAATATACTTATTACACCCTTGGAATTCCAACACTGGTCTGATTTCATTCTTGGTTGGTTGAACTACTGCCATGAGCGACAGAACTCCTTCAACCTTCCCTGACCATGGGATCAAAAGCTTTTCTTTAATAATCCACCTCTCAACTTCCCTTTCGAACTCTGATTTCACCTCTTGCCTAAGCGTGCCCTCATAACAGCCAACCTGATTTGTTAGCATAAGTGGTCTTGCAGTCCATCGCCACTCTGCCGTCCACTTGTTACTGTTGAAATGGGCTTGGAAGTTCTCGTCTTCAATCTGTTTTCCAAACTTCACTTGTACCTTCATCACTGTAGTTCCTTCCAGAAGGTCTATGACATCTAAACCGAGTATTATATCATAATAGTATAAAGTATTATATCGATTCCTGCAATGAGTAGTAGAAATATTGCATATGCAATGATTTATATCTCTATGAGTCATGTGGCAAATTACAACTCTGAACGAATTGTTAAGTTCAATATTTCATGAAATCTGTAGCAGCAGCACCTAGATCTGGTTGCCCTCCATCTGTCATTGATGAAGCAACTGTCAGCCATGGTGAGGCTACCTTTTTTGAAGACATCTTCAAACAGCGTCCTAAATTGATAATTGAGCACCGGATTTATACTAAGTAGATATCAATAAGTCTCTCGTACCTATTCCATTTTTTTTTATTGGAGAGTAGATAATGCAGTGGATGTGTTATCGGCAGCTCCAGTAACTCTTGCTTCTCCTTTTTTGTTCCTCAGTCCTCATTCAAATGAGTGATTTTTCTGATAAAGGGGGAAGAAAAAGCTGCTTTCCAGGTCGGTAGTAGTTTGTAAACAGTAGTCTGAGATGTCGGAAATTTTTCTGTCTCTGTCTATCCTTGTGGCCATGTCACTAGTAAGGGGGCTGGAGGTAAACGTTTCGTCTGGGCTGATGTTATCCAACTAATAGTCAGGGACCCGAACCTTGGATTAACCACGAAGGAGGCTGTCCTATCAGCAGGTGCAAAGTACTGGGGCTGCTGTATTGCCATTTGGTGAATGGATTATGGACCATACAGTAGTCTCTGGTGGGGCCTCTCGATGCCATATTAGTGAGTACTTGTTACGGCTTTACCTTATGTGCTACATAAAAAAAAAATTTTTCCTGTCCTTTTCTCTCTTACTTTCCCTCTCTATCCTGCTCTAACCAAGTATGCCGACCTGTTCCACAAATCCCAAAACCTCAACATGAAATATCTCCAGAAAAAAAACTCGAATAAACCTAAAATCCCATCTTCCAACGTAGACCCATACTACCATGTATCCTTCTCCAACATCAGGGGTCTACATTCAAACCTTCCAGAGGTTGAAACCGAATTACAGGAGACGAAACCGGACATATTCTTTCTAAGTGAAACTGGAATAGGGCCGACCACTTTCCTAGATGAGTTCATAATTAAAGGATACTCTAACTTAACATCTAAATCTGACCCCCAAGATCGCCATGGACATGGAATATGTACCTACATTAACGATGGTTCCTGTGTGGCAGGGATATCTCCAGAGAAGACCCTAATTAACCTTATATGTGCTTCCGGGTTGCATTTGCTTACACCATGGCATTTATATTTGCCCTCTATCGGCCCCACAATAGTGGAGTTACTTTAAGAGTATATCTGAGAAAATAGACCACATCCTGTCTGCACATCCCTCGGCTAACATTCACATCTGTGGTGACTTCAATGTCCATAACGTGGAATGACTGACCCACTCAAATAAGACAGACAATGAGGGGAGGTTCTGTCATGATTTTGCCTCACTCAGATTGTTTGCGAGCCCACCCATGTGCCTGATACTACTGGTCAATATGCAAGCCTTCTAGGCCTTTTTCTCTCAACTTTCCCTGAGCTATGTTCATGTTCCGTTCATTCTCCTCTAGGATCCTCCGACCACTCTGTTGTATCAGTTAAGATAAAAATGAAATGTAATGTCCCCAGACGTACCTCTCCACCATACTATATACTGATACTCTATGGCTGACTGGGATATCTTCCGTACATTCATATCTGATCTCCTTCTGCATTCCATATTTAAAAAGGATGTGTCCTCTATAGTATCAGATCTGACCGAATGGTTAATTGTAGGCATAGACCGATTCATACCATCTAAACAATTCCAACAAAAACCTAACAGCCAGCCATGGTTCTCCCCAGAATGTGCTGCTGCCATCACGCACAGAAATCACTTTTTCCATAGCTACCCACTTAATAGAGGCCCTGAGACTAAAGCTGCTTTCAGGAACGCCAGCAACCACTGTAAAAGAATGATAAAAAATGCAAGAGAGCTATATGCTCAGTCTGTTAAATCCAAAGTAGCTGATCAGCAGCTTGGTTCCCACAAGTTTTGGCAAATAACAAATAGGATCCTGAACAGAAGTGTGCGTTCCATCCCAACCATTATCAATGGAGCAGAGGTCATCTTGTCAGCATCAGACAAGGCCAAACTATTTGCCAAGAACTTTGCAGCTAACTCTACCCTATGCGACGAAGGCCATCAACTCTCCATATTTCCTCCTATAACACACAGCACACTAGGTAACATACAAATATCTGTGTATGAGGTCGCCAAGCTAATCAAGAACCTTAATTCCAGTAAAGCAATTGGCCCTGACGGCATCCCAATTATAGTGTTAAAAAAGCTTCAGCCAGAACTTGCTCCCATACTTACGAAACTGTTTAAACGCTGCCTTAAGGAGAAGTGCTTTCCAACACCCTGGAAAACTTCATCAGTATGCCTTGTATTTATGAACTCAGGTGATAAGTCATCTCCTTCTCAGTACAGATCAATAAGTTTCCTGTGTATCATGAGTAAGTTGCTGGAATCCATATTAAATAGAGAAGTAGTCAACCACCTCAGCAGAAATAACCTTCTTAGTGACACGCATAATGGTTTCCGTTCTGCAAGATGCGCTAATGGTTATATCTCATAGGATTAGCGAATCTCTTGACAAAGGCTTCCTTTCTAGGGCAATTGCTCTTGACATATCAAAGGCCTTCGACAAGGTATGGCATAAATCACAAGATTTGTAGCTACAGTATAACTGGAAATGTTTTCTCAATCATTAAATCATTTCTCTCTGAGAGGCTCATAAAAGTAGTGGTTGATGGACAAAAATCAGAGGCCCGCAGTATTAATGCTGGAGTCCCTCAGGGGTCAATCCTGGGCCCAACTCTCTTCCTGATCTACATCAATGACCTCCCTAAACACATACTTAAATCATTCGTTGACATCTATGCTAATGACACGACCATCTACGGTAACACATCAAAGGGTGTAAATGACAAAGTTCTCTCTGATTCGCTCTCCTCTGATCTCAAGCGCATGGTACAGTGAGGGAAGACGTGGCAGGTTACCTTTAATGCATCTAAAACCAAGCTCCTATCTTTACACTATCAACGCTCTGATCCCCATCTAGCATCAATTGAAATTGATGGCTCTCGTCTAGGAGAAGCCCCATGTTCTGACAAGCTTCTAGGCTTGACCTTTACTCCTGATCTGAAATGGAACATGTACATCAAGTCTGTTGCCAAGGTTGCTGGAAAGATGGTGGGATCCTTCTACCGCTCCAGAAGATATCTCACTACTGATGCAATTCTCTATCTATATAAAAGCCAAGTACGTGCAAGGATGGAATACTGCTGCCATATCTGGGCAGGAGCTGCTAAAAACAGCCTATCCTGCCTTGACAGAGTACAAAATAGACTTCGTGGCTTAATGGGGGATGCCCTTTTCTCTTCCCTGCAACTTCTCTCCCACAGAAGAGACGTTGCGAGCCTATCTTGCCTGTTTCTCACCTGACTACAACCTGGATGTCTTCAAGTCCAATGTAAACAAATTCCTGATGAACTGCCCCCCCTTAAGTAGACACTTTATTAAATCTCAACACTAACGTACTGTACATGCAATAACCCTTATCCCTGAGTGGCTTCCGGGCCTTGATAAGTGGTGACCACCTTGTAAAAAAAAAAAAAGAAGCTCTCCTCAGCTGGTCGTAGGCCTTGTAGGAATCTTTACAAAATGTAGCCTTCAGGCCTTTCTCAATGCTCTCGGTATCAGCCTGGTCTCTTTGTTCCATCTCCAGGTAGACTGCCGGCATGTTCCCCTCCAGATACAGCAGAATTAAAGAGGCTATGTCTACGATTTTCTGTAACTTTGCGACCAGCTTGAGTTTGTTGAGCCATATGACCACATCACTTTCCTCTGTGAACGGTCTCTAGATGTTGCCACTTATCTTCATTCTATCGCCCATGTTCTTTTTCCTTCGTAAGAAACACAACCGAGACTTTCCTGTTGGTAAAACTGATAAAAGAAGCCACCTTTCCCCATGACACTTTTCTTTCCAGTTCACGGCCGGAGGAAGGTAAGTCATTTTACTACAGGACAAAGCTGTGCTACATGTGCAAGTCAACTTAATAGTACCGAGTTTCAGAGTTGGAAGTTGTGACAGCAGTGTGTCGAATTTACACAAGCAATTAGTGGGTTTGTCAATCTTGCTTATGACCACCACCTTTTCCATTCTCTGGAATTCTGCCTGTGTTTTCTTCATCAACGGTAGTGGTATGCGTCGTGGTGTATGGACTTGCATCCCTGTGTAATGGTAAGTCAAATTCTTCCCCAAATGCACCTAGGCTTCTGAATAGGTCTGGCATTTCCTTTTTCAGATCGAATGGTCGTGCTTTACTCCTGATGGTATGTAAGTCTGGGTGCTTCAATTGCTGGCCTACCTAATACGGCTCTTCAAGATTGTGAATGATAAATATCTGCCGTTCTTTATGCAAAACAAGTTGCAGTGATCATTCCAGTTACTTTGAATGGAATACGTCTCAGGCCATGAAAAGTTCCTCCTTAGTTTGTAGATGTATTCAGAGATTGCGGTTACATCTGTTCCAGCGTCCAACTTGAATTGTAGCAGTATGCCATTGATGGTGATGTTGATTTGCCAAGGTATACTCAGGTTGATTTCTGATGTCGTCAAGATACCAAAGATTTGCACTCTGGTCGCTTTTAGTGTCATTCAAGTCATGTTTAACTTCACGTAGCCTTCTTGCATAGTAACACTGGGTATAGAGACCAATCATACCACAATTGTGGCAGGTGACTGAAATGAAGGAGCATATATATCTCTGATGGTGGGTCTTGTTATCACAGTGGTAGCATCTAGCCTCTGGTCCATGCTGCTGTGTGTGCTCCTTCTTCTGTTAATCCCCATGATGAGATTCTCATATGGGTTTAGTCTTGTATTTTCTTTGACCATGTCTGCGAATTCTGTTGTGACTAATGGAACGGACAGCAACATTACTATCAGCTAATCCTTTTTTTTTTTTTTTTACACGGTGATCACCACTTATCAAGGCCCGGAAGTCACTCAGGGATAAGGGTTATTGCAAGTACAGTACGTTTGTGTGGAGATTTGATGAAGTGTTTACTTAAGGGGGCGGTTCATTAGAAATTTGTTAACGTTGGACTTGAAGACATCCAAGTTGTAGTTAGGTGGGAAACAGGCAGACGGAACAGAGTTCCACAGGCGTGCAGTTCTAAGAAAGAAGCTTTGTTCATGGAATCCACGTTTTGATTTAGGCACAGATAAAGAGTGGGGGAAATTTTTGACAGTGGATTCAGCTAGACGGGTGTTTTTTGTGAAAGATTGGAGAGGAGGGACCAGAGATTGGAGCTCAGACGAGCACCTGCCATGGAACTAAAAATAAAACAAGGATAGGCTCGCAACGTCTCTTCTGTGGGAGAGAGGTTGCAGGGTAGGGAAAAGGGCATCCCCCACTAAGCCACGAAGTCTATTTTGTACTCTGTCAAGGCAGGATAGGCTGTTTTTAGCAGCTCCTGTCCAGATATGGCAGCAGTATTCCATCCTTGCACGTACTTGCTTTTATATAGATAGAGGATTGCATCAGTAGTGAGATATCTTCTGGAGCGGTAGAAGGATCCCACCATCTTTCCAGCGACCTTGGCAACAGACTTGATGTACGTGTTCCATTTCAGATCAGGAGTAAAGGACAAACCCAGAAGCTTGTCAAAATACGGGGCTTCTCCTAGATGAGAGCCATCGATTTCAATTGATGCCAGATGGGGATCAGAGCGTTGATGGTGTAAAGATAGAAGTTTGGTTTTAGATGCATTAAAGGTAACCAGCCATGTCTTCCCCCACTGAACCACGCGCTCGAGATCAAAGGAGAGAGAATCAGAGAGAACTTTGTCATTTACAGCCTTTGATGTGTTACCGTAGATGGTCATGTCATCAGCATAGATGTTAACGAATGATTTAAGTATGTGTTTAGGGAGGTCATTGATGTAGATCAGGAAGAGAGTTGGGCCCAGGATTGACCCCTGAGGGACTCCAGCATTAATACTGCAGGCGTCTGAGTTTTGTCCATCGATCACTACTCTTAAAAGCCTATTAGAGAGAAATGATTGAGAAAACATTTCCAGTTATACCGTAGCTGGAAATCTTGTGAAGTAGGCGCTTGTGCCATACCTTGTCGAAGGCCTTTGATATGTCAAGAGAAATTGCCCTAGAAAGGAAGCCTTTGTCAAGAGATTCGCTAATCCTATGAGATATAACTGTTAGCACATCTGCGGTAGATCTTGCAGAACGGAAACCATATTGTGTGTCACTAAGAAGATTGTTTCTGTTGAGGTGGTTTACTATTTCTCTATTTAATACGGATTCCAGCAACTTACTCATAACACACAGGAGACTTATTGGTCTGTACTGAGAGGGAGATGACTTATCACCTGAATTCTTAAATACAGGGCATACTGATGAGGTCTTCCAGGGATTCGGAAAGCACTTCTCCTTAAGGCAACGCTTAAACAGTTTCGTAAGTACGGGAGCAAGTTCTGGCTGAAGCTTTTAACACTATAATTGGAATGCCGTCAGGGCCAGTTGCTTTAATGGAATTAAGGTTCTTGATTAGCTTGGCGACCTCATCTATATTATATCTATAAAAGTGAACGTGTCTGTCTGTCTGTCTGTCTGTCTGTCTGTGTACATTTCCCTACGCAATAACTCTGTCAATTTTTAGTCTATAGACTCGAAATTTGAAATACCGGGTACTGAGATTTTGGAAAATCGATGTGACGGGTGTCAGCCAGAAATTTGGCTGTTACGGAGTCAAATTTCAACGATTTGACCTTTAAGAACTCTACTAAACTCCTCCGACAATTTTGGGTCTAGACACTTGAAATTTTAGATATAGGTTCCTTGAACCTGGATCTAACTTAATAAAGTGATTTGAGCCCGAAACTATAAATTTTAAGGGGTCATAATAGGGGTCAAAGTTAAAAAAATTGACCAGTTGTTTTTTTTTTGTTTGTTTTTTTTGCTCAGCATACACCTCACACCCGGGTAACGCCGGGCACCTATGCTAGTACACAGATATTTGTATGTTACCTAGTGTGTTGTGTGTTATAGGAGGAAATATGGGGAGTTGATGGCCTTCATCACATAGGGTAGAGTTAGCTGCAAAGTTCTTGGCAAATAGTTTGGTCTTGTCTGATGCTGACGAGATGACCTCTGCTCCATTGATAATGGTTGGGATAGAACGCACACTTCTGTTCAGGATCCTATTTGTTATTTGCCAAAACTGGTGGGAACCAAGCCGCTGATCAGCTACTTTGGATTTAACAGACTGGGCATATAGCTCTCTTGCATTTTTTATTACTCTTTTACAGTGGTTGCAGGCGTTCCTGAAAGCAGCTTTAGTTTCAGTGCATCTATTACGTTGGTAGTTATTGAAAAAGTGATTTCTGTGCGCGATAGCAGCAGCACATTCTGGGGAGAACCATGGCTGGCTGTTAGGTTTTTGTTGGAATTTTTTAGATGGTATGAATTGGTCTATGCCTACAATTAACCATTCGGTCAGGTCTGATACTATAGAGGACACATCCTTTTTAAACATGGAATGCAGAGGTAAATCAGATATGAATGTAAGTCAGCCATAGAGTATTGGTATACAGTACGGTAGAGGGGTACGTCTGGGGACTTATTATATTTCATTTTTATCGTAACTGATACGACGGAGTGGTCGGAGGATCCTAGAGGAGAATGAACGGAACATGAACATAGCTCAGGGGAAGTTGAGAAAAAAAGGTCTAAGAGGCTTGCATATTGACCAGTAGTATCGGGCACATGGGTGGGTTCGCGAACAATCTGAGTGAGGTCATAAGCAATGGACAAAATCATGACAGAACCTCCCCTCATCATCTGTCTTATTTGAGTGGGTCAGCCATTCCACGTTATGGATGTTGATGTCACCACAGACATGGATGTTAGCCGAGGGATGTGCAGACAGGATGTGGTCTATTTTCTCAGATATACTCTTAAAGATAGTAACTCCACTTTTATGGGGCCGATCGAGGACGAATATAAATGCCATGGTGTAAGCAAGTGCAACCTGGAAGCACATATAAGGTAAATTAGGATCTTCTCTAGAGATATCACTGCCACACAGGAAGCCATCGTTAATGTAGGCACATATTCCATGTCCATGGCGATCTTGGGGGTCAGATTTAGCTGTTAAGTTAGAGTATCCTTTAATTATGAACTTATCTATTCCAGTTTCACTTAGAAAGAATATGTCCGGTTTCATCTCCTGTAATTGGGTTTCAACCTCTGGAAGGTTTGAACATAGACCCTCGATGTTGGAGAAGGAGACATGGTAGTAGGGGTCTACGTTGGAAGATGGGATTCTAGGTTTATTTGAGTTTTTTTTCTGGAGATATTTCATGTTGAGGTTTTGGGATTTGTGGAACACGTCGGCATACTTTGTTAGAGCAGTACAGAGAGGGAAAGTAAGAGAGAAAAAGACAGGAAATTTTTTTTTTTTTTTGTAGCACATGAAAAGGTAAAGCTGTAACAATTACCCACTAGTATGGCATCGAGAGGCCCCACCAGAAACTACTGCATGGTCCAGAATCCATTCGCCAAATTGCAATACAGCAGTCCCAGTACTTTGCGCCTGCTGATAGGACAGCCTCCTTCGTGGTTAATCCAAAGTTCGGGTCCCTGACTATCAGGCGGATAACATCAGCCCAGACGAAACGTTTACCTCCAGCACCCTTACTAGTGACATGGCCACAAGGATAGAAATAGAGATAGAAAATTTCCGACATCTCAGACTACTGTTCACCAAGTACTACCGACCTTTAAAGCAGCTTTTCCTTCACTCTTTGTCAGAAAAATCATTCATTTGAATGAGGACTGAGGGACAAAAAAGGAGAAGCGAGAGTTACTGGAGCTGTCGATAACACATCCACTGTATTATCTACTCTCCATTAAAAAAAAAAAAAAAAAAAAAAGGGGAGGAGGGGAATGGGTACAAGTGACTTATTAATATCTAAGTAGTAAAGTCCGGTGCTAAATTATCAATTCATGACACTTTTGATGATAATCTCCCCTCCCATATTAATGGGTGGAAGTTTTTGGCATTATCTATCTCGAGTTTGAATAATTGGAGCTTCACCTTATAATTAAAATCCAATAATTAACTTTTATCAATTTGTAAAGTCGGCTTAATATTAATTTACATTTGAGTTTAGATAATTATTCAAGGTTTTAATTAATCCTTCACCACCAATGTGTTCTGATGATCGCAGGAGATGTTGTTGTGACTTTATTGTCTCACTCTAGCATGCATGCCTGATGACCCAATCCAAGATGAGGTTTGGAATCATTTGCAGACTTGGTGATAGCTTAGGATCCGTGCACCCAATTACAATTCTGTCACAAATTAATTCCTTGTACAAGTCCTACTTAATTTTTTATTTTTATTTATTTTAGTTATTTATTTTTTTTACAGCTTTTGGACTCAATATTTTATTCCTCCTCTGTATTTTGTTCATAAATCTGTTGTTCTGACACAATGTTTTGTTGTACTTTTATCAAAAAAATAAGACAAGGCGAAACATTTCTGCTGAGACCAAGATGGCTGACTGCCAAGTTTCGTGTTATTCACGCTAGCAAGTGTTTATATTAAACATGTTAAACAAAGGGAGGCAACTCTCACTGGTGTAGGATGACTGCTAACATTTATCAACCTGATATTGATCTGACATCCCACAACTATCTGAATGGAACAGAGTTGGTTTAAAAAAAAACTGATTTAATTTGGGGATACCTCAGTTAAAGGTCGAGATCACTGTAGTAGAAGATACATGAAGTGAACAAAAACCATGGTAAAAGTCACAGTTCTAGCTATAATTTCAGTCTTGTCTATTTTAGAGACTTAGCAAATATTCTAGCCAATGAAGTCGAGTATCTTATATGACCTTGATTCTGAGCTTATTGTGATTTTATGGGTCTGGTGCTCTTTAATACAAAATTTCAACTTGATCAGAGAAATTATTTTTAAGCTATTAACGTTTCCCTGGCATAACTTCAAAAATACTTCATACAATATGGAGAAGTAAGGCTAAGATAAGAATTGGTCCATCTTTACGTTTTTAGGTAGATATATGTAGAAATTACTGACTTAAATTCTTGTTAATATCAAGATAAAGATAAGCAACCTATCTTGTCATCTGCATTTTAAATATAATGCAACATTTCAGAATTCATTAAAAAAAAAGATTCAAGATGCATCATTTTATTTGTACTCTGTGTAAAATAACCCTGACAATATAATGCCATTCACAATAATCTCTAAAATACAAATAAACCTAATATTGATACAACAACAAAAAGGAACGTAACTCTGAACCTGATCAGTGAAAGTGATCTGGGAAAATGCTAAGACAAATGCGAGGATCATGTTGTTCTTTATACAGATGGATCCAGAACATGTTCCGCAAAAGTAGCTGAGTGGTTTTGGCTACAGTATTCAAGTAATAATAGTCAAGTAAGTTGCATAATTGAACAAACGTTTATTGTTAAAACTGGTATTCTTTAGTGTGAGGTCTTCAGCGTATCTGATGTACTCATATTCGTTAGACCAGTCCAAAACTCTGGATGAAATAGTAGCAGCAGATCGACAAATAATGCTTCCATCTACACAGCTGAATTACAAGTTATAAAATTGATGTTAGAAATGATTAATGGCTCAAGGAAAAGAAATACATAATTTTCTCAGACATTTGTCTAGTCTAACAATGATTGAGAGAGGAAACTCAAATTACTCTTACATGCATGGTATATCAGGTTTTCAGTGTTTAATGAGCATTGGTAGGTGGTCATCCTGGTCTAACTTCACAGCCATGTAATTATCAGAGAAAATTAGAGCATATTACAAAATCAAAATCCTACATTACATGAAAAGAATATGGTAAACAATATAAAAGATGTTCCCAAATGACAAATTCTATGAACATCAACCATCAGTTACAAGATGAAATGTGTAACTGCTACCCAGTTGGAGACAAGAGATAGTATTAAGCAGTTCAGATCTGATATTAAATTTTTTTATTTCAATGTTTGTTCACCTCAAATAAAGCATATTGCCACTAAAGTATAAGGGAGTACTATGATAGAGGCCAGATTTACAGGGGTCAACTTGGGTACAGCAATATATTTCTTTACATTACACTTAAATTTCTGCATGTTGGTATGGTTGGAAGAAACAGGTGGACAAAAAGGAAATCCAAAGGTAAACAGTCCATAGAAAAAATCTATTTGAGTAGAAAGCTAGGGAACTCTACAGTGAACGGATGGGATTTCCAACTCCTGATCAGTGTGTCAGGACAGTTCATTATCGCTCCTGCATTAGAGCTGCTACTTCACAAGCTAAGGCGTGGGGAGACAAGTCCAGTCCTGCGCAAGATCGTTTTGCCTAGTGGATCAAAGCTAGGGTATTTGCATTTGCTGTCTTTGTGCTGTGCTTCTGAGGCATTGAGGCAGTGACACAGTATGAAAAAATCACAGGGCTAAAATCAATCACAGCAAGTCGGTCGGTCTTTCCTTAAAGAGTAGAGTGGTATCATGTGCCACTTATGTCTTTCCTCTCATTCTTTACCAACTGGCTATACTTCATCTGCCTGCAAATTACGTAAAAACCCTCCAGGACCTCCTGTCCTCATTTCTTTGGGACAAGGGTAGATACTGGGTTTGCAGAAGGTCTGTGTTCAACATCCATGTGAGGGAGGCTTGGGACTGCCCGACTTGAGGTGTCATTGAGACGCAGAGAGGCTGGCTTTTCTGAGTCAAACTTTGACAGAAGAGTCAGTGTGGAACCACCCATCCTCAGACAATGAATTAAATAAAACTCCAGTCATCAGTCCTTGTTTTTACAAGGATTAATTATTAAATAAAACTCCTGACTACAATGTTTTGCTATTATACAGTGGAATTAAATGAAAAAGAGTTATGCATTTTTTTTTAAACGCGAATATTTAGAGTCACATGTAACAGTTCGTTCAGAAAAGAAAAAATCTTATCTGTGATGCACTATTGGTTCCCTCTTTTTTTCCTTTCTCTCTCTCTCCCTTGTGAGTTTTCTGTCGCCTGTGGTCAGTGAGAGCTGTGAAATAGCAGCGTGGGTGGAGGAACTAGTTCAAACTCAACTCGATTGCTCGACTTAACTGCCAGAATTCGTTCTCATATATTTTCTTATAGTTAGGGAGCAAGAAAAAGGCTGACAAGGTCTGTCGTCCCATTCAGTCAATCAGCCTCTGCACTATCAAAATTAATTTCACCCGGACAAGCCAATTTAAGAAAATCACGCGTGCATATCAATTAACTTTCCATCAAAAGCTTCTCATGCTGAGCAAATCTTTGGGTTTGACTGTTGTCAATACTGTTTCCCAAGTTTAGAAAAAATAACTTTAATACCATTCTACTTAAATCAATGTTTTCCTTCACAAAACAATATTATTATCAAATAATCAATCCCCAGCTGAAGTTATTTTTTTCCTTATTTTGGTTTGAGTCATCAACAAAACAAATGGAGTCAGCAAGGTAATCAAGAATTGCCCAGGATTGTTCACGTAATAAAAGCTCTAACTCCACCTTATGTTAATGTAAAATTCGACCACCACAGGTGGTTGAGTCCCAACAGGGGCACGTTCAAAATCAATGTTTCTGTTTAGAGCACAACTGGAGCATGATGCTTGACTTTTGTATTTTAAACTTAAATCGATGCCATTACATATAAAAATAGCTTTATAAAATCAACAGTAGGTTCTCTACAGTGCAATGTCAACAATAATGTATTGTAGATGAAGTCATTGCAAGGAGGTATGTGAAACTTCCTCCCAGTGCACTGCGATGGGTTCCCAACTAGAGCAGGCAATCAATCGATTTGATTGAAAAATGGGCAATTTCACAGATTTCGATGACAATAAAAATATGAAAGTGAGAAACATTCATTGATCATCATTCAATCTTGGGCAACGTCGGGTGCCCCTGTTAGTATATACATAAAAGAAAATATGATAATGTGACATTTCAATTGATTATTACTGAATATTAATTTATTAAAAGTTGTTTATCAAATAATATTGCATAAGAATATTTAAAGGTACTTATGTGTATTTGCACTTTACCATATATATATATATATATATATATATATATATATATATATATATATATATATATATATATATATAAGAGCAAATAGTTAGTAAAACATGTTAAAAAAACACTTTGAAAAAGAGTTAAAAGCATTTAATTTGAAAAGGAAACACTAAATAAGTGGATAGCCCTTAATCCGCAGAGTTTCGAAGAAATACTTTCCTTATCAGAGGGTAGGATTTAGCTTGCAAAAGTATTTGATGAAACTACAAGTAAGTCAAAGATCTTACTTGATAACAAAAAGTGAAGCAGAGAGAATAAGGTGAAAAAAAAGTGATTTCACGTGAATGGATAGTCTGGTGAAAGGTAAAGTATCCAATGACGATAAAATCCAAAAATGCAAATCCAAGAAAGTAAGTTAAATTTCCATTCACACAAGTAAAATCCAATGGAATCGCGTAATTGGAAGATGCTCCAAAATAATCCAAAAGGCTGAAATCCATGGAATAATTCACAAATAGGTACAAGGAAATGGGGAAAGAATTCCAATGATATTATTAAAAGAAAGCTAAGATATGCGTTAGACTCGGCTGCTGAGGCAAGGCGTAATTAAGAAAAATGAGTGAAGAAGAAGCGAGAGAAAAAAAATGAGTGAAGAAGAAGAGAAAAAAATTGAATGGTGATTGAATTAAATTTAAAATAGAAAAGCCAATGTCAAAACGACCCAGACAAGATGACGTTAAAAGGCGCCAAAAGTATAGAGCAAAAAAAAGATCAACTGAAATGTACAAGTTATTACTTAAGAAAATATTAGCAGGAGTTATTAAAAGACTCCAAATGAAATGAAAAATAAATAAATAAATAAAAATAAAAAAATAAAAAAATTTAAGGGGAGAGAATGGGCGGTATCAGCAAATTCCGGATAAAGCAAGTAAGTATGTAAGTAAATGCATATAGTAAAATATAAGTAAATATACATACAGGATATGAATGTGTAGGTAGATTAATATATTTGATAGATAGGAATATATAAACACTAAAACGGAAATTGCAGATAAAAAACCGTCCAAACGAAGAACAAATAAAGAACTATCTTATGTAACTTTAGAACATTTTAGACACATTTAGTCGTTATAATGAAACCCTATATTTCATCTTAGGAACAATATCATCATAATCGCAACCATCTTTAGAGGAAGTATTATTTTTCCAGGAGGATTTCTGCACTTTCGACAGATATGGGATTTCACCCTTATTAACTGAATCATATACTCGTAGATATAACATAATGTTTTCATTTCGCATTTCAAAAATAATAAATTCTCCCTTCTCACATTTTTGGCAAATCTTATTGACTGAGAGCTGACAATTCGTTCATTCCAGAATCTGAATCTTATAACAAAAACGAACACTCCAGAAATGTTTAAATATGGCGTTACTCTCTATAATAGGCAATCATTTCAAATAAAATAAACCAAATACAAATATAATAACCAACTGCGACACATCAAGACATGTTCATAAGTCAACAATTCTTTCTTTTTTTTTTAACATTAAATATACTGTAGACATTAATTGTTCTTATATAGTTACGCTACCGTGCTAACATTTTGTGTTTAGATAGATCGTACATGTTATTAAATACTGTTTTTCTACACAATGACAAATGTTGATATGTTATTATTTCATCTTTTGTTTTAAGCTTGATAAATAATGCTAAATAATAAAAAATAAAATGGATTAGCTGAGAGAGAGATTTTGACAAAACCGTACACTCTAATCATAACCAGAAATTGACAGCATATATACTTCAAAATCTCCTTATGTGTGCTTTTGAAGCCTTTAAACTTTCTATTCCTGACTATTTACATAGTGTGTGTATGTATGTTTGTGTGTGTGCATATATTGTGCATGTGTTTGTATGAGTTTGTGTATGTGTGCGCATGTGTTTATGTATGTGTTCGTCCATGTGAGTTTGCATGTGTGTGCATGTGTTTTTGTGTGTGCGCGTGTATGCACATGTGTGTGTGTGTGTGTGTGGGTGCAATACAAATCAATCTGTCAACCAAACTCATCCATGGCAACGTGTGGCCGGGCAGGGACAGCTAGTGGTTAAATTCTGGTAATTTGATTATGTAGTAGAGCTGACATCTATCAATGTAGCTGCCTTCAGTCCCAATCACTGCCTCAATATGAGTCTGGAACTGAGAGCATGCCGTTTCCATAAGTGCTGCCGGGACCTCAGCAAATACTCAGTGGATCGCGGCGATCAAGCTGGCTTTGACATTGTGGGAGGTCATGTTGGTAATGTTCTCCATGTATAACCAAACGAAGTTGTCCAGCAGGTTCAGGTCGGGGGAGGAGGGGCTGACAGTGAGATAAGGGTACAAAGTCTTAACACTCCTTCTGATGCCAAGCCTGGGTCTCTTTGGACTCGTGAGCCAGTGCCGAGTCCTTCTGCTACACCCAAGGTTTGCCAGCAGCCACCTGATTGGACCGAGGGATCACCACACTCTTTAGCACATCCAGATACACTTTGGTGTTGACTTTCAAGCGGACTTCGAAGATGGGGGGGTGCATGATGTAGCCCTCACTTGAAACCACACCAAAGACTATAACCATGGCCGAAAACTTCATTAAGTAGGTACGGGCAAAATGAATGCCGATGCTCAAAATGTACTGACCCCTCCCTTTACTTAAAAATTCACCAAAAATCAGGAAATTAACTAATTTTAATAAAATTTTCAGTATTTATCAAATAATGATTGCGGAATATAATGAACTAATTATTTTTTATATAAATCTTAGTGAAAATGTACTTTGTTTAAACAAAAAATACCTTTACTAAAGTTATGGTTTTCAGTAGTAAATAAAAAACGCAAGAATTTATTTTTGCTTTTTTATGTAAATAAAGCATCGTAATTTGTAACAATAAAATAAAAATAAAATAATTTTTACAGGAACATTACGAAAAAAGCCCCTGAAGTCCGCATTAATGAATTCGATATAACTCGAAGAAAAATTAATTTCTCAAACTAACGATATTATCATTGAATTAAGCATTGTTTATTTAATATTTTCACACAAAAAATTATAATTGCAAGAATTATTTCTACTTTCTTTTTTACGCTTACATTTTTAACGTAATCTTTACATGTAAGATTCTAATATTTCCATTGCACGCAAGAACGTATAATTATAATGTAAAATAATATTCATATAATCTTGGAAAAGTAAAAAAAAATAAATTGAAAAACAGGAACATAGAAAAATAATTTAATTAAAAAATGGCAAAAATTATACGATGGTTCCATGTCGGTAAGTATGGATGCGCAGAGTTGAAAAAAAAACCCAGCCTGTTTTGCCCACCATCCTCCTCTTTTCAACTACCCACCTGTTTGTGTTCATCAACTTTAAATTTCATGTAAACATTATGATAAATTTTAACATAAGTCTGTATTTTTTTAGTGTGTAATTTTTTCAATGATTATAAATTGTTTTCTTAACCAATTGTAATTCTGTATTAATATTAATAAATAATGGTGCTAACTTTTTTTTTCAAAGAATAAATTGTCAGTAGTATAATTAATGAATTTAATTAACTTTTATGCATTTTTAAATGAAGGAAGAAGGGTCTCCGACTCAAAACAAAAGAAAAAAAAAGTCGCTCGGTATGCCGGAATAATGTTAAATAAAGACATAAATTATGTTTAATTTGTCCTTCCATACATATTTGAATTTTGCCGCTAGAGTTTGTTTGTTTTTTTATACGATCCTATCAGTGATACATTTTTGGATAATTATTACATTTTTTTGCAAAAGTTAAGTACATTTATTGTATTAATTCATTATCTTAAGACTTTAACTTAATACTTAACTTGGAAATAATTCCAGAAAACTTATATTTTTCTTGCCAGAAAAATGTAAACGCGATTTTTGTCATAATGAATTTTTACGTGAAATCTAGGGTTTTTCAGATTTGAGATAAAATTATTCCATGTATTTTTTTATTTCACACACTTTTTTTCTTTGAGAAATTAACTTTAAACTATAATCTTTCAAATACAATAAAAAAGTACTCGAAAATTTAAAAAATTATTATGATTAACCGACGTTAAAACCCCCCCCCCCTACCGAAGCAGCCATTAATTGCCCGTATCTATCATTAAGCTTTGCTCTCAAGCATTGAACCATCTGGATTTGCATTTCAAGGGTTGCTGGCAATGGGCCCATTGTAATAACTTTGATAAGTAGAGAGTATGAGTTGTACAGCAGTGCATCTTTGATCTCGCTCATTAAACATTGTGTCACTTTCAGACATGATAGAAGGCTCCTATCACTCTTGGGATTTGTACACAACTGACCAACTAGTAGATAGCCTGTAACAAAAAAAGAAAACCGGTTTTCATCAAACAGAAATGGGATCATGTCTTTTCTAGGGCAACAATGTTATCGTTTCACCATGAACATTTCAATATATCTTAATTTGTGCAAATGTTGTATTAATTATGATTAGTGGGACCTGTGGAAATTCCACAGTGGCATTTTTCATATGTAATATATTGTTGCTGGGCATTATGTGGGCGTTCTGTTCAGCATGAAGGAAGGCACAATCATATTATTCTAGCCCTTTTATTAAAACTGTATCACCCTCTTACTAAAATAATAAATTTGATATATTTCCTGGGCTGATTATTTCATTACAAACACACTGGTCAGTTAACTCACATTTCATCATTTCTCATAATTATGTAATACGTTACTATGTTCAACAATAATTTATCATAATTTTAACCCACATTATTGTCTCTCCCCTTACTAAAATAAAAAATTTGATATATTGTCTAGGCAGGTTATTTCATAAAAAACACAACTATCAATTAACTCACATTTCATCATTTTTCATAATTCTTGGATATGTTATTAATTTTGACAATCATTTTTTCTCATTTTAACCAACATCATCGCCCACCCCTTACTAAAATAATAACTTTGATATATTGTCTGGGCTGATTATTTTATTATGAACACACACATCAATTAACTCCCATTTCATCATTTTTCGTAATTCTTCGATATGTTACTAATTTCGACAGTAGTTTTTTTATAATTTAAACCATCTTTATCGCTCTCTTTTACTAAAAAATAACTTTGATATATTGTCTGGGCTGATTCATAAAAACACTCAACTATCTATTAACTCACATTTCATCAATTTTTATAATTCTCAGATATGTTACTAATTTCGACAATCATTTTTTATATGTGGGTTAACCCACATTATTAACCACCCACTACTAAAATAATAACTGTGATATATTATCTGAGCTGATTATTTCATTTTAAACACACCAATCAATTAACTCACATTTCGTCATTTTTCATAATTCTTGGATATGTTACTAATTTCGACAATAATTTTTATAATTAAAAACCCACATTATGTTCCCCCTCCTACTAATATAAGAACTTTGATATATTGCCTGGACTGATTATTTCATTACAAACACATCAATCAAGTAACTCACATTTCATCATTTTTCATACTTGGATATATTACTAATTTCAACAATAATTTTCATAACTTTAACCCACTATGTCGCCCCCCCCCTTACTTAAATAATATATTTGATATATTGCTTGGGCTGATTATTTCATTACAAACACATCAATCAATTCCGGGTATTCTCATATATATGTTGCACCTATCTTATCCAATTCTGGATGACCCCACATATTCTGCTAGTATATATCTTTCACCTATCTCATTCGATCCCGAGCCACACTGGGTATTCTGCTACTGCATGTTTTTCACCTAATTCAATACTGGGTGACACTTTCTGCTAGGATATATTTGCACTTATCTCATTCAAACCCGGGACTGACTTCATGTCCGCCACCCCACTATTAAAAATATATATGAAATAAAGTAATGTTTAAATCGTAAACTATTTCAGCCATTTCTGGGACTGACTTTATATGCTCAACCCACTGCTAAAAATATACATGAAATAATGTAATGTCTAAATAGTAAACTGTTTCAGCCCTTTCCGGAACTGACTTCATATCCCCCACCCCACTGTTATAAATATACATTATAAATAAAGTAATGTTTAATGTGTAAACGGTTTCAGTCATTTCTTGGACTGATTTCATATCCCCTACACTACTGTTAAAAATATACATGCGTAAACGGTTTAAGTCAGGACTGACTTCATATCCCCCACCTCACTGTTTAAAATATACTTGAAATAAAGTAATGTTTAAATCATAAACTGTTTCAGCAGCTTTTCGAAATTAATACATAAAAACATTAACATGGTTAGGGATTAGGCAACCATTGCTTCAACATGAATTTTTGAGTGTACTACCAGTCTCACCATTCCAGTGACTTAACCCCTACTTTTTTGGTCTTGGTTAATGGAGGAGAAATCCTTCATTACTTATACAATTTTATTTTTGTTACTGACCAGAGTGCCCCTTTTCGGGAGCTGGTTCCCCCACAAATTTTTAACCGACCTCATGTCCAACTCTGCCCTTGTGGGGAGGCAAGTTAACAAAAAAAAAAATCAGAAGGGACATTTTTCAGGGCATCTTATAATTAATCAGAAGGGACATTTCCGGTGTATTTTGTAATTAAATCAGAAATAACTTTTCCCAGTTACTTTTGTAATATTATAACTTCAATACATTAAATATAGTAACTATTTACAATCCCTCCCCACGGGACAAATTTAGACACCAGGGTCGTTTTTTAACATGGAGTAAAGGAACAAAAAATTGTCTTAGTCGTAAAGGATTTCTCCTCCACTGAGAGAGAAGAAATTGAAATGTAGCGTCTGAAGAACAGATACTACACTTTGATCTTGGCCAAAAGGCCAAGAAGAACAAATCATTTTTATTAGCTTTGCCTCAACAGCAACGCCAATTTTTTTTTTTAAACGACCCCGATGTAAGCATGACACACAAAAGAACACACACGCTATCGCATTAATATATAGATGGAGTTAATTCTCTTTAGATGGGATACTTTTTGAGGAAAGGATGCATTCAGTTGTCACCGGTTTTCCAAGCTGGAATCTCATTTTTGTTTACTCTTTCTGCGCGAGCTTTTCTTTTAAGCTTTTCTGTTAATTTTCCTTCTTTTCTGCCCATTTGTTTCGGATAAACATTGCTTTTAAAGTAACAATAATTGGGGTTACAATCGTCACTATTTTTATTCCGTGATCCCCTTCCAAGATTTTGTGTAATTATGTGACCTCATCTTTGTGTTCCTCTGCCTTGCGCTTCTTATCGCTGAATTTAAACATGCATGTTAGAAAACAGTATATTTTCTTAGAAAACAGTTAGAAAACAGTGAATTTTTTGCCCTAAATTCTCAGGAATTGTAGCTTATTTTCTTTTTTGTCTCTTGTGGACTCCTCATGGACATTTCTTCTTTCTTTTTTCTTCTTTTTTCTCCTCTTGCTTGCACAGAATTTATTTCCTTCTAATTCCTTTAATTTTTTTTTGTTTCAGATTCTTTTTTTACCTAAAGCGTCTTCAAAATAATACATTGTCTATGTGGAATTAATTCGAGTTTATTCTGTCAAGCCAATGCACGCATTCCAAAGTATGACTGTTGAAAGTACTGTAATTACCACAAGCAAGATTGCCAAAAAATAAATGCTGAGAAGCAGAACTGTAAAAAAAATATCTGGAGTAACATTGAATGAGCTACCCCTGTCTACAGTGGAATTTTTGACAGTAGCAGACTGGCAGAAATTTTCAACCACATAGCTATAATGGAATTCTTGATAGACTAGTCTAAAACAAGAAAGTTACCTACAGATAATCTGTTCTTTTCATTCTGCCAACTTGTTCAACTTCAGGCAAGGATGCCTCTGCATCCTACTGCATGCAGTCAAGAATTTTAACGTTATCCAAGCCATCTGCTTCAGCTCAGACCAAAGCAGATACAGATAAAGCTCATCTTGCCCTCATCAACTGTGAGGTGGCTCTTTACGAAGATCTTGAGAAATTGAAAATTAACATGCTTCAGAAAGAGATAGAACTAAAAACAAAGCTAACGAAATAAAGGTCTGGAAATAAGTGTCCCTTGCAGTCACTAGCACCAGCAAATAAAGATTAGTCATCTCCTTTCATCATCTTCTCTCATCATCACAGAGCCAGCCCTATGCTTGACCCAACTCCTTTCGATACCTTGCAATGCACCATGAATTACGTTAATAGTCAGATGTCCTTAAAGCAGTCAGATGTACCAGTCAAGCACCCTCCCCTGCTGAACAACACTACTAACCTCCTCCATTTAGCAGAACTCTGGACCCTCCACAGGACCTTTTGCTCTACATGGCTCACCGGGAAATGATCTCGTTAAGTTTAATGAAATTTTTCAACCAGCCGGAAGGATTACAGAGCCTGAAAATACTCTTTCATAAATACTATCTCAGGATTGAGACTTAACCCCCTTGAGGAGATGGATCTGCTGGTCAAGTGGTTTAGTAGGCACTCCTCAGGCCAAGTGAATAGACTCAAGACGGCTCACTTCAACCAGTCAGAAAAAGGACTATCTGAGATATGGAGGCGGCTCGATAAATGCAACAGATCTGCCTAAGTTGTCAAGGAGTCCATTTTCAAGAGACTTGGTATGTTCATTAAGAACACAAGTGACTACACAAAGCTTATGCACCTAAGGGACCTTTTTGCAGAGTCTTAAACTCTTAAGGATGATGGAGATTTACTTGGCCTCACTGTATTGGATACTGCTCACGGCATTCGGCAAGTAGTGGTAAAGTTTCCACCCAAGAAAGCTTCCACCCCAAATAAGGGACAAGTGAGTATCGTATGGTGCTAATTACAAATGGCAACACCAAGTGTCACTTTCCCATTTCTTTGTTTTTCCTGGGTTCAGTAAACCAATGACTAGAATTACCCCAGCTTCTACCAGACGATGGACACACAACCCCTTAAAAGGCCCAAAAGAACTAACCACAGGGAAGTCTCAGTGCATAAGGACAATAAGCAGCGCTGCTCCATCCACAAGATGCCTCATCTGCTCTGAAAATGCTGAGTCTTCAAAAAGAAATGCATGTCTAAGAAGAAAGACATCCTGAGGAAAAATGAGATATGCCTCTGATGCTGTTCTACCACAAACTACATAGCCAAAGATTACAAGGCTCTTATTAAGTACTCTGAATGTGATAGTGACAGTCACAAAACCGCTATGCATTCACAACCAGCACCCCAACCAACCTATGCTAAACCCATGCCGTTGCACAGCAGAGAGAAGAAAGATGCCTAAAGAAATTTTTCACAGATCTGTGGAGATAATCTGAAGGGACAGCCATGTTTCAAAATTTGTCTCATAAATGGATATTCCCGCAGATTGCTGAAAGCTAACACCATCATTTTTTTTTTTTTTTTTTTACACAGTGATCATCACTTATCAAGGCCCGGAAGCCACTTAGGGATAAGGGTTATTGCAAGTACATTACGTTAGTGAGGAGATTTGCTGAAATGTTTACTTAAGGGGGCGGTTCATTAGGAATTTGTTAACATTGGACTTGAAGACAACCAAGTTGTAGTCCGGAGGGAAGCAGGCAGACGGAACAGAGTTCCACAAGCGTGTAGTTCTAAGAAAGAAGCTTTGTTCATGAAATCTGCGTTTTGATTTAGGCACAGATATAGAGTGGGGGAAATTTTTGACAGTGGATTCAGCTAGACGGGTGTTTTTCGTGAAAGATTGGCGAGGGGGGACCAGAGATTGGAGTTCAGACGAGCATCTGCCATGGAAATAACGATAAAACAAGGACAGGCTCGCAACGTCTCTTCTGTGGGAGAGAGGTTGCAGGGTAGAGAAAAGGGCATCCCCCATTAAGCCACGAAGTCTATTTTGTACTCTGTCAAGGCAGGATAGGCTGTCGTTAGCGGCCCAGATATGGCAACAGTACTCCATCCTTGGACGTACTTGGCTTTTATATAGATAGAGAATTGCATCCGTAGTGAGATATCTTCTGGAGCGGTAGAAGGACCCCACCATCTTTCCAGCGACCTTGGCAACAGACTTGATGTACGTGTTCCATTTCAGATCAGGAGTAAAGGTCAAACCCAGAAGCTTGTCAAAACACGGGGCCTCACCCAGACGAGAGCCATCCATCACAATTGATGCCAGATGGGGATCAGAGCGTTGATGATGTAAGGATAGGAGTTTGGTTTTGGATGCATTAAAGGTAACCAGCCACATCTTCCCCCACTGAACCATGCGCTCGAGATCAGAGGAGAGTGAATCAGAGAGAACTTTGTCATTTACAGCCTTTGATGTGTTGCCGTAGATGGTCGTGTCATCAGCATAGATGTCAACGAATGATTTAAGTATGTGTTTAGGGAGGTCATTGATGTAGATCAGGAAGAGAGTTGGGCCCAGGATTGACCCCTGAGGGACTCCAGCATTTATATTGCAGGCCTCCGATTTTTGTCCATCGACCACTACTCTTATAAGCCTATCGGAGAGAAATGATTTAATGATTGAGAAAACATTTCCTGTTATACCGTAGCTGGAAATCTTGTGAAGTAGACCCTTATGCCATACCTTGTCAAAGGCCTTTGATATGTCAAGAGCAATTGCCCTAGAAAGAAAGCCTTTGTCAAGAGATTCACTTATCCTGTGGGATATAACCGTCAGCACATCTGCGGTAGATCTTGCAGAGCGGAAGCCATATTGTGTGTCACTAAGAAGGTTATTCCTGCTGAGGTGGTTGACTATTTCTCTATTTAATATGGATTCCAGCAACTTACTCATAACACACAGGAGACTTATTGGTCTGTATTGAGAGGGAGATGACTTATCACCTGAATTCTTAAATACAGGGCAAACTGATGAGGTTTTCCAGGGAGTCGGAAAGCACTTCTCCTTAAGGCAGCGCTTAAATAGTTTCATAAGTATGGGAGCAAGTTCTGGTTGAAGCTTTTTTAACACTATAATTGGGATGCCATCAGGGCCAGTTGCTTTACTGGAATCGAGGTTCTTTATTAGCTTGGCGACCTCATGCACGGATATTTGTATGTTACCTAGCTTGTTCTGTGTTATAGGAGGAAATATGGGGAGTTGATGGCCTTCGTCGCATAGGGTAGAATTAGCTGCAAAGTTCTTTGCAAATAGTTTGGCCTTGTCTGACGCTGACGAGATGACCTCTGGTCGATTGATAATGGTTGGGATAGAACGCACACTTCTGTTCAGGATCCTATTTGTTATTTGCCAAAACTGGTGGGATCCAAGCCGCTGATCAGCTACCTTGGATTTAACAGACTGGGCATATAGCTCTCTTGCATTTTTTATTACTCTTTTACAGTGGTTGCTGGCAGACCTGAAAGCAGCTTTAGTCTCAGTGCATCTATTACGTTGGTAGCTATGGAAAAAGTGATTTCTGTGCGCGATAGCAGCAGCACATTCTGGGGAGAACCATGGCTGGCTGTTAGGTTTTTGTTGGAATTTTTTAGATGGTATGAATTGGTCTATGCCTGCAATTAACCATTCGGTCAGATCTGATACTATAGAGGACACATCCTTTTTAAACATGGAGTGCAGAGGTAAATCAGATATGAATGTACGGAAGCTATCCCAGTTGGCCACAGGACGAGCACAGTAACAAATCCCTGGCCCTACCTCAGCCTAATCTCTAAGACCTGTACAGGAATTATGGAAGCATCAGGCAGGAGAGCTCTAGGATACAAAGTGGAATCCCTTGATGCGAAAACTACTTATACCTTACGGACTCTGATTGAGTATAATGAAATTCTGGACAACCGATTTGAAATACCTACACTTGATGCAATATGGAACCTTTTCCACCTAGCCGTTATTGTGGATGAGGTGCCTGCACTGGCTCCAATCACACCCATTCTGCTGCAACTTGGACATGATGTAATCGAGGCCCACAAGGTACAAAGGAAAATTAATGATCTGCACGGTGCCCCCATGCCTGGAAACTGGATCTGGGGGTGGGTCATAGTGGTAATTTCTGCTCCAGTAGAAGAAAGAACATAAAGGTGAGCGTTTTCTTTACCAATATGCTGGCTAAAACCGCACCTCCAGTTTTGAGCCTTGCCCTAACTTAACATGTTAAGGAAAGGTACTGCCCTCCCAATTACAATATACAGAACCGAACATCAAAAGTTAAGTCACTCAGTGTTCCAACTCACAAAGGAAGATGAAAGTTTTACAAGCTCTATTGAAGATCTCATGTTCCTGGAGCAAGTGCTAAAAAAGGATCCAAACAACAGTAAGGTAACCCCATTACTATTCAGATCCTCCAGACGATGTCTTCCTGACAACAGAGATCAAGCTGCTGACAGGCTTCTTTACCTGTCTTGGCAGTTCAAGAGGAAGCCACAGTTGGAAAGTGACTTCCTTCTTTTCATGAAAAACTTCTAAAACACAGGTATGCAGTTGTTGCCCCCTCTCTGGCCATTGATGAAGAAAGATGGTATCTCCCCATGTTCAGAATATACCATCTCAAGAAGCCTGAGAAGATTAGAGTGGTGTTTGATTCCAGTGCCCAATGGAGTATCACTCAACAATACCTTGTTAACTGGGCCTGAACTCAACACGCTCATGTGTCCTGATCCAATTTTGGAAAGATTTAGTATCCATTATGGCTGATATAGAACAAACGTTCTACTGCTTCTGAGTGACAGAACATAGGAAAGTTCTGAGATACTTCTGGTTCAGAGATAATGACACTAACAAGGATGGCACGGACTACGAAATGAACGTCCACATGTTTGGAAATAAACCTTCACCAGCAATAGTGACCTACTAACTTAAATAGTCTGTGCACCAAGGATACCCCGACTGCAATCAGGATGTAAAAGAATTTGTGGAAAGAAACTTCTACATGGATGACAGTCTAAAGTCCATTCCAACTGTTAAAGATGCCATCTCCCTCCTACAAAAAAATAGAATCATCTTAGCTGGATGCAAATCTGAGATTGCACAAGATCGCATCCCACAAGAGTGCTACTATAGCAGCATTTTCACCTGAAGACCATGCCAGTGAAAGCATGGATCTCAACCGGGAAGAAGACACAGCACAGGTGCAACACAGCCTCGGTCTTAACTGGGACTTTTAGAGTGGCTGACCCTGATAAATTTTACACATAGAGGTTCTGTTGACCATAAACAGCCTTTACAACTCTCTTGGATTTATGGCCTTAATTACTAAACATGGACAACAACGACTGGGATGCTTCATTGCCATAACAAAGGCATTAGCTATGGATTGTAAAGAAATAGTCCCTGAAGAAACTGCACAACCTACAAATACCCAGGTCCTATGCTACAATCTCCCCTCCTACAGTGTTATGCAAAGAACTTTGTGTCTTTTCGGGCGCCTCTACCAAGCCGTTACTTATCTGAAGCTTACCTTCATAAGCAGAAGCTGTGAGATCGCCTTTGTTATGGTGAAAACCAAACTAACCCCTCAACATGAAGCTTCCTTTAGAACTGTGCGCTGTTGTCCTAGCTGTGGAGCTAGCAGACCTGGTACACCAGGAGCTGGATATGGAAGCCAACACCACCTTCTATATAAACAGCAAAGTAAGACTACATCAACAATGAAGTTAGACATTTTTATGTTTATGTTACAAACAGAGTTCAGAGAATACGCCATGCTTCTGAGCCTGAACAGTGACATGATGTATCGACTGATCAAAACCCAGCAGACTGTGGACCTAGGTTTATTCCCATGATGCACCTTTGTTCTGTGGACTAGCGTTCTTATCTCAACCATCAGCACAATCTGCTAGTGGCAAAATTTATTGTTTCATTGATCCAGACCAAGACACCAAGATCCGTCCAGTTGTGTCAGCTTTGGCACTCACTTCTCGTCCCACCTGGAGTCTAACCACTTTGAGAAGTTCTCATTGTGGACTGCTGTTAGGCGAGCCATGGCCCATTTAATACACATCACATGGACATTCGAGAGAGCGAATAGAGGCAACAGAGTCTGCAATGGATGACATTATTGCAGAATCCTTACCGCAGAGATGCTAACACAAGCAAGAGATGTCATGATTAAAGCAGTGAAAGGCACGACTATGCTGAAAAGATGTGTTGTCTTGAGAAATCGAAAAAATTACTCTTGAACAGTGTGATCAAGTTCCTAGATTCATTCACCAATAAACAAGGCCTCCTCAGAGTTGCAGAGCTTTTCGCAGGAAGAAATGCATCCCATTCACATCTCCAAAAGGCATCATTTGGCTATCCTGCTGGTGCAACATCATCATCAGCATATCCACCACCAGGAACATTATCTTACAGAAGGTGCTGTTTGAGCCACTGGCCTCTAGAGAGTCGGTGGCAAGAGATGCATCAATAAGGTAATCCACCTCTGTGTCTTATGTAAGTGGCGCCTGGATCTGTACAAGTTCAAGAGTTATCCGACCTATTGTGTTGCCTTCAGCCCTTCTTTCACGAATGTTGGCCAGTTACCTCTAGACGAACGAGGGAAGGTTTGGCTCACTGCAAAAGATGGATCACCATTTTCACATGCATAACCAGCAGGGCAGTCCATATCGAGATGTTGAAGTCTTTTGACACCTCAAGCTTCATCAATGCTCTCAGCTGATTCTTCACCATCTGGGGCCTATCCAAACTTTTCTGCTTGGACCATGGGAGCAATTTTGTCAGAGCTAAAAAGAACTAGGTATAACCACCAATTTGGACTATGACACAGTCAAAAACTATCTTGTGAACTCAGGATGCATCTGGGTGGAACATGGGAGAGGATAGTAGGTGAAGTCAAAAGGCTACTTAACACTGCTGCAACACGGTAACACTTGGCTGACCAATGAAGTGTTTGCTACCTTTCTAGTAGAGGTAACTGATATTATCAATTCCAGACCATGTGTTGGTTTCTACCGACCCAGAAGATTCAGCTCTACTAACCCTAACGACGCTGTGTTCAAGAAAAACATTGGATCCCTCTCAGCACCACCTTGTGAATTCAACTCAAGAGACATCTCTTAGCCTCGGTGGAGGCATGTTCAACACCTTGCCTAAACCTTTTAGAGTAGGTGAAAAAACCAATATCTGCCTTTGCTGCAGACCAATATAAAATGGGTTGACAATATTGCTAATATGTTCTCTGGAAGTGTCTTGTTCTTGAAAGACAAGGAATGTAAAAGAAATGTCATCCCCAGCAAAGACGCCAAAATGTGCCAAGTGGAACTAAAGGAGATGGTGTTAGGCTTTTTGTTAGGCCCATCTCTGAGACCATACTCTTATTAGCTGTATCAGAATCTGCCATGTAACTTGTTCTGCTCTCCCCTTTCATGATACACACACTGTATTGTTAAAACAATTTCATAAATAGCAATTGGTTAGGGAATGTCGCATCTTCAGACATGACGTTTTTTTGAGTTGTCACTGTTTTTCCAAGCTTGAATCTCATTTTGGTGCTTTTCTGTTAATTTTCCTTTTTTTTCTGCCCATTTGTTTGGGGTAAACATAACTTTCAAGATAACAATTTTTAGCTATTTTTATACAAGACTTTGTGTCGTTATGTGATCTCGTCATTTTTGTTACTCTGCCTTGTGCTTCTTATCGCTGAATTTAAATGGCAAAGACTGCCTTTTCTTTCCAATTTAGCAAGACACCGGCCGATGCATCCATGAGTCCATGAGATGCGTTAATATATTCTTCTCTACTTGTTTCTTAACTTTATCATGCATGTTAGAAAACAGTGTATTTTCTGCCCTCAATTTTCAGGAATTGTAGTTTATTTTCTCTTTTTTGATTCTGTGGACATTTCTCTCCTTTCTCTTCTCTTTTATCGTCTTGCTTAGACAGAATTTATTTCTAATTCCTTGTATTTCTTTTTTGTTTCAGATTTTTCTTATCTAGTTAATAAAGCATCTTCAACACAATGCTTTGTCTGTGTGGAATTAATTTAAGTTCATTCTGTTTACCCAACACAGACTTTCCAAAGTGTGACTGCTGAGAGTATTGCAAGTAAGATTTCTGAAGAGGAAATGCTGAGAAGCAGAACAATTTATTATTATTTTGTATCTAATAGTGGCCTCCTAGTGTGACCTGGTCATAAAATACACTTAAATATATTTTAATTTATGAAGATTCCCATTTCGAGAACCATTTTTCATAATTTTAACCCACATTTTCTCCCTTCCCTCTTTACTAAATAATAACTTTGATATATTGTCTAGGCTGATTATTTCCTTACAAACACACCGATCAATTAACTAATATTTCATATTTTTTTCGTAATTCTTGGATATGTTACTAATTTCGACAATAATTTTTCATAATTCAAGCCCTCCTTATCTCCTTCCCCTTTACTTATATAATAACTTTGATATATTATAAACACACCAATCAATTAAATCACATTTTGTCATTTTTCGTAATTCTTGGATATGTTACTAATTTCGACAATATTTTTTTATAATTTAAACCATCCTCGTCGCCCTCTCTTACTAAAAAATTACTTTGATATATTGTCTGGGCTGATTATTTCATAAAGTCACAATTATCAATTTACTCACACTTCATCATTTTTCTTAATTCTTGGATATGTTACTCATTTCGACAATTATTTTTGATATTTTTAACCCACACATCAACCCCCCCACCCACCCACTACTAAAATCATAACTTTGATATATTATCTGGGATAATTATTTCATTTCAAACACACCAATCAATTAACTCACATTTCATTTTTCATAATTCTTGGATATGTTACTAATGTCGACAATCATTTTTCATCATTTTCACCCACATCATCGCCCCACTTACTAAAATAATTACTTTGATATATTGTCTGGTCTGATTATTCCATTGCAAACACACTAATGCATTAAATAACATATTATCATTTTTCATAATTCTTGGATATGTTACTAATTTCAACAATTATTTTTCATAATTTAAACCATTCTTATCGCCCTCTCTTACTAGCATAATTACTTTGATATATTTCCTGGCTGATTATTTTATTATAAATACACAATCGATTAACTCACATTTAATCTTTGTTCATAATCCTGGATATGTTACTAATTTCGACAATAATTTTTATAATTAAAAACCCACATTAGTTCTCTCCCTCCTACTTATATAATATATTTGATATATTGTCTGGGCTTATCATATTATTACAAACACACCAATCAAGTAACTCACATTTCATCATTTTTCATAATTCTTGGATATGTTACTAATTTCCACAATAATTTTTATAACTTTAACCCACTATGTCGCTCCCCCTTACTTAAATAATAACTTTAATATATTGTCTGGGCTGATTATTTCATTACAAACAAATCAATCAATTCTGGGTATTCTCATAGTATATATGTTTCACCTATCTTATCCAATCGCAGGTGACGCCACATATTCTGCTAATATATATCGTTCACCTATCTCATTCGATCCCGGGTGATGCTGGGTATTTCGCTACTATATGTTTTCCACCTAACTCATTCAATACTGGGCGACGCTTTCTGATAGTATATATTTGCACATCTCACTCAATCCCGGGACTGACTTCATGTCTGCCACCCCACTGTTGAAAATATACATTAAATAAAGTAATTTTTTTAATCGTAAAATGTTTCAGCCATTTCCGGGACTGACTTTATATCCCAAACCCATTGCTAAAAATATACATGAAATAATGTAATGTATAAATAGTAAACTGTTTCAGCCATTTCCAGGACCGACTTTATATCCCAAACCCACTGCTAAAAATATATATGAAATAATGTAATGTCTAAATAGTAAACTGTTTCAGCCATTTCTGGAACTGACTTATAATCCCCACCCCATTGTTGAAAATATACATGAAATAAATCGTAAACTTTTTCAGCCATTTCCGGGACTAACTTATCTTCCATCCTACTGTTAAAAATATACACTAAATAAAGTAATGTCCAAAACGTAAATGGTTACAGCCATTTCCGGAACCAACTTCATATTTCCCTACCTAATGTTAAAAATATACATTAAATAAAGTAATGTGTAAACGGTTTCACCCATTTTCGGGACTGATTCCCCCAGCCCACTGTTAATATTTTTATTACAGTACATGAATTAAAGTAATATTTAAATCATAAACGGTTTCAGCAGCTTTTCGAAAGTAATACATAAAAACATTAACATGGTTAGAGATTAGGCAACCATTGCTTCAGCATGAATTTCTGGGTGTAATATCAGTTTCAGCATTCCAGTGACTTAAATCCCCCCCATTTTTGGTCTTGGTTAATGGGGGAGAACTCCTTCATTACTGATATAATTTTTATTTTTGTTACTGACCAGAGTGCCCCTTTTGGGGAGCTGGTTTTCCCCTAAATTTTTAACCGACTTTATGTCGAATTCCGCCCTTGTGGGGAGGCAAGTAAACAAACAAACAAACAAACAAAAAAAATAATCAGAACGGACATTTTCCAGTCCATTTTATAATTAATCAGAAGTGACATTTCCAGGACATTTTGTAATTAAATCAGAAATAACTTTTTCCAGTTACTTTTTTAATATTAAAACTTTGTTACATTAAACAGATAAATGAGAGCCTTCGGGACAAGATCAAAGTGTAGTATCTGTTCTCTGATACATACACAGCGATAGGCAGTGTTGTTCTGGCGACACATTCTCGTGCCCGGCGAGCTTGTTGGGTAGCGTTCTGTCCGCACCCCCACTTGGTCTGTCTTTCTCTGCTCTCCCCCCTCACGGGGGGATCCGAGCTGATAATTTACGACCTTCCCGCGAGGGAGGGTCGGAAACACTTTCTCTCTTCCCTCCACTAACTTCCCATTCCCTCTCTCAGTTCTATCTCCCCTCTTGCCGCCTTTGGCGCCACTTCTTTTTGGCGCCAAAGTCGGCTCCCACTTTGGACGCCGACTCCACGTCACTTATTTTGGTGAATTATACAGGGAAGAGAGAGCTTTTTTCAAAAATGGACACCCCCAGCCCGGGGACCACCAATAGCGATACCCCCAGCCAGGGGGCTACCACAAGAAAAACTGCTCCCCAAGAGGACGACTCCCCAACAGGGGAAGCAAAAAGCAACGGGGCATACCGCCCGGACACTAAACCGAAGGACGCCCCCCAGAAGGGAGAAAACTCACCAGCAGCTCCCCAAGAGGGCGACTCCCCACAAAGGGGAGAAAAAACAATGTTGGACGGGGCATCCCGTTCCGACAACAAAAATCAAGAGGCAGTAGCCCCAAAGGACGATAAGGGAGACAGTGCTCCCCAAGAGGGCGACTCCCCACAAAGGGGAGAAAACACAATGTTGGACAGGGCATCCCGCTCTGACAACAAAAATCAAGAGGCAGTAGCCCCAAAGGACGATAAGAGAGACAGTGCCCCCCAGGAGGGCTACTGCCCCAAAAGGGGAGCAAATCAAGAAAACGAGGGGGCATACAGCCTAGACCCCCCCAAAACAAAAGGGGCAAAAGCTCCCAAGGACAATAAAGAGGACAATGCTCCCCAGGAGGCCGACTCCCCAAAAAGGGAAGTATTTCCTGGAAGAAGTATAGAGCAGGGAGAGTCGGTCCCAAAGGAAAGCGGAAAGGGAAATGCCCCTCAAAATAGCAACCCTTCCGCCAAGGAACAGCAAAAACAGTCCAACCTCACCAAAGATCCAACACCAACAAGAGGGTCGGCATGGGGGAAGACTGTAGAGAAGCAACTGTCCCCTCAAGAGTATAGAGACTTGTACTTGACCAAGTACAGACAATACATAGAGGGGGCAGAAATTAAACCAGTGCCAGGCGCTTGGGAGGCAATCGAAGACAAAGTGCTCTCCCTCATCATCTCGGATATGCCGGAAAACCGCCTCCTAGGGATGAAAAAGGAAGACATGGCAGGGCTCCTACACAAGCTAAACATCCCGGTATTATACCTGTACCAGAGGAGCTACGCCATGTGGGACATCCTCCTACCCACCAAGGAAGGTGCGGAGAGACTCTCTCTACAGGAAATTAAGTATGGGAGAATAAAACTAAAGCCCGAATACCAGGGCAGGACAAGGACCCGGGTGCAGGTATTCAATGTACCTATGCAAATATCAGCAGAAATCCTGGGATCCTTCTTCACACAGTTCGGCGAGGTGGAAAAAATAACCCCAGTGCGGTCGAAAACCGGCATGCACTTGGGCAGCTACACTGTGGCCATGAGGCTAAAGAAAGAAGGCTTCCAGGCGATACCAGCACAGCTGACATTTAAGGAGGCAACTATGACAGTAGTAGTGGAGGAGCGTCGTCCGCACTGCTGGTTCTGCCAAAAACAGGGTCACATGGCCAAGAGCTGCCCTCAAAGGTCAACTCCTACTCAAGTGACACTAAAGGCGGTCCCAACCTCTGAGACAGCACCAGTGTCCAAACAGGCTGTCACAACTCCTGCAACCGGAGCACCAACCCCAGCACCGAGGAAACCCAAAACTGTGCAGGAGGCCAAAGGGGAGGAATGGATCACGGTAATGAGGCGGAAACGGAAGCCCACAATCCCATCTGCCACCGTCCCACAACCAACCCAACAACTGAGGCAGCAACAACAACAGCAGCCTCCACAACAGCCGCAGCAACAGCCATGGCAGCAGACACAGCAGCAGCAGCCAAACCAGCCGTTGAACCAGCCGCAGCAACAACATCAGCTGCCGCGGCCAATGCCACAACCAATGCCACGAAAACAGCGGCAACAACAAAAACAGCAGCAGCAGCAACAGCCAGAACAGCAGCAACAGCGACAAGAACGGCTGCAGCAACCAGAAAAGCAACAGCACCAACCGGAGAAACAACAATTAGAGAAGCAGCAACAACCAACGGTCCCCACACCAATTGAGACGGGGATCAAGCGAAGAAAACACTGCTCCTCTGAGGATGAATCTGCTAGTGAGAGGGAGAGGAACTCAACCTCACCACTCCCCGGTTCATTCAAAAGAATAAAAAAGAAAAGGAAAGGGGAAGAAAAGGCAGCCCCCACTCCCTGTGAGCATACACCACCTCTAACAACAACACAACCCACTTCCACCCCCATACCACATACTGCACCAACACTAGACACCGCACTAACACCAACACCAACATCAGACACCGCACCAACACCAGACACTGCACCAACACCAGAAACTGCACCAACACCAACACCAGACACCGCACCAACACCAACACCAGACACCACACCAACACCAGACACCGCACCAACACCAACACCAGACACCACACAGACACTCGTCCCCACACCAATGCAAATTGAGCCGCCATCCCAGAAAGAAAAGAATGAACCCGGGAGGGGGAGAGACCCTTCAGATTCTCCCACTTACGGACTCACTCCTACAGGGACTCTCGCCCTCGAAACGAGAGAGGAACTTTATTTTGTAGACCCCCTGTCTGTGGCAATGGGCTTACCACACCGGCAGAGAAAAAATTTAAAACCTCTGCTGGACTTCCAACAGATAGGGGGAAAAGACGTTAATGTCCCCTCTAATTTCCCGGACGCCCCACGGCTAACAACTTTCGTCAGGCTTCCTGAGGCCTGCAAAACCAACGTGTGGACAATGCTGGAAGCCGCTGAAGGGGCTGGTCCGGGAATTGAACTGATTAGGAAAAATTACCCCTCCCTTGAGGAACTCGCAAAACAATGCAAGGGAAGGGTCCCAGTGTTGGTCCATCCGTCACTCTATAGGGCCCTTAAATTGACTTACCCTTTGGATGTCGGCGGCATTGTGAGAGAAGGTCAGGACATGAAAAACCTGACCACCTTGAACATTGCACACAACGTCGGTGTCCTTTCCCCGGCTGACTTCGGAGCTGAGTGTAACACACCTTAAGGTAGGTACCATGGCTTTGAATTTGGCTAGTCTGAATGCGAGGGGCTTGAGATCATCGGGCCGGGCGGCTCGCCTCCGGCACGACCTCTTGTCCCTGGGAGTGGATGTTGCTGCGACTCAGGAGACGCATTTCGTTTCCTCTGTGGACTGTCAGGTGCTGGCCCGAGACTTTGAGGTTTTCTCAGCATATGGCAGCCCGCGGGGGAAGGGAGTTTCCGTGCTGGTTAAACGTACCCTGTCGGCGACGGTCGACGTTGTCCATAGAGATGCAGTGGGTAGGCTGGTTGTGGCCGATGTTGCCGTAAAAGGTTCTGTGTTTCGGGTGATTGCGGTTCATGCGCCCAGCACCGCTCGTGAGAGGATCTCATTCTTCAGTCAGCTTGACGCGTTTGTAGATTGTCGGAAGCGGGTAGTGCTAATGGGGGATTGGAATTCCATCTTAGACCCCGACATAGATAAGGTAGGAGGCGGAGCTAGAGGATTGGAGAGGTGCGAGTCCAGCCTGGCTGATCTGATGGCTAGATGCGGTCTGGTCGACAGGTTTCGGTTCGAGCATCCAGGGCGGGAGATGTGGACGTGGACCAATAGTGTTTCCTCCTATCCAAATACCTATTTGGACAGGATGTTAGTTAGGAGAGGCGAAGTAGACTTCTTATCTTGTCCCACGTTCACTTGGCTAGGCCAGACGGACCATAAATTAGTTATGGCCCGGCTGAAGCTAGGAAATAGGCCTAAGTTAGCGGGGTACTGGAAGTTAAACACCTCCCTTTTGGAGATACAAGACTTCCAAGATCAGTTAAGAGAATTGATTAAAAAGGCACTAGTGGGGGCGGTTACCGGGAGTAAGTGGTGGTTAGGTCTCAAAGCCAAGATCAGAAGCTTCTCCGTCAAGTATGCCCAGCGCCTTGCACTAGATAAGGCCAAGACGAAGAAGAAGCTAGAGCAGAAACTAGCCCAGGCTATGGGGGAGGGTGATAGGGTTAGTCAGGAACTAGCTAAGCAGGACCTTCTACGCGAGACTAGCGAGCGTTACGAAGGCCAAGTAGTTAGAGCTAGGCTTAGAAAGATAGGCAACGAAGCAGTCAATTCTGATGCAGACGTGCGCCGTGAGGTTTCTAGGCGTGGCTCGGACAAATACATTGCAAAAATCAAACATCCGGATGGACGCACCCTGGAATCGACTCGGGAGATCTGCGAGGGGTTTCGAGAACATTTCGAGGAGCGTTTTACGCAGCAACCCGATCTTCCGGTCCTTGAGTTTAGCGACTATTTGGCCGACTCTCCCCGCCTCGAGGCGGCTAGAGCGGCTAGTTGCGAGGGCCGGGTGACGGAGCAGGAGGTCTTTACTGCGCTGAAGCAGGTCAGCTGTGACAGATTGCCAGGACTTGATGGTCTGCCATACGAACTGTACTTGAGGCTGTCGCCCATGTTTCTGCCTCTTCTGACGGATATGTTCAACCATTGGTTTGCTCAGGGATCCATCCCAGGGCAGGTGACCAAGGGAGTGATCACATTGCTGAAGAAAGGTGACGGGCATGGAGGGGAAGAGTTAGACGACTACAGGCCCATAACTCTGCTAAACACAGAGTTGAAGATTTTGGCCAAGGTCCTGTCGAATCGGCTGCAGGTTGTTATCGACGAGTTGGTTGAACCGGACAGAACTACGCTGTGAAGGGGAGATCGATTCAGAACAACTTGCACCTGATCCGCATGATCCTAGAGGGGGGAATAGATGACGACACGGAAGCCGCGCTGATAAACTTAGATCAGTCCAAAGCTTTCGATAGGGTCGACCATCGTTTCCTGGCATCTGTCTTAGAGGCCGCCGGTTTTAAACCAGACTTTTGCAAGTGGATCTCCATAATGTATCGACAGCCCATGGCTGTCGTGCAAGTGAACGGAAAGCGCTCGAAACCCTTTGTTATCTCTCGGTCGGTTCGTCAGGGTTGTCCGCTGTCGCCCCTGCTTTATGTCCTGGCTTTGGAGCCTCTTCTCCGCAAGCTGAGACATGGGGAGGCAAATTCGGCCCTGCGCGGAATGGCTCTGCCTGGCGGCTCAGCTGCCAAGGTATCCGCGTTCGCCGATGATGTCACGATCTTCGTGTTGGGCTTCAGAGACATTGAGGTCGTGTCGGAGGCACTCACACAGTACGAAAGAATTACAGGGGCCAAGATAAACCGCAACAAGTCGGTAGGACTGCGGTTGGGCGCATGGAGTGGCAACGCAAACCTCCCTGCGCCCTTCAGCTGGACAGATGGCCCGGTCCGGATCCTCGGCGTGTGGTTCGGACCGGGTCTCCAGCTTGACAAGAATTGGTTGGAGGTACGGTCAAAGGTGGAGGCTGCAGTCAATTCGTGGCTTCCTAGGAAACTTTCCTTAAAGGGTAGAGCTGAGGCGTGCACCACTTACGTCTTTCCTCTCATCCTTTACCGACTGGCCGTACTTCCCCTGCCTGCACAACACCTAAAAGCTCTTGTCAAACTCTTGTCCTCGCTCCTTTGGGACAGGGGAAGACACTGGGTGAGCAGACAGGTCTGTATTCAACGTCCGTGTGAGGGAGGCTTGGGAATGCCGGACTTGAAGTGTCATCGAGATGCTGAGAGGCTGGCCTTCCTGAGCCACTATATGCAGGATGACCAACCGTGGCACCCCGTGGTTACTGCCGCCTTCCCCGACCTCGTTCTCGACCCTTCCATCGAGAGCCGTCGCAGGCCGCGGGGAGAATCTGCCTACATGAAAGAGTGCCGAGCCGCGCTAAAACGACTACCAAGGTCCAGTGACCTTGTGACTGCTACCCGTAGGGAACTCCACAGGGATCTAGTGAAGGGGGCCGCTGACGACCCGCTATGCGCGCGTTTGGGGTGGCAGCAGAGTGAGATCCGCTCCGCGTGGAGCTGGGCGCCAGGTTCGAGTCATCTGAACAATTCGGAGTTCTCTCTGACCTGGCGATTGGCCCGAAATGCACTTCCACTTAACAACATACAATGCAGTTCTGGGTTTCTGGAGTCGCCTGATTGTCCCCGTTGTGGGACAACGGCCGTGGAAACTACGGATCACGCTTTCTTCGATTGCCGCGAACTCCGCCAGTACTGGTCGTATGTCAGTGGGGTGACGGCTCGCATCGATCCTGAGCATCCTCGCCCAATTACTGTATCCAATGTTGTGGACAACGTGAGGTCGCCGTGGGACCGGGAAAGACAAATGGTCTACGTTACGATCCTGGCCGTGGCGAGAATGGTGATTTGGACGTCGCGTCTGCAAGGTTGCCGGGGGGTGTTGTCTTTTTCTGATCAAGATCTGATCGCGTTCTTTAAACACCAACTACGGGTGAAGATCAGATGTGATAGAAGAAGGCAGCATCGCGCGGCATTTGACAGAAGATGGATACATGTGGCAAGTCTGTGTGTACGAAGAGGAGCCAAATTTGAATACGTGTTCCCCGCCTAGGTGTGGAACGCGCAGTTCTGTAAAGTTAAATTAAACAAGTAGTCTCTCAGCTAGCTGAGTGTGTGTTCCATCCCTCCCCGATTAGGAAGCCTCCAAGATCCCCATCCCCTCTTACCTGCAATTTTTGTTTTCACCCCTTCCTCTAAATTTTACCCATCTTGGAGAAAAAGAAATACAAACTAACCTCCATCCCTTACCCACAAAAATTTTCTTTTTTCCATTCACCCCCATCTAGAGGGCATCCCCACCTAGAGACTGACCCGCAGAAGCGAGGTTCCTTTTACAAACCTAGTGGAACGGGCAGTCTATCAACTAGACGGGGTTGGGAGGGTCCTACTAATCACCTTTTGTTTTTTCTTCCCCCTCCCTCGACACAAATGAATTATTGTTACCATTTTATTGTTATCTTTTTTGTTTTTACACGTCAATAAAAAATGTTTTAAAAATTGGGAGTTACTAGGACGTCCCCCAATATGAAAGGGTGAATGCGGTATTATGGTGAAAGAAGATACTAGCTGGGAGAAACTTTTGACTTTGTTTAGTTCTGGAGTGACAAGGATGACCAACGACCCCCAAAACCCCCCCTTTTGAGTTGGCCATGTGCCTAAGTCTTTTGTTCATCGTTGATTTTTTTTCTGTATTTTTTTAACATGAATAAAAGATTTAATATCTCAAAGTGTAGTATCTGTTCTTCAGATGCTGCACTTCTATTTCTTGTTCTCTTTCGGTGGAGGAGAAATCCTTCACGACTGAGACAATTTTTATTTTTGTACCTTTTCTCCACGTTAAAAAACGACCCTGGTGTCTAACTCTGTCCCGTGGGGAGGCATAGTAAATAGGTACATTAAACAGAGTACCTATTCAAAAGGCCTCCCCACGGGACAGATTTAGAAACCAGGGTCGTTTTTTAATGTGGAGAAAAATTGTCTTAGTCGTAAAGGATTTCTCTTCCACCGAGAGAGAACAAATTGAAATGTAGCATCTGAAGAACAGATACTACACTTTGATCTTAACCAAAAGACCAAGAAAGACAAATCATGTTTATTAGCTTTGCCTCAACAGCGACACCATGTTTTTATTTGGTTGACAAGGTTTCACTTTTTGGAATATCCCACTTTCCTTTTTTAGGGATGCACAGCATGATAACAGGCGGCGGCGATGATGATAATGATGACGATGATAATAATAATAATAATACGAAATGTTTCGTTTCGGTTCATATTTTCATTTCCGGTTCGATGTTTTGCTGTCTTAATTCGAATTCGAGGCGAACTATTTCCTTGGGTCGAATCACATCCACGGTAAGGACTCCGTCAACATTACCTCAAATTTGCTCCTCCACAGGTCCAAATCCTCAATATATCAAGTTCCAAGTCTGTAGACCAAAAATTGACAGAGTAGTTTGATAGAGGCCGTTCTTCCACGGAAAGACTAGGTCACTTTTATCTCAGTGTTTAATCAGAAACTCAAATAAGTACAACCTGTTTGGTGTATGGCAAAAAAACTTTTACATTCATTTATGGTACAAAATTAAATGATTGATGTGTACCTATTTCCTATGCCTCCCCACGGGACAGAGTTAGACACCAGGGTCGTTTTTTAACGTGGAGAAAAGGTACAAAAATAAAAATTGTCTCAGTCGTGAAGGATTTCTCCTCCACCGAAAGAGAACAAGAAATAGAAGTGCAGCACTGCAGCATTATCAATGCAGCATCTGAAGAACAGATACTACACTTTGATCTTGTCCCGAAACTATTCGAATCGTTTAATTAAATAAACAGACGTTAACACATGTAGTAATAAAATATTTGGTTTGGTAGTAAAAGTTCTGTTTTTTTTTGTTTTTTTGAAGGGAGCGCTGGCTGCCGCTGCGCTGCGTGACGATGGTAAAAAGCCGTTGTTGAAAGTAAAAGCTATATTTAGATAAAAGTAACTTTTAAGTGCATACTCTCAATTCGATTCTTGAATTAAGTAAATTATAAATGCTAAGCACATATAAATAATTTTAAAATAATAATGTAATTTAAAGATATTTTTTTATTGATTTTGAAAAAAAATAATTTCATTTGAGAAGAATTACAAAAAGGGGTGGCAAGAGAAAGGGGGGGGGGTAGTTTTTATAGAAATAAAAATACAAAGTAAATAAATTGGAAAGTAAGAAAATTGATTCTTTCATTTTATGATGTAGAGAATAATTTTAAGGAAAAATAAGTATTAAATTATGCACATAGACACTGTCATTATTAAAAGAATAACGATCTTTTTTTTTTTTTTTTGTATTTATACATTTTGTGTGTTTGTTTAGCATATCTTTTTCTTAAAATAATAGAACTAGATTTTGTAATTTTGAAAAATTGAAACATGGGTTTAAAAGTCCAAATACAAAACATGAAATCAAAAAGTTAAAATCTGTAGGGCATAAATATAAACAACGCTCATAATGAAACTTGTGTTTAGGCGAGTGGGAAAAATTCTGTTTTTCCATCAAGGAAAATGCCGACTACTTCCGGGCAACTGTTGATGCGGGAGGACATTTTTTTTTTCCCCTTCTTTTTTTTTTTTTTTTTTTGACGTCACTCGCCCGATTGTTCACCGCCATCTTTGAAAAGTAAAAAAAAAAAAAAAAAATGTAAAAAACAAATAACAAAAACAGGGAGGGAGCGAACGAACGAACGAACGAACGAGACGCCTTCGATCTGAGATAAGTTTTATCACTTTCCATTCTCGATGTTTCGCTCAGGACAGGAGTAATTTTTTTACTTTATCATCGGGTAAGTAATGTCCGACATCGTCATGTTTTATTTTCTTTTTAGATTCGAATGTGTTTTTGTACGGATGAGGATTTCTCTTGCGCGCGTCCAAAATTTAGTATGAAACTTACATGAAATTCCTCTACACTCTATTAAGATCTCTCGTGGTTTCTTTTTATAGTTCTATTTTGTGTGATTAACGTGAAAACGGATCTTATTTCTTTCAATCATACATTGCTAAACAAGTGTAAATAAACTTTTACAAAAGCTGTCATTTTGATTTTAATAAATCCCATTTCACATGGATAAGCATTACATTTTCTTGTTTGCACTGGCTATTCCACGGAACACCTGCAATCAATGTATACATTTTAGTTTGCTAAAACACGTGTAGAATTTAAAAAAAAAGATTTATTTATCGTCTTCGATAAATTTTTAAGTATTTGATATAAAAAAAGGCGCACAAATAACCCAGGGTGATTTATGATGGTTATATTTTAGCATCGCATATTAATCGATTATAAAAATAAAACCAGTTTTATGTACTGTTACTAAAAAGAAGAAAAAAGAGGCCCGTCTTTGTTTCCAATGATTTCATCTAATTTCCTATTGTCCATGTATGTCATTGGAAAGTGAGTATAAACAACTATCAAAAAGAAATTAAAACCAAATAGCCATTCTTACATCCCCATTCATCCAGATATTTGATTATTTACGTTATCGAGTGACGATTGATGGGATATTTTTGTCTAATTTACATATGTTGTTAATGTTTATATTATGCAAAACAAAATGATTAATTAACTACAGTGTATTAAATAAGTTCGATACATTTTACTATCTTGTACTTTTGATTTCCATAATTTATTTTTTTCATAAACAAATGATTAACAGGTGAGGTGTGCATAGTTAACAGCGAAATTCATTGATTTCACTGTATTTGAATAAGTTTATTGGAATCAGTCCGATAAGTTTAAATGTCAAATGACCTCGATTGTTAGTGACTGAACAATTTCGCATCCGAAGTAGACGAAGAAGGAAGGCGAGACACGTTCAATTGTGTAGCCAGATATTCACAGAGGTTTGGCTATCATTCCCCACTCGCACAGGAAGCATCTGTTAAAATATTCCACTATTGGAATGAGAGAACGGATAAAATTTACGATTTCGCAACGTTTAATAAACTGGTTCAATTTACATGACGTGTGTGTTTCCAACCGACATTAATACGCTTAAAATCACGCTATTAATTGACCTGAATCTTTTTTTTACCCTTATCTAAAGAAAATCTGATTAAAAATACACGAGATATAAAATACGTGCATAATAAATAATTAACCACAAAAACTTATTTTTACAGTTTTTTTTTCTTCACGCAAGTTTGACAAGTTTTTAGAAATCTTTCAACTTTTATGTGCAAATCAGTAATTGGTCAAAGTTTTTCGTTTAAATCTTTTCATATTCATTGTAAAAAAAAAAAAAAAAAAAAAAAAAAAGGGAAAAAATATAGTTGACTTTTTATAATAACTGAAATAGATTTTACAAAATAAAAGATTTTTATTCAAGATTTCACGTTTTTTTCCGAATTTGTACTATTTACAAACAAACAATTATTTGGAACAAATCTTCATTTGAAGCAATTTTTCTTAAAACTTTTTTCACTTCAATAGTTAATGGGCGGGGGTGGGTGGGTGAAAGTTAAATAAATGTAACCAAATGGTAGAAAAATTATGTTTTTACCTAGATACGTTTAAAATGATTGTAGACCAATTTCTAGTAAAAATCGTTCTTGACAGTTTTAGGAACCCCAACTTTATTTGTAGATGTGTTTTAATAAAAAAAAAAAAACCCGGAAAGGTAAATTTTCAAATTAGGTCCACCTCCACAATTTTCTTTTAAATGACGACTGTTTAGGTTTTCGACTATACTGAATACGAAATTCGCATTGTAATTTTGCAGAAATAAGTAGTTATCGAGATATAAAAAGTGGAGTTGTATTATGCATCGTATTCTTTGGCGGCCATCTTTTGTACGCGCGCGCCATAAACAAATCTATAACTGTGCACGCGCGTAAAAAAGATGGCCGCCTAAGAATACAATGCATAACACAACTTTTTATATCTCGATAACTAATTATTTCTGCAAATTTTCAATGCAATTTTCGTATTCAGCATAGTCGAAAACTTTTCAAAGGTGTCATTTAAAAGAATTGTAGAGGTGGACCTAATCTAAAAAAATACCTTTTTATTTAATGTAAAATATTTATGCTGTTCGAAAAATGAGTAATGTTGACCGGTGACCGCTGCTGAAGAACAAGAAAAAATAGCTGCGATGTCCGATGTCTTTGAAGACTCGATAATCACTTCAAAATAAGAAATAAAACAAAATAGTGGTAAACTCACCCAATAAATGTTACCATGACATTTATTGGGTGAGTTTCTACGTGACAATCGTCATACCACCATTTTGTTTTATTTCTTATTTTGAAGTGATTATCAAGTCTTCAAAAACATCGCGGCTATTTTTTCTGGTACTTTCACTTCACGGGGAACGTAGACCCTGCGTAAACGAGTTTTAATTTAATGGCTGCTCCCTGAGGTTTTCTTTAATTTTCTTCTTATACACTTCTTTTTTTAATCGAGCGTGTATTTATTTTATTTTTAAAAATTTTTTCCCCCTTTATTAAATTTGATTCATATTTTTATTTCGTGCTTGTTTTCATTTTAAAACTTTTTTGAAGGTACTATTTGAGACAAAAAAAAAAGCCAAAGCACAATGTGTATGAAAAAGTAAATGTAACAAAAAATAAAAATATTTAGTGCGGAAAATATAATAAAAACAAATCAAAATAAAATGCAAATAAAATAAAATAAAAACATTAAAACAAGGACGAAATATGGGTATATTTTAGTTTGCCGACTCCTCGGCATTCCTCTTTTAATTTGTCGACTTTATAGGTTTTCGGGTATGCTGAGAACGACTATCGCATTTATTTTTTTTGAGCATATCCATATTTGAAGACATTCAGTATCCAACGTAATCACTATTGTTTTTGCTGGCGGCCATCTTGTTTCCCATTTAGGAAAAAACGCCAAAAAGAGCCAAAACATGGCCCCCAAAACATTTTTCGGCTTCAAGGTTCGGCTTTGAAGCCGAAAAATGTTTTGGGGACTCCTACCCACCTTTTCAGATATTTTTCCGCTTCCCGATATCGAAAAGGACAATCTTTTTTTCACTTTCTTAATTACATTAATTTTTTTCACTTTCTTACTAAAATGTGTGCACGCGCGTAGTCACTTGACGTTTCACAAGGTGCATGAATACATGGCGGATATTTTAAATGACAATAAATATTTTTCATAAAATAAAAAGTTTTCACCTAATTTAAGAGTAAAAATATTGCCGTCAATAAGTTTTCACGAGCGGTTTACAAAAGCATATTTTATATTTTTCGTTCTTTTTTTTGGGGGGGGGGTAATCAATTATAGAACTTGTGTAATTTAACTGGTTCTTCTGCAGTTTAAGCGTTTTTCCATGGTGGGGCGGGGGCAGGTGTGTTGCGGTTAGTGGCTCCATGCAAAAACGGTTAATTAAACTGCAGAAGCACCTGTTAAACTGCACAAGTTCTATAATTGAATACCCCCCCCCAAAAAAAAAGAACGAAAAACATAAAATATGCTTTTGTAAACTGCTCGTGAAAACTTTTTTTTTTTTTTTGGTTTGTATTACTGTACACATAGATTCGAAAAAGTTGTCAAAAAAACAAATATATAACGAATAAATGTTATCAAAGGCAAGATAAGTTACTTTTCTACCGAACTGGATACATTTTTTGTGTTTTTATTCAATGTAACATGTTTATTCAGCTCGAAAAACATACATTGTTTACCGATGTATTGGAAAATTCAAAATGGCGGCCGACTCTCTCTTTAACACGGTAAGTTCGGGAAAAGGTGTTATAAATAATAAACTAGACAAAATACTATGAAAAAAAACACCGAATATATGTCAAGTTATGTCACGGTAACATATATTGAGCGAATTTCTAACAGTATTTTGTCTAGTTTATTATTTATTATACCTTTTTCGGTAATCGTGAAGAAAGAGAGAGCCTGTTTCCTCCGTTCGACTATAGGTGGCGTTACTGTCTGTCCACCCAGTTACGGAAGTACAAAATGTACATAATGCCACCCTTGAAATAAAAATAAATGTTTTTGTTATATTTTAATTTTAAACGTGTTTCTTTTTTTTTTTTGTTGTTGTGCAAACATATTTAAGTTTTATTTTTTTGCAAACATATTTAAGTTTTATTTTTCCAAACATTTACGTTTTGATGCTTGTTTATTTTTAAACATTTACGTTTTTTTTTTTTTGCAAGCATAAACTAAATGTTTTTGCTATATTTTTCTTTTAAACATATTTATGGGTACAACCGTTTTTCCGCGAGTATTTTTTACGCTCTTATGATAATAATAAAAAAAATCAACGTTTTTTCTTTTCTCTTTTTTATGGACCCCCCCCTTTTTTCTTAATTTTTCTGCACTTATTTTACCTTTTCCGCAAGTATTTTATATATATATATATATATATATATATATATATATATATTTGAAAAAGGATATTGTAAAACCTGAATCTTACTTGAAACTACTATTAAAAAATAGCGCGGTACCAATAAGTGCATAAGCAAACTTTTCAAAAAGAAAAATATTTCAAAAATATTTAGTTTATGCTTGCAAAAAAAAAACCAAAAAAAAAAACCGTAAATGTTTTAAAATAAACAAGCAACAACACGTAAATGTTTGGAAAAATAAAACTTAAATATGCTTGCAAAAACAAAAAAAAAAACGTAAATATGTTTGAAAAAACAAAAAACAAAACTTAAATATGTTTGCACCCCCCCCCCCAAAAAAAACCATGTTTAAAATTAAAATATAACAAAAACATTTATTTTTATTTCAAGGGTGGCATTATATACATTTTGTGCTTCCGTAACTGGGTGGACAGACAGTAACGCCACCTATAGTCAAACGGAGGAAACAGGCTCTCTCTTTCTTCACGATTACCCCTTTTTCCGAACTTACCGTGTTAAAGAGAGAGTCGGCCGCCATTTTGAATTTTCCAATACATCGGTAAACACTGTATGCTTTTCGAGCTGAATAAACATGTTAAATTGAATAAAAACACGAAAATTATATCCAGTTTGGTAGAAAAGTAATTTATCTTGCCTTTGATAACATTTATTTGTTATATATTTGTTTTTTGACAACTTTTTCGAATCTATGTGTACAGTAATACAAACCCCTTTAATTTATTCTAATAAATATTATTCTAAATACTGTTTTTAATTGGTGGTCTTGTCTTTACGTTTTCTTTCGCTCAAGATTTTTGGGAATTTACCAATAAACTTTACCTTTTTTGCGCCAATGCCAGAGGTGGTGAGGGGGAATTCCAGTTACATGTGGCATATTTAGCTTCTTTTGACGAAAACAAGATGGCCGCCATTAAAAATGATAAGGATTACGTTGGATACTGAATGTCTTCAAATATGGATAACTGCGTGTTTGCGAAAAAAAAAAATAATAAAATAAAATAAAGGCGATATTCGTTCTCAGCGTACCTGAAAACCAAGGAGAGTCGACAAATTAAAGGTGAATGCCGAGGGATCGGTAAACTAAAAATTTACCAAAGTGTGAATAATCAAGTTTAATAAAAGAAATGAAAAAATAAAATAAATACACGCTCGATTTAAAAAAAAGTGTATGAGATATACGAAGAAAATGAAAGAAAACCTCAGGGAGCAGCAATTAAATTAAAATCCGATTACGCAGGGTCCACATTTCCCGTGAGGTGCCTTTTTTCTTGTTCTTCTTCGAACCACATAAATATGTAAAATATTATTTTACATTAAATAAAAATATTAAAAAATTATTCAGTTAGGTAGAAAATTAACTTATCTTACCTTTGATAACATTTATTTGTTATGTTTATTGCTTTTTTTTTTTTTTTTTGACAACTTTTTCGAATCTATGTGTATTGTAAAAGAAACTTTTAGTTAAGTCTCGGCAAAGTTCTACAACTCTAGAAGGGTCACATTAGTATTTTACACCGTCAAATTACGAATTATTAGTTTTAACATAAAAATAAAAATGCTTAAAGTTTTAAAATACAAAAAATATGGAATTGATATAAAAAGTAAGCCCTTGATTAAATAAAGTAAACTAACAAAATACACATTTTTATACATTTATAATTATTTATTTAACAGAAAAAAAGAAACAATTTTTAGAAAGTGTATTATTGTCTTAACACAAAAACGAACAAAATAAAATCTGAAGTAATGAACCACGTAACAAAATATAAATTTATACAAAATAAAACAACTTTGAAAATTAAACATTTCTTAAAAAGTGTATTGTCTTATGCTTTTAATAATTCGTGGATGCGTGTCCTTTCTCATGCCGTCTCCACAATTCTTCCATTAGATGGGAATGGAACAAATTTTCATATTTTTATATTAATTACATATTTTTTTATTTTTAAAACTAATAATTCGTAATATTCGTGATTTGACGATGTAAAATACTGACGTGACCCTTCTAGAGTTGTAGAACTTTGCCGGGACTTAACTGCAAAACTGCTTTTTTTTCGTACGTCTGTGTATAGTAATACAAACCCATTAAGCCACATGTTTTCATTTTATCAAACATCAAAGATATTGTCAGATAACAAGCAGGTGCTTGTTAAGATAGTCGACAGATGGATTTTTTTTTAATATGTCGTTTTATATTACATACTTAATTGTGATGTCGAAAATATTAATATGCCCAGAAATTACGAAAATTAACCGACTGCTGTTGTGTTTTTAGTAAAAAAAAAATAAATAAATAAAAGTCTATCGCTAAATATTGCAGCCATAATGATAAGCAAGTAACCGAAAATATTCGTTCGGGGTTTTGTTCCTGGTATTTTAGACTGTCTACTTCATAACGCTTAAGAAAACTGCAATTTTACCCCCCCCCCAATTACTTTTAACTATAAATGACTTTCTATTTGATTAATTTTCGTAATTTTTAGATATATTAGTATTTTCGACATGACAATTAAGTACTTAATATTGTTTTGCTTAAAACGACATATTAAAAAAATATCAATCTGTTGTTCTTGTTCACTATCTTAACAAGCACCCAAATGCAAATTGCCTTTATTTATTTTTTTTAATGGCTTATTAGCTGAAAATATTTAGCAATAATCGGTTTCATATTTATAATAAAAGAAAAGTAAATATGGATCTATTACAAATAATTACAATACACGATTTCCCATGAGCAAGGTGTATCTGTTCAGGTGTTTGCGCTTCATCATTTGACTTTTGTCAGTGAAGACTGAAGAAGTCCTTCTAGACTAAGGTTAAAATAATTTCAATCTAGTGCTTTTTTTAAGGGGGGGGGGGCTGAATTGTTCTCTTTTTAAAATTCGATCATTTGTCCGCTTAGACAAATGCCCTCGTGAAGAAGAAAATAAGATACGTGTTTACAAACGAAGTGCGTTCCGTTCGTCTGCGTTAAAACACACCCGCTGCTGGGGCGCTGGACTGGAGTGCCGGACTGCCGGACATATACTACCCTCCACACACATAATATTCGGATAATCGATTGAACACCAGATCATTAATTTAATGAAAAGAGAAAGAAAATCTGTTTTAATGACATTAAAACAACATAGATTTTCCGGGTTTGTATTACTGTACACAGATTCGAAAAAGTGGTCAAAAAACAAATATATAACAAATAAATATTATCAAAGGCAAGATAAGTTACTTTTCTACCAAACTGGATACATTTTTTGTGTTTTTATTCAATGTAACATGTTTATTCAGCTTGAAAAACATGAAGGGTTTACCAATGTATTGGAAAATTCAAAATGGCGGCCGACACTCTCTTTAACATGGTAAGTTTGGGAAAAGGTGTTATAAATAATAAACTAGACAAAATACTATTTAAAAAACACCGAATATATGTCAACTTATGTCACGGTAACATATATTGAGCGAATTTCTAGCAGTATTTTGTCTCGTTTATTTTTTATAACATCTTTTCCTGAACTTACCGTGTTAAAGAGAGACTCGGGCGCCATTTTGAATTTTCCAATACATCGGTAAACACTGCATGTTTTTCGAGCTGAATAAACATGTTACATTGAATAAAAACACAAAAAATGTATCCAGTTTGGTAGAAAAGTAACTTATCTTGCCTTTGATAATATTATCTATGCAAGTTCAAATCCTCTCTTAAATTCTAGTTTTTGAGGCAGGCGGGCGGGGAGTCAACTTATTTTCAACTTTACTCACTTAGAAAATAAATGTAATTTGTAATTAATTATAAATTGAAATAAACTAGCTGTTTTAATCGATAGTATTCAATGCAATAATAATAATATTTAAAAAAAATTAATGCAATTGTACTTTATTACAATTTTTGAACCCTTGGCATATTTGGATTTGGTATTCACCCAAATTTTGGATAAAAAGGATTCTTGAAAATAAATTTAGTTTGCTAATGAAATTCTTACTTTGATTCAATATTTAAACAACTTGCGGCCTTTACTGTTTCGTTTGTTTGTTTTCACCAAAAATATATTTAAAATAAAAAGTGTACTTTTCTAGGGCATTTTTTTTTTTTACATTAGTCAACACAAAAGGATGAAATACAATACATTACACAACAAATGAATACCAAAGAAAATATAAGTTACTCTTCTACTTACCTAGATAAGTTTGTGTGTGTTAACTTATTTTAAAGCGTTTTTTTACATGAAAACAAAATTAATGTCAAATTTGAGTTAGAACTCCTTGCAACCAATCTCAATAATTGCTCAAAATTTGAAAATTAAACGAAATACTGATTGAAACACATCTAATAAATCTCACAAATTGTGCAAAAATGTAATGTTGAATGTTCTACCAGTGTTTTAATTTTCGATGTTTTTTGTTTTTGTTTTTTGTTTTTTTTGCGCAATTATCAAGGTTCTGCATTCGTTTGACACTAACGCTTCCAAATAAGTTAAAACGCACAAAACAACTTATCCATGTAGATAGAATAGTGACTTAGGAACATTTATGTATGTTTACTTTTTAGGTACGGGTAAAATGAATGCCGATGCTCAAAATGTATAAACATTTTGACCCCTCCCTTTACTTAAAAAATCACCAACTTAACCAATTTTAATGAAATTTTCAGTATTTATCAAATAATGATCGCGAAATATAATGAACTAATTATTTTTATTTAAATCTTAGTAGAAATGTATTATTTTGTTTAAACAAAAAATACCTTTACTAAAGTTATGGTTTTCAATAGTAAAAAAAAAAAACGCAAGAATTTATTTTAGCTTTTTTATATATAAATAAAGCATCGTAATTCGTAACAATAAAATAATTTTTACAGGGGCATTACGAAAAAAGACCCTAAAGTCCGTATTAATGAATTCGATGTAACTCGAAGAAAAATAAATTTCTCGAACTACCGATATTACCATTGAATTAAGCATTGCTTATTTAATATTTTCACACACACAAAAAAATTATAATTGCAAAAAATATTTTTACTTTTTTTTTTTTAGATTACATGTTTTGCAAGATTTTAATAATTTCCTTGCTCCCAACTTTCGGCGTAACATATTTTCTTATATAATATTGAACAATGATTAAAAAAAATTAATTTAAAAACAGGAACATAGGAAAATAATTAAATTAAAAAATGGGAAAATTTATACAAACGTTCAGAATAGGAATGTACGGATGCACGTCTGGGGGGGCATCACACACCTTCCTCTCTTTTAATTACATGACGTCATTTTCACAGTCTTTCGATTGCCTGAAATTTTGGGCCTTCATATATTCCGTGTTTACACAATTTTAGTTTGTTGCGTTTTGCGAACGGCAGAATCACTCGGTTTTGGGGCTAATTAATTTATGTTTTGTACAAACAAGGTGTTATTTTTTATTTTTTTTTAATTCAATATCTTAGGACTTTACTAATTATCTTTGAAATAAATCCAGAAAACTAATATTTATCTTTTAAAGGATTTTTACAATAAATTTATTTAACTTCAAAATTTAGCTGAATTAGGTAGCTCGACTAGCTCGCCGTGAAAACATTTTCATAACGTTTTTTTTTTTTTTTGTCGTGTACAAATATTTTTTTCCTTTTGGAAATTTAGTCCTTAATCTTTCAAATACAATCAAAAAGTAGTCGGAAACCTACAAAAAAAATTATGATAAATCGGCTTTCAAAACTAGGTCCCCCTATCTTTGTCCGCCCATTTTTGCTCGTACCTATTATTTTTCATCCCCTTTCTGTTTTGCTGAAAAACTGCCCCGAATTTAAAAGCACAAGATTTACTAACAAATTAAATGAAAATATTCAGCGTACATCTTAAATTTGATTTACGTTAAATTACATTAGAATTTTATTTCAGGAATGAAACATTTCATATCAAGAATTCATCTTATCCAATACTAGCAAAAATATGCGACCTTAGGGGACATATTTTTGTTAGTATTGGAGGATAATATCATGGTGATCAAACAATATAACCCCAAAGGAGGAAATAATTGAGAACATCGAATAAATAGTACACTACGTTCACCTCCCCAAAATAAAGGAGATAATGAAAGATCCCATAAAATGAAAAGGTTGTGAATATGGTATTATAACAGAACAGATATGACAATTATCTCTCCCCTAAAGAAAAGATGTAATAATACGTAGGAAGATGACCTCGCCCACATAAAACGGAGAAGGTAATTCTTGTGAGAGGATTCTTATGACAAACGATATTACACTTCCTATCTCTATTGAAAGAGACAATAATAGATTAAATGAGAGCATTTTCATTCTAAGTAAATAAAAATGCTTAGTTTTATATCTTATGCTATTATAGAATTAAAAACATAAGTTTGGAATGAAGAAAAATTTTGCAATTTATTCATTTAGATTTGAGAAATACCAAGCGAAGTGTACGAAAATTCATACGGTTTCTTACAAATAAGCACTCAAAACTTTTTTTTTTTTTAATAAGGTAAAGAAAATCCTCTTTTCCAAAGTTTAAAGTCGGATTTTTTTTGCTAGTATGAGACAAAAATAATGGAAGTACGAATTTCAGGAAAAATCTTAGGGTTTGTATTACTGTACACATAGATTCGAAAAAGTTGTCAAAAAACAAATATATAACAAATAAATGTTATCAAAGGCAAGATAAGTTACTTTTCTACCGAACTGGATATAATTTTCGTGTTTTTATTCAATTTAACATGTTTATTGAGCTCGAAAAGCATACAGTGTTTACCGATGTATTGGAAAATTTAAAATGGCGGCCGACTCTCTCTTTAACACGGTAAGTTCGGAAAAAGGTATAATAAATAATAAACTAGACAAAATACTGTTAGAAATTTGCTCAATATATGTTACCGTGACATAACTTGACATATATTCGGTGGTTTTTTAATAGCATTTTCTCTAGTTTATTATTTATAACACCTTTTCCCGAACTTACCGTGTTAAAGAGAGAGTCGGCCGCCATTTTGAATTTTCCAATACATCGGTAAACACTGTATGCTTTTTGAGCTGAATAAACATGTTAAATTGAATGAAAACACGAAAATTATATCCAGTTTGGTAGAAAAGTAATTTAGCTTGCCTTTGATAACATTTATTTGTTATATATTTGTTTTTTGACAACTTTTTCGAATCTATGTGTACAGTAATACAAACCCAAATCTTAAAAACCAAGTTTTAATATTTAATGTCACGGGATAATATAAGCATTTTATTTTTGAAAATTTAATGTTTACATTCAATATTCCAGATAAGTTGCCATTTTTTGACAATTATTTTAATTACATTAAAACTTTATTGACGGAACGTTGCTTTTTTTTTTTTTTTTTGTTTTTTTTTTTTTACATTATTACAGATAATAAAATTCAGATAGAAATATGTGCGGTTGGCTTTTGAAACTTTTCAAAATCACTTACGGATTACCCATTGATAGAAATTGTCGCGACCTCCATTTTCTTTTAAACATGTAATAAACAATATCTACAATTAAAGTTGATAGGCAAAAATCGAATTCATTGGCTTTACTAAAACAGTATTCGTGAAAGTGCGCCCTATTTTATAAAAAAAAATTAACCATACTAAATATCCATGACGATGCAGAGTCTATTCGGAAAAAATTAATCTAAATAAAGTTGTTAAAAATTAAGTTGTTTTTGTTTTTTAAGCATTTTCTTTGTGAAAATAGATTTCCTTTCAATAAAGTTTTGGTAACGGGCAAAATACGTTTGTTTAATCATTAGTCAAAGTTAAATTGTTTTTCCGAACTTTAGCTAAAAATATATTGATATAAAATTAGTAATACATTTATTTTTGCATGCGAAGATGTTAGAATGTTTTATAGCAAAATTTGCAGTTAAAATAACTTTCTGGACTGTTTGCGTGATGGAGTGACTGGGAAGAATGACTTCTGCTACTTAATGTTTGGCATCGGCCTTTAGAATTTACCAGCCATGAAAATACGTACTATATTTACGGGTGAACAACTGAACAACTAATTCTTAGTTTCTGAAGTGGTGTTGCTGAATAAAGTTTGCACCATAATATGACCAGTCGTTATTAACCCCTACTAAAATTGTCTTTGCATGAGCGATTCCCCAGACGAGCATTTTTGTATTTCATTCATTCAATTCATCACGGTATTATTTTCATGTTTGCAAGACTATTTCAATTTCATTCGTGTAAGGAGTAAAAAAAAAAGTTACTTGGAATAAAATGTGGGTTAAGGAGAGTTGTGGCTAAAGACGATTGAATTGGGCGGTAAAGTAAGTTTACTCTGTTATGGCCTCCCCTCCCGAAAAAAGGTGAAAGAATTGGACGTGAAGGCGGGGAGGGGGGTCCTCTGACCTGTTTTGTGAAATTTATATATTCCTAGTTCGCCTTTTCTAAACTTCAATACTTAACGACTAGTAGTAGCAGCAGCAGCAGCAAAACTATTCAAAAAACAGAAAACATCTATTTTCGTACAAATTGAAAAACAATTTTTATTTTAATACCTTAGACAAATAACATTACAAATGTTTACCTTACAAAAAGTACAGTTGACGAACGTATAACTTCACCCACCACCACCTAACATAAAATATTTTAGTTGACGTAAAGGAAAATCTAATTATTATCGATTAACTATCAAATTTTCAGATTATAATTACTGATTTAAAATTCAACTTTTAGGTAGGAGTTCAGTTTGCTATGGAAGTTTTTAAAATCCGCCCCCATCCCACTACATCATTTTTTTACCACCCTCTTAAACGGTTATTTTATTTTTTTAACATATTTTTGATTACTATTACCGATTGAACACCAAATAATCACCATATGAAAATAAAAGTAAATAAAGGGTTTGAGTTATTTTATTTTTTTTAACTAGTCGAAAAATTAAGTTACAGACTTAGAAAACCGAACACCTCTTGCTAAGGATTGACCAAGTAATTTAAAACTACAGTTTAATTATTTGAACATCCAAAGAATTAAAAAAAAAAATGCATTTATTACATCCGCCCATGAGACTTTAGCTTTATTACATAAAAGGTGTGAATAGTGATTTTGTTTTATTTAAACCAAACTTCGTAATCGGTGTGGCGATTTACCTTAAATGAGTTGGCACAATCCTCCTCTAAATCTGATTCATCTCTCCCACTCTAACTAGGTTACACATTCCACCCGGGACGACTAGCTACTTATTAGCTGTTTCCAAGTTCTCTACATCATCAAACTATTTTGATGGCACAGATTACATTTATATTCACGCTATTTAAGACAGTTTGCAGAATTATTCTATTACAACTTATTTTAATTTCTCGTTTTGAATTATAGAAAATCTAATAAAAAATAGCATTTGAAAGAAAAAATTATATGTCATTTCAATTTTTACCGTTTCAGTGATATTGCAATTTTCTTTATTTTAAAATATTGTTGTTTTTGTTACATTGTTATACTTAGTAATAATATACTATTTTCAAAAGTTTGTATATTATAGATTTAAACTACTAAAGGCAAAATTATTTGTGTATGTTAAAAATAGAAGTAAATGTATTTGAAAAGTATGGACGATTCTCTCATATGGTTAAAAAAAATAGAAGCAACTTAATTTTCTTGAGTAAATACCCCCCCCCCCCAAAAAAAAAAATCCAATACTTTCAAATCTAAAATAGAGGTTGAATGGCCGATGAAATAAAATTCCTGTCCTAAAAAAACAAAAATAAATCAAAATCTCCAAAACGCGAGAGCGCAAATTCGCCTCCTCCCACTCGGATTTTATGATGATGCCCCTCTTTGTTTTCACACAACAGGTTTTTTTTTTCAATTCGAATAGTTTCCTTTTAGTTTAGCAATTTTTTTTTCGTTTTCCCTATTTAATATCCATCCATTATTTTTTAAAAGTTGCTTATGTCTTATTGAACCGCATAGATTTTAGCATTCCTGCCTGAAAGCATTTAGTGAGGAGTGGCTAGGTATTTACTTGTTGACGAGGGCTTGCAAAAAAAAAAAAAAAAATGCCCTTTTTTCCATCCATGTCGAACAATAAACTTTGAGGGAGGGTTCTTTATTAATATTACTTTTTGATGGGTCACTACTTCGATAAGAAAAGACATTTTTGCCCCCACCCCCTAGTTTAAAACTACTGCTGGTCACAGGTGAGTAGATGGTCTGACCTGCTTTTTTTCTTTTTCACTGCAATGTCTTTCTTCCCTTTCTCTTTTTCTTTTTTTCCTTCTCATTATCTTAAAAAAAAGGATAATCGTAAAAAAGAATTTCAGATTAATCTTTAACCTGCCGTGTTGACAATTTTCGAATGTTGATGTTTTCTAGGCTTGCATAATTTTATAAACAAACCCCGTCGTCCACACGCCCACATTTATCCCATCTTGCTACTTTTGTTTGTTCTAAATGACATTGATTAGTTAAAAATCTCTTAAGTCATTGATGATAGATTTTGCCCTTTCCCAACAACCACATTAATTTGGTAAAAGCAGCATTTAACGATATGATATTTGTTTGCTTTGAAAAAATTGTAACTTATGCTATTTTATTTTTAATATACATTTCTTCATCATAAGTTGGAAAAAATATGCATGTATTTATTTTGTATTGAATGTAACAGAAGAATGCTTAAAGAGAGGGTGTCCTCCTCCTCCCTCTGAAGAAAGATGTCCATCAGGCAACAGTTTTCATACTTGAAGTGACTTCAGATAAGTAATCTTCGGTAAGTGGACATGGTTGAGGCTGTGATTTAAATCATTATGGTAGCTAATTTATTTTATTCAAATTCAGACAAAATTTTGAAAAATAATCGCTAAATATAAAACCTTGAATATGCAAGGTTTTATTATTTTTTTTTTTATTCCTAATCAAATATAGAAATTTCTTTTAAAGAGGTAAAAGACACGAAATTCGTGAGCGAGAAACACTTGAATATATGAATATATTTCTTGATTCAATTGTGTTGCAGAAAAAATTGTGTTTTTGCTTTAGAGCTAACCTCTGTAGTAATCCTTTCTGAGTAAGGCAGCTCAAGAAGTCAAGTCTTGTTGGATTCAGAATTAATCCAATCTCAAGCAAGTTGAAAAGTTTATGACGGAAAGAATATGCCATGATCAAATCTTCCTTCTTACAAAGTTCTTAAACAGAAAAAATAATTCAAGATCCCATTTAAGGGGATTAAACCAGTGGTATGAGTTGCCTTCAGATACCTTTTTTCTGTGGATGAATAAGAGCAGAAAAATCTTCCCATTAGTTCATAGAGATGTGAAGAACACGTCTTTACATAACAAAATTCAAACTGGAACTAAATTTAGCGCTTAAATTTGCGTTGTGCAAACGAACTTAATTGAAAACTCAATATCCCATGAGCCATTGTTGCGAATTTCGGCACATTTCCCAAAATAATGAATATTCATTACTTTTTTCAATACTTGTACGTGAAGATCGGTCAATTCTACAAGTTTGAACTTTTACATCTTTTATTTTTTATTTTAATTAAATAGTTTAACTTGAAGTGATGCTACCAAAACAAAGAATACTATATATATATATATATATATATATATATATATATATATGAGAAAGAAAATTAAATCTGTAAGTTGAACTTTACAATCCAACTTTATTGTTCGACTGAATACTCCAAAAAATAATTTACAGAGTCCTTATTCTGCAGAGTTTCGAAGAATGCTATTCTTGTTATTCTTCTCATCAGAGGACATAAAGAAATCAGCAAATTATATTTGCAGCAATGCTAGAATTTGCTAGTGAAACCACAATTTATTGTATTTATAAATTGCCAAATAAAAAAGTGAAAAAAATGTTGGATATGTAAAAAATATATATAAAAACAAACCATGCATAATATTTCAGCTTGCATGAAAATCCTCTTACGTTAATCCGAAATGCAAAATAGTTCTTTAGAGAGAATGGATTCCAAAATAAGTCGAGCGTGACGATGCATATAATCCGATTGGAAAGTCTTCAAAACAGCTGAAATAATGAAAATTTTTTTTTTTTTCGGGCAGTGCAGTAGCCCAAAGAGAAGCCTTTCCCCAGTCAAATGGGACCTAATAGTAAAAAGAGAGAAAACCAGTATGAGATCCTTCATCATCGGCTTAATTAGAAAAAGTGATTTCAAATTAAATTTTAAAGTAATTAAGTTTAGTCTAAGGGGAGGGGGATTAGTCCTTGAAATCTCGTACTACTCTGACCGGAAATTGTCTAGACAGAATGAAACAGTGTTAAATTCGATGTCATTATTAAACAAATTGGAGGGTGAGGATTATAAAGTTTTAAGTGTTTCAGAATAAACATATTAAGTCTGTCCAAAAATCATGATGATGGTAAAGATGATAAAATAATAATAATAATAATAATAATAATAGTAATAGTAATAAATGCAAAGTAATTCTAATAATAGTATGGTCAATGATCATGGGTAATAATAATAATAATAATAATAATAATAATAATAGTAATAATAATTTAGTAAATTAGTAATTATAGTAACAAATTTAGTAATAAAGTATAAAAAATTTAGTAATAATGATAAAAAAAAAACTAATAAAGATAGCGATAATAATATTTATAATAGCAGCAATAGTGATAATGACATGAATGATTATGCCAATCATATACCGATATCGATAAAAGTATATATATATATACACACACACACACACACACACTTACACATATATACAAAACATAGATACACGTACTTGAACACATTTATACATACATAAGTACACCCATAAACACAAGTACATATACATACATATATATATATATATATATACACACACACACACAACTCACAAAACACATCTACATAGATATATGAAAAAAACCACATTCATATATATATATATATATATATAGATACATAGACACACATATACAAATTATAAGAGATGCAGAAACTGCTCCCACCACCACCACTACTACTACTCCTACTAATAATAAAAAGTATATATAATAAAAAATACAACAATAAATAAAATAAAAAATTATATTTATGGAATAATAGTAATGCACCTAAAGAAAATTAATAATAGAAAATGTATTGGTAAAAAAAAAAAAAATTTTTTCTAACATATTTTTATTTTAAATTTTAACAGAGGGACTACGTAATTTCAAAACTGCAATACTTGTATTTTGCCTCATGTTTGCATGGTAAAATCAGCTCACTCTTTGTATTGATTACATTCTTGGATTGAGGAGACGTTATTATGCTAACTGCCTCAAAAAGACAGAGGTTACAATATTTTGATCCAGGGGTGTAAGGTTGCGATTTATAATACTCAAATTAATTGAGAAGCGAATATTCTTAGATTTAAGTTTTTTAAATAAAGTAGCCAACGAAGTTCTCTGGTTACTATTTGTAATTTTGTTGCTAAAAGATGATGTGTGGTTAGAGATTCTCTGCTTTATTAAAGTAGAAGTGGATCCAATGTATGTGTATGTTTTGGGTGCATTGTGGATACTGTTGTTGGTATTTAATATTAGATTGTTATTAAGGTTAGGACAGGGTGTGGGTGAATAGATGGGGATGTTATTACTGAGCTGTTTTCCAAAGTTATTATCATGGGAGTTGTTCTGTGATAGACTATCAGTATTTATATTATTAGTACTGCTATTAATCAAGCTTATTAGAGGAGGGGGATGTTACAGGTCATTGCCATTTGTTTGACCAAAGATTGGCTGTTGGGAAAGATTAGTGGCATTTCTTTAGAACGATTTAGTGGTATCTCAGTTACAGTACATGAATAAAGCACATTTTTATGAATACATTTTCATGGATATATATATATATATATATATATATATATATATATATATATTACTGATGAAACGATTCCAATATTTTTCCAGAATTCATATATATATATATATATACTTTTCATTCATATATATATATTTTCATTCATATATATATATTTTCATTCATATATATATATTTTAATTCATATATATATATTTTCATTCATATGTATATATTTTCATTCATATATATTCATTCATATATATATTTTCATTCATATATATGTATATATATTCATTTATATATATATATGTATATATATATTCATTTATATATATGTATATATATATTCATTTATATATGTATATATATATTCATTTATATATATATGTATATATATATTCATTTATATATGTATGTATATATATATTCATTTATATATATATGTATATATATATTCATTTATATATATATGTATATATATATTCATTTATATATATATGTATATATATATTCATTTATATATATATGTATATATATATTCATTTATATATATATGTATATATATATTCATTTATATATATGTATATATATATTCATTTATATATATATGTATATATATATTCATTTATATATATATGTATATATATATTCATTTATATATATATGTATATATATATTCATTTATATATATATGTATATATATATTCATTTATATATATATGTATATATATACATTTATATATATATGTATATATATATATATATTCATTTATGTATATATGTATATATATATATTCATTTATATATATATATATATTCATTTATATATATATGTATATATATATATGTATATATATATATATGTATATATATATATTCATTTGTATATATATATATTCATTTATATATTCATTTGTATATATATATATTCATTTATATATTCATTTGTATATATATATTCATTTATGTATATATATATATGTATATATATATTCATTTATGTATATATATATGTATATATATATTCATTTATGTATATATATATGTATATATATATTCATTTATGTATATATATATGCATATATATATTCATTTATGTATATATATATGCATATATATATTCATTTATGTATATATATATGCATATATATATTCATTTACGTATATATATATGCATATATATATTCATTTATGTATATATATATGCATATATATATTCATTTATTTATATATATATGCATATATATATTCATTTATGTATATATATATGCATATATATATTCATTTATGTATATATATATGCATATATATATTCATTTATGTATATATATATGTATATATATATTCATTTATGTATATATATATGTATATATATATTCATTTATGTATATATGTATATATATATTCATTTATGTATATATATATGTATATATATATTCATTTATGTATATATATATGTATATATATATTCATTTATGTATATATATATGTATATATATATTCATTTATGTATATATATATGTATATATATATTCATTTATGTATATATATATGTATATATATATTCATTTATGTATATATATATGTATATATATATTCATTTATGTATATATATATGTATATATATATTCATTTATGTATATATATATGTATATATATATTCATTTATGTATATATATATGTATATATATATTCATTTATGTATATATATATATTCATTTATGTATATATATATGTATTCATTTATGTATGTATATATATATGTATTCATTTATGTATATATATATGTATATATATATTCATTTATGTATATATATATGTATATATATATTCATTTATGTATATATATATGTATATATATATTCATTTATGTATATATATATGTATATATATATTCATTTATGTATATATATATGTATATATATATTCATTTATGTATATATATATGTATATATATATTCATTTATGTATATATATATGTATATATATATTCATTTATGTATATATATATGTATATATATATTCATTTATGTATATATATATGTATATATATATTCATTTATGTATATATATATGTATATATATATTCATTTATGTATATATATATGTATATATATATTCATTTATGTATATATATATGTATATATATATTCATTTATGTATATATATATATGTATATATATATTCATTTATGTATATATATATATGTATATATATATTCATTTATGTATATATATATATGTATATATATATTCATTTATGTATATATATATATGTATATATATATTCATTTATGTATATATATATATGTATATATATATTCATTTATGTATATATATATATGTATATATATATTCATTTATGTATATATATATATGTATATATATATTCATTTATGTATATATATATATGTATATATATATTCATTTATGTATATATATATATGTATATATATATTCATTTATGTATATATATATATGTATATATATATATTCATTTATGTATATATATATATGTATATATATATTCATTTATGTATATATGTATATATATATTCATTTATGTATATATGTATATATATATTCATTTATGTATTTATATATATGTATATATATATTCATTTATGTATATATATATGTATATATATATTCATTTATGTATATATATATGTATATATATATTCATTTATGTATATATATATGTATATATATATATATTCATTTATGTATATATATATGTATATATATATATTCATTTATGTATATATATATGTATATATATATATTCATTTATGTATATATATATGTATATATATATATTCATTTATGTATATATATATGTATATATATATATTCATTTATGTATATATATATGTATATATATATATTCATTTATGTATATATATATGTATATATATATATTCATTTATGTATATATATATGTATATATATATATTCATTTATGTATATATATATGTATATATATATATTCATTTATGTATATATATATGTATATATATATATTCATTTATGTATATATATATGTATATATATATATTCATTTATGTATATATATATGTATATATATATATTCATTTATGTATATATATATGTATATATATATATTCATTTATGTATATATATATGTATATATATATATTCATTTATGTATATATATATGTATATATATATATTCATTTATGTATATATATATGTATATATATATATTCATTTATGTATATATATATGTATATATATATATTCATTTATGTATATATATATGTATATATATATATTCATTTATGTATATATATATGTATATATATATATTCATTTATGTATATATATATGTATATATATATATTCATTTATGTATATATATATGTATATATATATATTCATTTATGTATATATATATGTATATATATATATTCATTTATGTATATATATATGTATATATATATATTCATTTATGTATATATATATGTATATATATATATTCATTTATGTATATATATATGTATATATATATATTCATTTATGTATATATATATGTATATATATATATTCATTTATGTATATATATATGTATATATATATATTCATTTATGTATATATATATGTATATATATATATTCATTTATGTATATATATATGTATATATATATATTCATTTATGTATATATATATGTATATATATATATTCATTTATGTATATATATATGTATATATATATATTCATTTATGTATATATATATGTATATATATATATTCATTTATGTATATATATATGTATATATATATATTCATTTATGTATATATATATGTATATATATATATTCATTTATGTATATATATATGTATATATATTCATTTATGTATATATATATGTATATATATTCATTTATGTATATATATATGTATATATATTCATTTATGTATATATATATGTATATATATTCATTTATGTATATATATATGTATATATATTCATTTATGTATATATATATGTATATATATTCATTTATGTATATATATATGTATATATATTCATTTATGTATATATATATGTATATATATTCATTTATGTATATATATATGTATATATATTCATTTATGTATATATATATGTATATATATTCATTTATGTATATATATATGTATATATATTCATTTATGTATATATGTATATATATATTCATTTATGTATATATGTATATATATATTCATTTATGTATATATGTATATATATATTCATTTATGTATATATGTATATATATATTCATTTATGTATATATGTATATATATATTCATTTATGTATATATGTATATATATATTCATTTATGTATATATGTATATATATATTCATTTATGTATATATGTATATATATATTCATTTATGTATATATGTATATATATATTCATTTATGTATATATGTATATATATATATTCATTTATGTATATATGTATATATATATTCATTTATGTATATATGTATATATATATTCATTTATATATATATGTATATATATATATTCATTTATATATATATGTATATATATATATTCATTTATATATATATGTATATATATATATTCATGTATATATATATGTATATATATATATTCATGTATATATATATGTATATATATATATTCATGTATATATATATGTATATATATATATTCATTTATATATATATGTATATATATTCATTTATATATATATATGTATATATATTCATTTATATATATATATGTATATATATTCATTTATATATATATATGTATATATATTCATTTATATATATATATGTATATATATATATATATTCATTTATATATATATATGTATATATATATATATATTCATTTATATATATATATATGTGTATATATATATATATATATATTCATTTATATATATATATGTATGTATATATATTCATTTATATATATATATATGTATATATATATTCATTTTTATATATATATATTCATTTTTATATATATATATTCATTTATATATATATATATTCATTTATATATATATTCATTTATATATATATATATATATAGAGGTAGGGAGTACTGGGTCGAAAAAAGGTCACATCTTTAAAATCTGGTGGGGACCCCCTCAAATCAAAATATAAGGTGTATCTAGGTCAAAATCGAAAAAAAATTTGAAAAAAAAATTTTTTCATCTGTTGGCGGCATTTTTTAGATCTGGGGCTGGTTTTTCAAGAAATATGTGTTCGAAATGTCAATATGAGTGATTTCAAGGCATAATTTTGCTTCTTGTGTATCTCCAATGCCCATTAATGGATATAAATAGTTTCAAATGACACAGGGTCATGTATTTAAACAGGTTTTGTGGTATTCTTGGTCAATTTCGGTCAAAAAATGGCCAAAATTGACCATAAATTGGCCGAAAAACAGGCAAAAATCACAAAAACCATCTTGGGTCACATAAATTATCCTCGTCCACCTTTATAAAGGTATATATTGCTGTAGATACCTAAAATAGACATTGGAGTACGATTATATATAGGTCTCAGATCTTTTTGGGCCTTTTTTGAAGAGAAATAGACCAAATTTTGACCCAAAATTGCCAAAAATAGGACGAAATTGCCAAAATCCTGTTCTCAGTCACTTAATCGATCCTTGTTCATTCCCAATGGATATGAATGACTTCAGACACACATATAAGGCAGAGAACCATGATTATTGATAGGTCTTGGGGTCTTTAATGGCAATTTTAGGGGTGAATTTGGCCAAATTGGACCTAAAATTGCTGAAAATAGGCCGAAATCGACATAATCCCGTCCTTTTATGATTTCCAAGTGCTTAACAGACTCAGATATACACTACAAGCACTACAATAATCCATCAAACTTGGCTGCAATCTCTTTGTGGTTGTGCAGTGTGAATTGCATGTTTCGGTCCGAAAGAACATCCCAGTCTCCGTTGATTTCGCATTCGACAATTTGATCTGCATCGATAGTTTGCTTATCATCTGGGTTTGGGTACCTCCATTTTAAGTTCTTCCTTTCATAAACACGCTCCAAATGTTCAATTTCGTATTTCTGGTTGTCTAGGATTTTAGTACAGTACCCCAGAAACCATGTTGGCACCCCCTTTACTGTCCACAACACCACACACATCTGATTCACATTCAGGATTAAAGGTAACTCAACCATTTCCTCTGCAACTCGTGGAATGCAAGTGATGGCTTTTAGGGCATCATCATTAGTGGGCAGAGGAATTCTTGTGGATACTGGTCAACCATCCAGGAGTGTGCAAAGATTCATTAGCCGCTCTTCATGAGTGATTTTGTTGAGTTTGAATAGTTCAGGATTTGCAGTTACATCTGATTTGTGGGTGTCTCTGTAATATGCTAACTCAGTCATGACAATCTTCTCTTATAATTCTGAATGATCTTTTAGCACCGACATCAATTCTTCAGAACTAACACACGGACCACGCCAACTTTTACAATTTATGAGCAATTTAGTAGTGTAATTGCTTGCGTTCATCGCTTTCTTTATCTTCTCTTCAACTTTTAGACGGAGAAGAGTCTTTTGTTCTTCATTCCATTCGTCTTCTCTTTTGTTCAAAAGTTTTGCAATTGCCGTCGAAATTTTTGATGCACCATCCAATGACACACTGTGCAAGACCATATCGTTTCTCAAGGATTTTGCTTTGAACTTGTTATTCCTACATTTCGAAACAATAGCACGATGATCAAATACTCCAAGTTCTCGTTCACACATAACATTGTTGCTCTCCAGGTCTTTTCGCTCTTCCACGGTCAACTTGTGTATTTGCGTGGCACGAATGTCATTGTACTGCCCAAATCCGTACTCTCTACCACATTGAAGTTCGATCGTTTTGGATGCATGTACACACATATCTTTCAAAAGTTTTATCTCCAACTCAGATGTCGGTTCCTCAATATCTATATGTCTGTATTGAACAGTGTACGCTTCCAAGGTGTCCAGTTTTCCAACTGAAAGATCCTCAAACAACTTTGGAAGAATTTTGCACAGATCATCCTGCGTTCCTACCTCAACAAGATTTAGGAGAGGTAATGAGATTTTGTACGTGAACAATGAAAGACAGTTCAACTGACTCAGTAGCAATTCACTATCCAGTAACATCCTCACGATCTCGACATGTTGGTTGCTGAGATGAGTCTCGTCAAGAACCATACGAATGTAAGGCAATGCATCGAGGATCGAGGAGAACGAATATCCCAGTTTAGTAAAACGTCTTTCTCTGTAAAGAGATAGATGTTTAACTTTCTCCTCCCGCTCTCATTCACTACTCATTCTACCAGCTGACTCTTCAATACAATCCTGAAAGAGAAATATAACTGTGTCAGGATATTCAAAATGGACCCAAATAAAAATATGAATGGACCCAAGGAGAAGGAGATTTCAACTGTGTGCTATGATTATGATAAAAATAACATAGCAAGGAGACTCTACATTTCAGAGTCTCATTTTGAACTGACCAAATAAACAAAACAACTCCTTTCTCAGATAACACTGCAATGTTATCAATCATTCGATTCTACTAGTACTAGTCCCCAAGCCCCTTGGGAAACTAGTTAAATAACACTTACAATTTTTGTATGAAGCTTTGTAAGAAACATTCTTATGTAAAATTTACCAGATTTGGAACACTGGACGATTAAGGGTATTTCTTTCCGCAAAATGAATGACATCTAGGGTGTAAATCACTGTGAAAATTGTGCTAAAATCCCGATTTTGTACTAAAAAATGACCTTTTCTATGCTAAAATAAAACTCAATTTAGCTATACATTGTGTCATTCCTATCCTAATTCATTGACCAAGTCAAAAGAAGTGAAAATACCAAAGTTTCAACTGCTATTTCTTATCCCTTCTTTTGCAAAGATGGGTAAATGGGCGTTTTTGGGCCCCTGGAGCCTAAAAATCTAAAAAATGGCACCAACAGATGAATTTTGATTTTTTTTTTTTCAAAATTTTTTCGATTCTTACCTAGGTTTAGTGCATATTTTGATCTGAGGGGGTCTCCACCAAAATCTGAAGACCCGACCCAGTACTCCCTACCTCTAATATATATTCATTTATATATATATAATATATATATATATATATATATATTCATTTATATATATGTATATATATGTATATATTCATATATGTATATATATATTCATATATGTATATATATATTCATATATATATTCATTTATATATATTCATATATATAGTCATTTATATATATTCATATATATAGTCATTTATATATATTCATATATATATTCATTTATATATATTCATATATATATTCATTTATATATATTCATATGTATATTCATTTATATATATATGTATATATATATTCATATATATATATTCATTTATATATATATGTATATATATATTCATATATATATATTCATTTATATATATGTATATATATATTCATATATATATATTCATTTATATATATGTATATATATATTCATATATATATATTCATTTATATATATGTATATATATATTCATATATATATATTCATATATATATATATTCATTTATATATATAATTCTTTTATATATATATATTCTTTTATATATATATATTCATTTATATATATATTCATTTATATATATATATATATATATTCATTTATATATATATATATATATTCATTTTTATATATATATATATTCATTTATATATATATATTATTCATTTATATATATATATTCATTTATATATATATATTCATTTATATATATATATTCATTTATATATATATATATATATACATTTATATATATATATATTCATTTATATATATATATATATATACATTTATATATATATATATTCATTTATATATATATATATATTCATTTATATATATATATATTCATTTATATATATATATTCATTTATATATATATATTCATTTATATATATATATTCATTTATATATATATATTCATTTATATATATATATTCATTTATATATATATATATACATTTATTTATATATATATTCATTTATATATATATATTCATTTATATATATATATTCATGTATATATATATATATTCATTTATTTATATATATATTCATTTATGTATATATATATATATATATTCATTTATATATATATATATTCATTTATGTATATATATATATTCATTTATGTATATATAATATATATTCATTTATGTATATATATATATATAATTTATGTATATATATATATTCATTTATGTATATATATATATTCATTTATGTATATATATATATTCATTTATGTATATATATATATTCATTTATGTATATATATATATTCATTTATGTATTATATATATTCATTTATGTATATATATATATATTCATTTATGTATATATATATATTCATTTATGTATATATATATATTCATTTATGTATATATATATATTCATTTATGTATATATATATATTCATTTATATATATATATATATTCATTTATGTATATATATATATTCATTTATATATATATATATTCATTTATATATATATATATTCATTTATGTATATATATATATTCATTTATGTATATATATATATTCATTTATATATATATATATTCATTTATATATATATATATTATATATATATATTCATTTATATATATATATATATATTCATTTATGTATATATATTCATTTATATATATATATTCATTTATATATATATATTCATTTATATATATATTCATTTATATATATATATATTCATTTATATATATATATATTCATTTATATATATATATATATTCATTTATATATATATATATATTCATTTATATATATATATATATATATTCATTTATATATATATATTCATTTATATATATATATGTATATATTCATTCATATATGTATGTATATATTCATTCATATATGTATGTATATATATATATTCATTCATATATATATATGTATATGTATATTCATATATATATATGCATATGTATATTCATATATATATGTATATATATAGTTATTTATATATATACGTATATATATATTCAATTATATACATGTATGTATATATATATTCATTTATATATATATGTATGTCGAGATTCACTCCAGAGGTGCTCTGTTCATCAACAATCTCCCCAACAGAGATCCTTGGGTTTTGTTTTACTTGTCGAACAATTTTCCATTCATCTCTTGGGGAAAGAATCCTTTTTCTCCCTCTACCCTCTAAACTCATAACGTGGC